>NC_092819.1:71837839-72171276 GCF_023375885.2 Dermacentor andersoni
ATATTGCAGTAACCAAGTGTACTCAACTTCGCTACTGGTGTAAATGTTCGGAAGGCGTAAGCTTGAACACGTTGCCATTTTAAATGTTTTCTTTTTCAACGAATACGCTCACGGAATACGGAAACGTGTGTATAATGAGTCGAGGTTAGACAAAATGTCACATAATTTCACTACCAGTGTCCTGTAACCCAGTACTACGAAGACACCATTGCGTATATAGGAATACGGTACATGATAAACCTGATAAACAACACGCTGCAAGGAACAGTACCATGGCATTTGTAAAAAAAAAATACCAAGCGTCTCAAAATACTGTTTTGATAGGAGCGCTGCCTCGGTCGTGGCACCTTCGCGGTGCAAGAGATCAGGCCATCAAAATGAATGAACGATATAGTTAATATTAATAGTTCATTAGTTAGTTAATTAATCAGAAAAGGGAGGAGCGGAAGTATGCGGCGGTAGAAGAGGAAGATACACAGAAGAGGTTGGTACCCATTAAATCACGCGCCAGGCCGGTAACAACGCCCCAGTTGGCGAACGTGACGACGTGATCAAAGAGCTGAAGAATGTCTTTTTGTAAAAGTTCAATATGAACACAAAAAAACCTAGAGCTGTCGTGTCTATGAGGATAGAAAATTTGGCATCGAAGCAAAGTGGGTAAACAAACATTATTCTTCTCGACTACCTGCCGGATCCACGCATATTCCCTGGTGAAATCCTCAGGTTTCACAAACGCCCGGTGGAGAATGTCCATTTTCGCAGCTGAGTTCCTAAGTATCTTACGTGGCATTCCACTCACTACTAGGTCGCTAAGGTAGGGTTATAAGTGGGCCAAGTTGTCATCGCCGCCTTTCACGAAAGTAAAAAAAAAAAACTATTCAAGGCTTCCCACACGCAATCGCAAGGTGTCCAGGTTGCTGGCAACGGAAAAATGCGACCGGTTGTCTAGCCTCAAATGCTTTTGCTGTTTTTCTTTCGTCTTTTACTGCGGTGTTTCGTCTTTTACTGCGTCTTTTACCGCGTCTTCTCCTGAATTATAAGGCACATGTTTTTGTCCCACCTCCGGCTTTCTCGTGGTGAATGGGGCGCCTGTTTTGCTCTTTGCTGAATTTAGTGAATGGCCGGACACGCGGTTTCTCGGATTCGGGATGTGCGGCGAATTCATCTGCTAGCACTGCAGCACGTTCCAGGCCCTTTTCGCCCGACCTATCTTGAATCCACAGGCGCATCTCTTCGCTCAAGGGCCCATACAACTGCTCCACGCAGATTAGCTCAACAACTTTTTCGTGACAACCGAAATCACCTTCCCCTTTTAGCCACTCGATTAAATTGGCTTTCAGCTCATAAGTAAGATCTTTAGAAGACTCACCCGATGTCCTAGCTGTCTCCTGAAAATGACGAGAGAAAACCTCCGTTGCGAGCCGATATTTCCTTAGAAACGCAGCTTTTATTTTCTGATAGTCATCTGCGTCGTCTCTCGTTAGCCTTGCAATTATTTCGGTTGCTTCGCAAGGAAGAATGGTCAGAATCTGTTGTGGCCAACTCTCTAGTGCCCACCCGCTTTTTTCGCTCGTTCGTTCAAAAGTAACGAGAAACAATCTCATGTCATCATTTACCTTGTACGACGGCATTAGATCCCTTATTTTTACTCCTGCTTCACCTGAACGTCATTTATTTACTGAGATGTTATTTGCCGAGGGCGTGGCCAGATCCCGCTGTATGTCTTGTTTCTGTAGCTTTAGTTCGTGAGCTTTCTGTTCCTCTCGTTCCTTTCTTTCTGCAGCTTGATCAACTCTCTGCTACACTGGTTCCTCCCTTTCTGCAGCTCTCTGCTCCTTTCGTTCTTTCCTTTCTGCAGCTTCCTTTCGTCACCTCTTTGCCTCTGTCTTTCTTCTGCGGCGTTTTGTTCAGCATTTTCAGCTCGTTTGTCTATCTCTTCCCACGCTTGTGAAATTTTGTCCTCAAGAGCCCTGCACTTCTCAATCACCTCGAAAAACTGCGGCTTTCTCTGACTTTCCCGACCTAAATTCCCCAGCCCTTCACATAATAATAAGAACTCTTGTTTTTCTATTTGATTAAATTCATGGTCAATCCCGAACGAGGACTTTCTTCCTCTGCTGTGATGTGAGGTAGCTTTCAACAGGAGCCGGCATGTACGGAAAGTGACTTGTAGTTTAAAAGAACACACGACGTAAAACTTGCCAAATTCTGAAAGTAAGTGCAGTGCTCACCATTCTACTGAAGCCAGGACAAAGGGTGGAGTATCCCATTGCGGCCGACCAGCTGATATGAACTCGACCGGGTGAGGTGGGTCTTCACTGAAAGAATCAGGAGACGACGACGAAGACGGGCATCGTGATGATGAAAAAGTAGAAAAGAAGGTGTTCCCTTTGTTTGCACATGGTTGTGACTCTTCTGCGGGTCTCGAGAGGTTCTCACTAACACGGGGGCCAGGACGGTCTTAAATAATCCCTTGCGGTCGGCGGGTCGTCGTTGTCTTCTTTGGCAGCCTGTGGAAGTATTAGTTCTTTCTTCAGGTTCTGTCATCAACGAACTCCTCCACTTCAAATTTTCTTGCCTTCGTCCTTCCCTCTGTGTCAGCTCGGTGAATAAAAGGGGTGACGCTGTTTCGGAGACGAGGACAATTATGTCGACATGGAGACGCCCGCTTGAACGCTTCTCACACTTGACAGGTCGATGTCCAGGCTTACCGTAAGAGCCTTTTCTGGGTCGAGGCAAATCATATTGTCGTCGGAACGTACGTCTGAATGTCTCTGACACTTGGTAGGTCGATCATAACAGCCCTCATTCACAGTTTTGCTGGTATCCTGCTTTACAGATTGGAAGGGCACTGAGTGTGTAGGTAATTTTAGTGCCCATCTGGCAGTCAAAATATGATAACCTTAGGCAGTGAAATTCGAATTTTTGATTCTATATTGCGACTATCTGGTACACACAAAAACTGCCAGAAATGATGCATTAGGATAAGAAGCATCTTGTCGAATCGAGAAGCTTTACGACACTATCGATAAAATCCATTGTTAAAGAAGTAAATAATCAGAATCGCTGAAATCCTCACATCAATTATACATGCAAGCAATGAACGTTTGAGAATGCTCAAAGTAAAAATAAATGTTTTACTTTGAGCATGCTTTGTAAATTCTGAGCATATAAATAGTAACGCACTGTTTACGACCAATGAGTAAGTAGTTCTTGAAGTTCTAGTTCCCACTTTTATTGTTCCTAACGGTAGCCGTCATTATTAGGGGTAGCAACCTGCCAACATTCAGAAAAGGCGATGAATGTAAACCCACTCGTTGCGGTAGGGTAGGGCGCGTGGACTTACAGCGCTCCTGACACCTGCATGCTGAGCAGAAAAAGGGATTACGGAACTGGCTCTTGAGTTCGCTTCAGAATAGAATAACGCATTTGTAAGTTAAAGATTTTACACCGGTGTCCTGACGCAAGCTTCCTACTCACTTGTGTCTACTGCTTTGTTGTTGTAGCACCGTATCAAGGCCGTGAACATTGCGTTTATAAATCAAAAACATTATCGATTGCAAAAGGGCTCTTGGGACGAGTTCGGACAGTTATCATCGTGCCATCGTCCTTACAAATCCTCCTTCGCAGAAATGAAATTCAACGCGCTACATCTCATTGGTAAACGATAGCAGGCAACTAACGTCTTATAACACACAGGTGAGAAAAAAACGCAGGGACAATTGCCGATGGTTGCCGACTTAGGCGAAAAGCCATGCGATTTTATAAAGCTTCTGTTTGGCTCCTAAATAAAACGCTTTTTAAAAGCTGCTCACGTTCTTAAAGGAATGATGATATTGAAAGAGGCATAGATTTGTGAAAATTAAGATATTTAGGTGACGCTTCTTGTGCCAATTCATGATTCTTCTTCGTGATTTCTAAAATGACTGAGCCGTTAATTAGAGAGAAAGAGAGAGAGAGAGAGAGACCTGCAAAAGCAAACAAAACACGCGGAGCTTAAGCACAGTACCCCCCCCCCCCCCATCTCTGGTTTGTTACCATATACTGGGGGAACAAAAAAGGTGCAAAAATAAGTGAAAGATAACGAAAAAAAGAACAGTTTGGAACTCTGTTGCGCTACGTAGCCATACATATTGTGAATGTCCCATTTAGACATTAAACACCAAGCCGTGCATAGGCACAATTTGTCACACAGTCACTTTGGAAACTCAGCGACACATTTATGTCGGCTCGCATTGAAGTCTGTACAGGCAAGTGTTCAAAAATTTAGTTTTCATTCCAGCTCGGCTAGTGTTCGGGAGAACGCTACTCATCACTGGCTGGTGTGAGGGCACTTGCATAAAAGGTGCGCGACTGTTTCACTACAACATATATGCAGCGATACTACAGGTGGTTATAGAAGCCATAGGTGTCGATATAACAGTATAAATCGTAGTGGCGATCCTCGCACCGGCGAGGATCGCCACTAGGAAACCCCTCTCCCGCCACAGAGGACGTCGCCGCCGGCAAACGGGAAAGGGCGGCAGGTGATCGCGCAATTCTTTCACTAGTAGCATATCTGCAGTGGTGCTAAGGTGGCTATACCAGCGATACGTGGTGATATAACAGTATAGGCAGCTTCCGGTGATGAAGGCCCCGCACAACCCTCTCTCCTGCGACGGAAACACAGTTTGCTAGACGCGTTCAACTGTTAGCGGAAAGAACGCCGATGTTACTTGCACCAATTCGCGTGACAGGCGCTATAAGGCACGGCGCACGTCCGTCGGCACACTGCCCATATATTCTAGTCTACTGTCTACCTCGGGCGGCTCCTGTTTTGCTACAACGCTTACTGAACCTTTACAAAGGCTACCGCGCCATACCATTTGCCACCATTGCATCTTCTTTTCGTTAGGTGTCCTTTATCGCAAAGTAAAGGGGTTTACATTATAAAACGTTAGCCTTTGCGTCCGGCTCATGAGAAAGCTATTGCCTTAAATAGGTAAGGCGATGATGCAGAAATTATACCCATATTCTCCACCTACATTATTTTAATGAGTCCCTTGTGATGTATTTAAATCCTAACCAAAAGCTAATTTGAAACTCCTCGGCATAGTGTCCTTACCATTGCATTGTTTGTATCTGACCTATTTTCGATATTTTCATGTCATGCTCGCCGAAGGTAGAGCAATAAGCCTTCACTACACTCCCACTGGCGGAAATCCATTTCGGTTGCGATAAAGTTGGTTTGTTGACACATACTATGGCGCGGTGTGGAGAATGCTGAATTTGCAAGTTAGTCACCTGCTGTCGGTCTTAGACCCGAAGCGTGACGATAGTCTGTGATACACGGTGCCGCAAAAGGGTAAAGACGTTGAAACGTGGTGCTATGTTACAAACACGTTGTGGAAAAGTAGTAAACGCTGATAACATGAGAACTTTATACCTGCAACAGCAGCTTTGTACATGCATAATCTTCTGAAATCATATAGCACCTTACCCTTAAGGACATTAAACTTTGTGAAGTTATAGTGCGGTATGCGTGCACTATCGTACATTACCTATAAACGAAATGCGGAAACACCCATGTACTTTGATTTAGGTGCCCGTTAAAGAACCCCGAGTAGTCAAAATTTCCGGAGTCACCCACTAGGACGTGCCTCATAATGAGATCATGGTTTTGGCCCGTAAAACCCCATAATTTTTCTTGTACATTACCGATAAATCTAACAGCCCACCATTGTAGAAGTATCACCTTTTCATTATTCTGCTTATTCTTTGTTCCCCACACAGACAAGCAGTATATGGTCACTGGTGAAAAATAGCACTGTCTAAACAAAAACTTTCACGCCTGCTCGTGGAATAAATCTTGGCCATTCATTTTGTTTGCTTTATTGCCCGTATTTTTAGTATGTGCATTCCAGCAAATGATTCACAAAAAAGCCACAACCAGGCCCTTTATTGCCTGAGCAGCTTGGATTACGTTGCTGCCCATAAGAAGCGTGAAATTGCTACTAACGCCTTTGTGTTCTGAACGGAATGCTGTGGCTTCTGCCATATTAGTGTTCACTTGTAGGCAATGTTTTGTTGACAAATGACGCAAGCACTCCAGGAATTTATTGTCCTGCATTGACAAATCATACTTAGTGCTGCCGGAAGCTAAGATAGCTAACACATCTCCATACGCGATTTGATTAGCCAAAGCAAGCTTGAGGAATATTAGTCATTGACGTATACTAGGAAGAGCATGGGAGCTAGTATACTGTCTGGTCGTACATAAGACGTAAGTTGATTTAACAAAGATGACAAACAACGTGCACCACCATTTGTTTACGATACCAGAGATAAGACTTTATAAGGGCTAAAGCAGTTCATGTAACGTCATTATGATAAGTTTCGGTCTTAATGATGTATGGTTGAGGAGATCCAAAACTTCGGAAAAGTTCACATAAATTTATAGAACCAGTTTAATTTATTCCTACGCCTTAATGATTTTTTTTTATTTATTCAGAGCCATTTCGGGAGTGTTCTTTTAATGTCGTTCTTGCATGAATCAGCATTGACAAGTAGACAGAATAGGATGCTTAGCAAAGAAAGTCTGCTCATTCTGATACATAATTTTTGAACCCTTTAGATAAAATCGGAAGGACAGAAATGGGTCTATAATTGTGTATCTCTGACAAACAGCCTCCCTTATGCTAAGCAACAGCCTTGCTAATTTGCATTTCGAGGCGGAATGTTCCGGTGACCACTGCGAGACGCAAAACATTATAGGGCGCTAAAAAGACACACGAAAGAGCGAAACAGAAACACATACACAGAGCGCGAAGCGCTTGCGCGGTTATGAATATTTGCTAACATCGACGCCAAGATAGCAATTACATGTTTAAAACGTTTCATTTGAAAGCCATCTTCATCCCCAGGTTTATTCAAGCGAATATATTTAAATATTGTTATTATATCTGCTTGAGATACCTGATACAGAAAAAGAGACTCTAAACGCCTGGCGCCACATAGACTTAGTAGGAATAGATGGAGCAAGGACAACCAGCATGCGACCAATGCAAACTGCCAGACATTTGGCGTGAAATTCTTCTACCCTCGTCTTCTTTTTGTTCATTTAATACTTAGGCTTGGCGATCTAATGTATTACACTAGGGTGTCAGCTGGAGTGTGTTCGCTTGAATACGTGAGTCTGCTCATGGGGTCATCAGTGGCGCTCTTATCTTCTTTCCCTTCTAGATGAATCGCACCCGAGCCAAACTTGCTAAGCGTCCAGATTTGAACGTTGCTTGGGTTTTAAACCAGGTGTCAAGAAATCTCAGTCCGGAAGCTTGTGGTGGTTTCGCCAATCGCCTGCGGAGAGTACACGCTCTTAACTACGCCGCTTCTACTACTTAGGTGTGTTGTTTTCGAAGAATATTTTTCACAGATCTCATCATTTAGTCTGTGAAATGTGGCACTATGACAAACTCCAAGGAACGTGATATGGCTTTATTTCCGAGTGACCTCTTGCTTATACTTCGTATTGACATCTTTATACTGGAAGATTCTACGGAGAGGGAAGGATAATGGATATGAGCTGAAGTAAAATGGTGGCTGTCACCTCGTCTACTCCATTATTTATTATTATATTTTGTTTAACATTGTCTCTGAGTGTTGCCCTTCATTGAGTGAGTGTAACAAAGGCATAATAGAGGGTTTTGAGGTATATTTTTCTACAAGAAAGGCAGAGAGGTCTAACGGAACGGGTATGCTCTGTGTTGCTAGTATAAACTGTACCAGGAAAGGGGAGGGAACGTATAGGGGTAATGCTGATAAGCAGAGTGAAATGAATGGATGCGTATCTAAATTAGAGAGTTTGGTACAATGAAAAAATTTGGTCAGTGTTTTCATTCCCTTCTTGATGCAGTATCAAGCCATGGGCCGAGAATAGCGTCCTCCGACAGTCGTTTGCCAACGCTGGCTACGAAACTCTAAAGTGCTCATCTCTCGAGTTTTTATTGCGCGTCCCAGTGTTTCAGGCGTCTGACAGTGTTCACAGTCAGGGCTATTCAAACGGCCAATGAGATGTGCGCAGCAGCTGGTGAAAGCAACGCTCAGCGTTTCTGGCGTATCAATGATGGATGGCTCCGCACAAGCTTCAAGTGTATATAAAATGTCCCGCTTTGGTCGATTACCTGCAGGCGTCTATGGGTGCTGTTCGTAGGAGCTCTGTACAACGTTGTAAAGTCTTGCATGAGTGCCTTGATCGGTGCATTATTGCGAGGTCCCAAGTAGGCAATCCGCAATTCATCGAATCTACCGAATGCCGATTGCCACTGTGATTGCCGAGCGAATGCCACTGTGAAGACTTTATCGCCAATCACACTGCAGTGCACTTCAGAGAAGGCTATGATATAAATTTTCAATGCATAGCAGGACATTGGGATATCATAAGGAATGATGATGCAGATAAGGCAGCTCGGACGTCTAACCGATAACACCGCTGCATGGCCCTATTCCTCTCTCAAAGACAGACGCTGCGCAACAGCTTCGCGTTCTCGCACGCACACACTCATCAGCTGAGTGTAATACGGCAAACCAAGGTGAAATACACTCCACAGACTCAACCCTTGGCTGCAACTCGGGCCTACGGCCGGACTGCACCGACGCAAAGCGTTCATTCTGTATCGGTTGTGGTTTGGAGCAGCCATTACGAAAGCTTATTCAGCAGTAATTGCAATGGCTGATAATACCGCATGTGACCACTGCAGCTGCGACGAGAACATTGACCATCTATTGTACCACTGTTCTGAGTTTGAAGCACAAACACAATCTATGCCCAACGCATTCAGGAAACTAGATCATCTTCTGAGTGCCAGTAGAACACCCTCCCCACCGATCATCGACTCAGAAGGCAATGAAAGCACTTTTGTGCTTTCTGAGAACGTTTGCCTTGTGCGAGCGCCTTTGACTCTGTAATGCTTTCCGTGCACGTCTCTCTACCGCCATCTCTCTTTTTCTCTTCGTTCTTTCTACTCTCTTTCTTCCTTCTCCCACCGCAGGGTTACAAACTGGACTCTTGAATGGGTATATCCATGCCTTCCTTTTATCTCTCTATCTCACATACACCACAGTCGAGGTACCCATTGGAACTTGGTCATATGGCCACTTCATGGGACACTTTTATGACTATATGCGATTTCTAACAATAGCATGAAGTAGAGTCCTTCCATTAAAAAGCATTATAGCGCCTTTAACGCTAGATTGATATCGAGGAATAACATCAATTTCTGAGGCGTCTAAGGTGCGAAAGAGCTGGCAGCTTTACCTATTTTTGCTGCTTCAGCCAGTTCTGCCACTGTAGGTGGCAGTTTGGCGTCCACTTGAAATCGCCGTGTAATGACGAATGGCTAGATTTGCATTCGGCTATAGTGGATCCCTGCTTTGGTTTTCTTGACGACAAATGTACATTCGCCAACTCCGCCTTCCCTTTAGGGTCATGTAGTACTAAACTCGTCCAAAAAAGAGCATCTACGTTCAAGGAACATTTTTCGCAAAATATTCCACTTACAAGCGGCACTTAGTGGGATGCTATTGTGATAACAAATTTCAATAACTAAGTTTATGTGGAATGTAATTAGCAATGGTTTTTATAGCACCTGTAGCAAGAATCTCCGGTAATAGGAAAAGCAAACGCTTAAGGACATTTTTCAAATATGCTCCACTTAGTAGCGGACCTTCCGAGCAGGACATGGTGAAATTCTGACACTCCCTTCGGTTCACTTAGTCTTCCGTTATGCTTCTACATCAGACCTTAAACCGAGTAGCACGAAGCGGAGCGACTAAACGAGCCAGAAAGAATGTCAAAACGTCCCACTGTCCTGCTCCTACGTGACACCGTACTCTGTCATGACGTCGCAGCGCTGTATGCACCTGGGAAACAAAACCAAAAGAGGCTGTAGAAAAGTTATTATATTAAAATTCTTAGTGCGCTCTTAGGCTTGTCACTAATTTGTGGCCTAGGGTCTTCAGTTATCACAAAAGAAGAAGCAGTTGTAGCATGCCAATGCCCCTCTAAAACGTTCTTGTATTTTCTACGCAGGTTCATTATGAACCACTCATCTTCTTCCCCATACCACCACCCTTCCTCCTTTTCACATATCATCTCTCTTATTGCCCAAATCCCTTTCCCAGCGAGGAATAGCAGGTTAGGGAAATTTCACTCAGGCCTACCTACGCACTTTTCTTTCCTTACATGTTTTCTTTGTCGTGGAGTAGATGTGTACATATGTTTTTCTTTTATTCTCTCAACAGGGAAAGGACGAAGACCGACACTTCATTGTGCTATCTACAGCGACGGCTCACTGAGGCTTGCAAGCATGTTTCCCGCCAACACTAATGCCAAATAATTTGTTGTAGTTTATTATTTCTTACAAATACGCGTAAATAAGCGAAATAGGCGGGTAGGTTACGATTCATCAATTTCTGAAGGTGGCTGAATGATTTATGACTCTTTTGGCAACGCATAAAAAACCTGTTGAAACGCCTGTTGATACTTTGATTTTTGTCAAATGTAATATGTGCTGTGAGAAAACAAAGAAATCGTGCTATCATAATTCTTAGAGAAGTCTGCGCAGAATAAACATATAAAAGCGGCTCAAAGTCTATAATACCACGTACAGTGGAAATAAATTCATTGTTTGATATTTGTTTGATATCTGTACTGAACCGCTTTTCGCCCGAAGCTTCGCGACCTATTTGTATCGACCTTGGTACAGGCGACAGACGAACTGACGGACAAAGCGGCTAGTCTTACGCAGCTTCTCTGTAATATGGGAATCACTGGAGCTTTCTGTTATCAATGCTATCTTTAGCATTTACAGGTAGAAACACATGAATGTTGTTGTGGTCTGTGGTTATTCGGTGATCGGCGTTTGTTGCGTAAAACGAAGGAACTTACAGTGCCAATGGACCTGCTTCCAATGGGTCTAATAATTTCGCTTGTTTCTATCAAGTAAGGAATTTCTTTGACTACGAATTTCGAGCGTGCTCCCCACCTGTTTGTGAGTTTCACAGTGGGGAACTATTGTTCCAGACGACCGCTTCCCAACTGTGGCAAAACAGAATCAACGCGTCCCACGATGTTCGAATGCGTTCGACGGACACGAGACATGTCCTGATGAAGCCAACGCCGTCTTTCGTGAAGGTGTTTTTTTTTTTTTTCACGCTTTCCTTCCACTGCGTTTTCTAGTGCCGCGTCGGGACTGCTTAACCGAGGCCGAACGTAAACAAGAACGAGCCGCCTACCCGGTGCTACAGAACGTTCGCTTAGATATGGTGTGGTGGCTTACCTTGTTGATTGCAGATCACGAGAAAGAAGACTTCCCCAGATGGTGTCATACCCTTTTAAATGCGCAAGCATTTCTATGTTTGCCTGCACAAGGAGCAAGCCCGCCTGCCGTCACGTAAGATGATCGCTTTCAAGATAGGGCCCGCAGCAGCGAGCGAATTGACATTCGTAGCTGCCTCTCGCTTCAAAGCGAACTAAGCGGCGAGACCACAGCCCACACGAAGGTATGAATGCTCAGTGCACCCTATCGTCACCGCATATCACCTTAAGATGGGGCCCTCGCGGCCGAGCCATCCACAGCCACCGCCGCAGTACGATTGATAATTGTTCGCATCGAGAGGAGGCAGCATCAACGACCACGTCTACGTATACGAGGTCTACCAAATGTGACACTGTTCAATTAGGTTACGTACGCACCGTACAGTGTTCGTCTTCCTTGAAGCAGCGGCATCATTGAAAGGCACCATCATGTGACATGATCGAGCATTGCCACAACTCGCGTCGTCTTCGTTGTCTCATGCTGGTCTCAGTTAACATTTGGGTGTTGCAACCGCACTTCTCCCTTTCACAATTCTTTCCCAGTGTTTCTCTACAGCAGCATACGTCGACGAATCAGCACGTGATTAGTAGCAAAAGCTCACTCATCATTTAGATAACTCCCACAGGAGAGTCTGCCTGTAATTTTTTCCGTAGTGAGGAAGGACCGCATTTTTATTCCATCGTAAAGCCTTTCTGGGTTGCGTATAAGCTATGGTGTACGAGCTTCCGCTGTCCTGCGGGAGAAAATACGTCGGGCAGACACGAAGATGTCTCAATGACCGGCTACGAGAACATCGTTTAAACGCGAGGAATAAGTATGACGGTCATTTGTCTGGACATCGTTAGGAATGCGGCTACGCAGCATTATTTGGGCTCTGCGTAGTTTTCCACAGCGCAAAGATAAAGATCTGCAATAGATGTTTGAGGCTCAGGCTAACTGTCCAAATAGTAACACCTCTGTTAGTGCCCCTTCGGTTGACTTGTTAGATAAGGAGACACGTCTTTTTGTAACGCTAAATTTTGCTGATGTGGAGCCATTGTGCATGCGTTATGCAGGATGTTGTTTCATTGGAATAAAGCCGTTGAAGTTGGTGCATTATGTTGTCTCCCTTTTAGGTCATTTGTCCGCTGGCGCTAAGTATGGTTTCCCGTTCATGTATTACCTGTGTCGATACCCTGGAACCTCCGAGATTGAGTGACCGATCGTAAACAGGCTGAACAATTCACTGTATTGCGTATGAGTATTAGCAAACAATTTTCGTTGTAACGGTCATTTATGCAGTCACTTCTAGTACCCAAATAAAATAAATGTTCTTTTGTTCTACAAGCGTCGAGTACTGTTGAACCATTTGGTCTCGAACCGTTTGGTATCGTACACGTTAGCCACTACACCTCGTTGCAGAGCAAGACGACATGGCGAATTGCTAAAGACTATATACATGTCATATCTAGGGGCCGGCGTTTTTACTGGCGTATGCTGGCACAGCTTCACTCGGCGTTGCTAGGCCTCGGCGGAGATGAAGGCGACGCGACAAAATCTGCATGCGCCAGATTTCTGCGCTGGTGCGGAACTTTTGAGTGTACCGAAAGCCAACGCCCAGACCTTTCTCATCAAGCCCTCATCTTTTTCATCTCCATGCGATTTTTTTCGCCTGCAATGTACTATCTATCAGTTTCTCGCTCAACGTCGGCAAGGAGGAGCAACGCCAGCTGGCATCAGCACAAGTCGACATGGTTGGTTGAGTTCTTCACTGAGAGTGAAGCTGCTTTCAAGATACACTAAGTTTGTAACATGTCATGCCAAAACTCCATACTCCCATTTAGCTTAAGGTGCACAATAACGTCCACACTGCCCCATACCCCAACGATCCTTCCTTTGAAGTCATCGAGGTTAGGTCTTCTACCATTCCGGCCATTGTACATTTTAAGAACACAGCAAATTTTCACTTTCTCTTTGTTATAATTTACTACAATACAACAGGAATTCTGGCTAGTAGCTCCTAAGTCATCGTTATCAGCAGCAGCAGCAGCCTGGTTACGCCCACTGCACGGCAAAGGCCTCTCTCATACTTCAACTACCCCGATCATCTACTAATTGAGGCCATGTTGTCCCTGCAAACGTCTTAAACGTCTTAATCTCATCCTGCCACCTAACTTTCTGCCGCCCCCTGCTACGCTTCCCTTCCCTTGGAATCCAGTCCGTAACTCTTAATGACCATCGGCTATCTTCCCTCCTCATTACATGTCCTGCCCATGCCTATTTCTTTTTTCTCAATTTCCACTAAGATGTCATTAACTCGCGTTTGTTCCCTCACCCAACATGCTCTTTTCTTATCCCTTAACGTTACACGCATCATTAATCTTTCCATAGCTCGTTGCCTCGTCCTCAATTTACGTAGAACCCTTTTCTTAAGCCTCCAGGTTTCTGCCCCGTACGTGAGTACTGATAAGACGCAGCTGTTATACACTTTGCTCTTGAGGGTTAATGGCAACCTGCTGTTCATGATCTGAAAATGCCTGCCAAACGCACCCCATTCCGTTCTTATTCTTCTGATCATTTCAGTGTCATGATCCGGATACGCGATCACTACTTGCCCTGAGTAGATGTATTCCCTTACCACTTCCAGTGCCTCGCTACCTATCGTAAACTGCTGCTCCTAAATAAATATAGGTAAGTAACACTGCATTATGGAGATGTTACGACTTTCTGTACATGCGCTCTGATTCACCTATTTCTATACAAGCACTGCTCGTACCTTTTCTCGGTAATGAGAATTAGAGGGCTAAAGTGCCGTTAATTGCAGACTATTCACAAACACAAGACGGCTGTAGATATTACTTGCTCTTTTGTATTTGAACAGTTCGCAGTAGTCATTCGGTAAAGCATGTCAACAAATTTCAGGGTTTATACAATGAATGCTGTTCGCAGCTCCGCTTAGTTCGGTGCCTAATGATGATGAGTATAATGATTTCTTATTTATTGATACAAAATAACTTGGGGAAATGTTCACTTACGGGATGTTAAAATCACACGAAAAAGGTGGTGTAAGTAATCAAAGACGTGAAAGAATCTTATAAGAAACGGAATAATATAGTGTGTAGCATTATGCCTCCTCAGCACTGTCTTCATTCTCCTCCCTCCTCTCTCAACGCGCCCGAAATAATAGGAAGATCCAGCGGGATTAACTCTCTTGTATGACGAACAAAACAGAAAATAAGAAAGGCAGAAAAATTATATACATATCAGTAGTGCGACCATTACGGCGTAAAGTAACGATTGCCTTGCTGTCTGATAAAGCCGTCGCTCGCCCACGCTTCTGAAGTGACAATGCCTTCAACATGCAGCTGCACCGATCGCAATCAGGTTGCAGGAAGAGGGAAGTGTGGCCTCAGCTGCATTTCGCACCACACTTTTGCGTTAGAGAATGATAGGACTGAGCACCGATCTTAGCGAACGCGTAACCAGTTAAATTTACCCATTAATTTAACGCCTGGCGTTTCAATCAACACGCTGATATTGAAATAAGGAAACACGGAACTAGGCATATGAGAGGATGTTGTTCAACTTGCTTATAATATGCGTCGTAAAATCAGCCAGTATAAAAAGGTTGAAAAATGTAAATACTTTATTAGTATACTTGTTGCTTTATTTTTGCGAATTGGTTCTGCCGGAGCACATATTTGATGTTTGGTGGCGTAAGGAGTGTAGAACTTACACTATCTTTTAGTTAAAGAACAAAGCGCAGTCCATAACAGATTATTAACCCCGTATTCGTGCCAAGGAGACAAGGAGGAAGAAGACAACCTTGGCAGCTAGTGGGCTGAACGAACCTTATCGGAGATGTGTACTAATATATGTACTAATTTTTCACTGAGCAATGGTCTGCTCACAGGTATGTCCAAGGGTAGCTTCGCATTGTGGTTTTGTCGCGATGGGTTTAACATATATAAGCCACCGCCTCGAGCCTCCAAATTGTGTTTTGATCACCTTATATAGCAGCCCTCCTTTACTGCTGATTGTTTGTAGTAGTTACGTGAAATATGTGCGTGTGCGTGGCATTGCATAGAACGAGCGGGGCTCTCAATGAAGGTTATTTCGGGCTATAATGTAAACGCCTAATGTGCCTTGCGCGTAGATGGCCGAATAAGTGTGAGAATGAATTCTCGCGTTTTCATTCGCAGGTGTGGAATGCACAGGCTACGGATCGCCTGTCTTAAACAACGATTATTAGGTAAGTGTAGATGTGAATGAATTCTGGATTTTTCCGTGCCAAAACCATGACTTGATTAAGGGGAACGCCGTAGTGGTTTACAAGGTAATAATTTTGACTGCCAGGGCATCCTTAGCGTGGCGCCAATTAACGGGGCCCAGCCGTATTTGCATATGACCCCCATCGAAATGCGGCCTACGCTACCGGGGTATCATCTCGCGACTTCGTGCTTAGCAGTGCAAGAACTATAGCCGCTAAGCCACCACGGCGGCCAAGTTTAGATGTGCTCCACATGAGATCAAACGATATATTATTAGTGTAAATTTTATCGTTCCTATTTATTTAAATATGGCGTCTCTGTGAGCGCCATTACTGTATTCTACGTGTCTACACAATATTAATGGCATGTGCTTCAAACGATTCACCGCGGAATTCGTTTAATGTTACTTAAAGCATCCCTAACTACGTCTGCCTTTCTCAGGCACTTTATCTCTGTTTCTATAAGTTCTTACAAGTATTTAAATTTGAAAGAGACAATTTAAAGTGCATTAGTGGAGCGGTGAGTAACCTTTCTGAAAAGTATTATCTCGACGTATGCGATGAAAATAGTTAATAATCCAACCTAAAGTCCGTGCGCTCTTCTTCTCGAAGGGGTTGCTCCTGCTGCGAGCATGGTGATGTCGTAGGCATGCCTTCTTCAGCGAACCAAAAACTGGTATCATTTCGAACCACTCAAGGCTTTCAGCGAAATGCATAGGGCGCTGAATCGTGCGTAGTAAGTGCATTGGATAGTAGGCGGGCGAAAAAAATATGTGGATCCCAGGCACGGCGGTAACCGATGAGAGCGAAGCTTTTGGTGCTGTTTGCTTTGATTATCGATAATTCGCGGTGATGTTCACAGCGAACACTTACATTTCTTCACTGTTTAGTCCAATACGAGAGCGACGAGTTGCCGTTAAACGTAACCTTGCGTGCATCAGTGCTGTTTGCATAGTATACGCAGAACACACAGGGAGACGTTCTTGCTGGAGATCGTTGTTGTGCCCCATTGTTCATAATCTCTTAGAGGGTTGGACGTTATCATTGCTTCACGTGTCAAATCGAATAGTGGCAGAACCGTTCAGCTTTATTTGTATTATTTGGCTGTACGTGCCAAAAACACAATTGGATTATGGGGCACGGCGTAGCGGCGGATTCCGGATTAATTTTGATACCTTGGAATTCTTTAATGTGTACCTAAATCTTATTGCACTAGCGTTTCTATATTTTGCTCCCGTCGAAATGTGGAAGCCGCTATCGGCACCGAAGCCGCGATCCCCAGTAATGCCAAATCCGCCAAGCTACCGCGGCGGGCTCGCAAGGGTTGACGTGCGACCGCTTGCCTAAACCCTATGGTGCTTTAATGTGGCTTTGCGTCTGCATGCCCTGCGACAGTTGTCCGCTTGATAAATTTGCATGGTGTTTATTTTTAAGAAGTAGCAGAAACACCTTCATGCCTACAGCCGCTGTCGTGTCTCTAGTAGTCGCGTTTCCTTGCCTTCTAACGTCACCCCCCCGTATTAGAACTGCAAGCGATGAGTGACGACGCTGTTACTCACTCCTTTCGCGACTGTGTCGTTTCTGCCTATCCGATACCTTCTTTCCCCCCTCCTACCCACGATTCTATCAAGCTCCTCTCCAGACTTGCAGGTTAGGTTGTACTAACGTGCAAATAAACGTTGAAGTTTCTCCGGCGCTTTTGTGGGGGTGGGGGGGCACGGATAATCACAGCAATCAAGAGACTAATTTGGCGAAGCCCATGTCATTTTAGAAAGCACCATGCGCATGCGACGCGATGGAAAGGTCCGAACAAGTTTCTCGCGTCACCTTACTTGTCTGCCACGTTCTTTTCATGTACATAAACACTCTTAATCACCTCCCGGACACAGTGTGCAAGACAGCAGCAACAGCAGCAACAGTAGAAAGGTCGAGGGAAGAGGCAAACAAAGCTTGCCTTGAAGATAGACACCATCTAAGGTCACTTTTCAAAGTAAAAGACGAGGAAAAGTGTCATGCGTCCGACA
This sequence comes from Dermacentor andersoni, assembly GCF_023375885.2. Lineage (NCBI taxonomy): Eukaryota > Metazoa > Arthropoda > Arachnida > Ixodida > Ixodidae > Dermacentor > Dermacentor andersoni. The sequence goes on from NC_092819.1 coordinate 71,855,467, forward strand.
ATAGCACTAAGCTACAAAGGCAACCCAAAGGAATTTCCAATGCTACTTCGTGCTATAGTAAAATATACAGACCTCAGAAATTAAATGTTCAAAAGAGAAATACCTCCACAGTACAGTGCTGACGCTGATAGCGGCTTTTGGTGTTGGTGGAACACATTTATCGTCTACCAGCGCATCTACGACGTTGCTGTTTGTACGACGAAATGACGATGATGAAGACGATGACTGAGTGAAAAATAGGGCGGCATGATTAAGACGCCACGAAGATAATGGAATCGTCAGAGTAAGATGATGATGGCATATCAATGGGTCCACAATTGTGCTTCCTTCTGGGCTCGTCTGTTTCACCGAGGCCGGCTGCCCCTCCAGCCATTTGCTTTACAATTATGTGTATCCCACCCACTGTAGGAGCCAATTTAAGAGAAGCTGTGGTGAGCCGGCGAGGCGAAACAGCGCATCTCGACAAGACATACGCGGCGGACTTCGGTCCCTGACGATCCCCACAACTATTAGTCCAGGCGGTAAAGAAACGCAGCAGAGCACCATCACCGACCACCGTATTCGAGTCTTCACACGCCATAAAATCGGTCACGCGACAGCTCAACCAGTTGGTTTTCAGCGACTACCGCTTCCCGCAGCTCGGCTGCATGAACGCACCCGCTCTTTGCATCGGTGCCTTTGTATCAGCCGAGCACGTCTGGCTGCCGACCACAAATACCGGTACAAGAGGCAAGGGTATATTCTTCAGAACAAAAAAATGTTCTATTTCGGCTGAATGTTGAATGAATGATAATGAGTGGAAGGTTTCGCTGGCCCCCGTAATTCGGCGTGGCCTCATGGCTCCTCAGGCAGTGTACAAACAATACATTTAGTAAAGCAATGAAGGGGGCTAGTTGGTGAACGTTCATGGTTATATTGCGCTCAGTTTTACAAACACGCTATTAAGGAAGGACAGGACGTGGGCAGATGTAGCGCAAACTACCAACTGTTTAATACTGTTAAAGAACGCGCTTATATACAAGGAGATATGGAGCGGGGGGGGGGGGGGGGGTTACATATAAGATATGACAAGGTGACGACGTGTGATCATAGTTCGGGTCAGGCATACATTGTTCACATGCACCCGTTCGCCCTGGCAAACTCGACCTCAGCTTTGATAAGCGCGATGGACGGGGTGCTTACGCACATCTCTTTTTCTTTAGCTATCGCAAGCGCCTCCCATATTTCTCGCTCCGTTTTTGTTTTTGATGTTCCAATGACTGTGGTGCTTTCTATTAGCGGGGAGCATTTGCATTGTTTGCAATGTGCGGCCAAGTTGCTAGGTGCTGTCAGAAGCTGACACGTGTATTTGTGCTCCCGTAACTTATCATTTAGACAACGTCCAGTTTGCCCAATGTATACTTTCCCGCAATCTAGTGGGATTTGGTAAACAACTGAAGTAGCGCATTCCACGTACTTTTTCGCGTGCTTAGTCTGACAGACCGTAGCACTAGGGTTGGCCTGTTTGGATCCTGCGTTCACCCTCTTGCACATGCCTTTTAGTTTTTGCGGGGCGGAGAACAGAACTTGAACATCATGGCGTTGGGCTGTCTTTTTTATCCGATGTGACACGCCATGGATGTAAGGCAACACCACGCGTTTGTTCAATTTTTGCTGTGTTTTTCGCCTTTTCCTGTTGGCTCTGATTTCGGGCAACAAGTTTTCACAGATTTGCACCACCATGCTGTTCGGGTACCCACTGTTTCTTAAGCGGCTTACTTGCAAATCGATGCTCTCCCTCACAGCATGGTGGCATGATTTTTCAATTGCTTGACTGATGCAAGCCTTGGCGATGCCTCTTTTTATGATTTTAGAATGGCCAGAGTCATACCTCAGGATTTCTTTTTCTCCTCTAGTTTTGTAGCACCAGCAGATGTGGGAGCCTCTGATCCTAATGTTTATATCAAGGTACTGCAATCGGCCTTCGGTAGGAGTCTCGTACGTGAACTCTAAACCTTCATGCGCTTTTTTGAACATGCTGATGACAGTTTCTACGCTAAATGGATCGGTATGGTTTGCTTTCATGCACACCAAATAATCGTCAACATATCTGAAACAGGTAGTTATGTTCGTTTCTCCAAACAAGGCGGCAAGTTTCCTGTCTCCCACACTCAAAAATAAGTCGGAAAGCACGGGGGCTATACAAGAACCAATAGCGATGCCATCCTTCTGCTCATACACACTGTCACCATATTCGATAAACGCACCATGTAGATACAGTTTTAACAAGTTCACAAAACTAGAAATACTGCACTTGCACACGTCCTGAAATTTGGTGTAGCCCAACGTGTCGATGGCTTCTTCTACTGCTTGTACCACCGCTTGCCTCGGGACACTGTAGAACAGGTCCTTCACGTCGATTGAAAAACAAGACGTCGGCGGGCTACTCTTTAGTGTTGCAATAACTTCGTCAGAGTTGCGGATCAAGAACGGGTCGTCGAAGGGTAAAGAGTTCAAGCAGGCCTGAAGGTAGTCCGCGATGCATCTTTGCCATGTTCCGCGATCTTCAATAATCGTCCTAAAAGGAATTCCCTCTTTGTGGGTTTTTACCGTGAAAAATGGCTTCAGAGTGAGTTCTTTGCTCTCTTTCACGCGCTTTGCCAATCTTGTCAAGCCCATGCTTTCACATGTTTTGCCTGCTTCATTTTTCAGTTTTGCAATTGCTTTGTACGTAATGTCGCTTATTGCGAAATTCTTACGGATCGCTTCTTGGGCGGATTTTTCGTATTCAGGAGCGAGGAGCGTTCATCACGACAAACACGCCTGTTTTGTCTGAGAGGAGCAGTTTTAGATTTTCTTTCTTGAGGTACCTAGTCACTCTGCCTGTTCCTGCAGGTTTGGGTTTTTCTACTAGGCTCTTTTTTGACACTCCCGTCAAAACTTCTTGGATGCAAGTCACTTTTTCTGGCTCAGGGGTTCTTTCCGCGACTGAGCGTGCCATGGCCAGGAACTGTACTGCCGTTACTGCAGGTTCAATTGCGTATTTTGGTCCCTTATTTAGGGTCTGTTGCACATAATCTGGGATGTTTCGACCGGATAGGTTGACAGCACCGCTTCCTTGAGGCTTACGCTTTTCTCTTCTAGGGAGACTCTTGAATGAGCCTTTCCACAAGCTTTCGGCATGCAACTCTGCCAAGTTGTAGAAATACCTGATCATTGCTGCTGAAGCCGCCGGGTCCATTGTTTCCTCGCATATCGCCGCAATGTGGTCTCGGAAGAGGCAAATCTGTCGCCACGTTTCCGCTCGAAGTATCTTGCAGAGGCGTCTTGCCGTTCTTTCGGTAGGGGCGACGTTTCCGAGTAGACCAGCCAACACAGGTGAAGACAGACCGTTGTTCAGGGCGTACGTGAGGGTGCGAGTTCTGTGCCTGGCCTTCGCAATGTTGTCGACGAAATATAAGGTACGAGGAAGCGGAGGAACGTTGGGGATGTAGAAGCCCGATGTGCTCGAAATAACATTTAGTAAAGCAATGAAGGGGGCTAGTTGGTGAACGTTCATGGTTATATTGCGCTCAGTTTTACAAACACGCTATTAAGGAAGGACAGGACGTGGACAGATGTAGCGCAAACTACCTACCGAAGGCCGATTGCAGTACCTTGATATAAACATTAGGATCAGAGGCTCCCACATCTGCTGGTGCTACAAAACTAGAGGAGAAAAAGAAATCCTGAGGTATGACTCTGGCCATTCTAAAATCATAAAAAGAGGCATCGCCAAGGCTTGCATCAGTCAAGCAATTGAAAAATCATGCCACCATGCTGTGAGGGAGAGCATCGATTTGCAAGTAAGCCGCTTAAGAAACAGTGGGTACCCGAACAGCATGGTGGTGCAAATCTGTGAAAACTTGTTGCCCGAAATCAGAGCCAACAGGAAAAGGCGAAAAACACAGCAAAAATTGAAAAAACGCGTGGTGTTGCCTTACATCCATGGCGTGTCACATCGGATAAAAAAGACAGCCCAACGCCATGATGTTCAAGTTCTGTTCTCCGCCCCGCAAAAACTAAAAGGCATGTGCAAGAGGGTGAACGCAGGATCCAAACAGGCCAACCCTAGTGCTACGGTCTGTCAGACTAAGCACGCGAAAAAGTACGTGGAATGCGCTACTTCAGTTGTTTACCAAATCCCACTAGATTGCGGGAAAGTATACATTGGGCAAACTGGACGTTGTCTAAATGATAGGTTACGGGAGCACAAATACACGTGTCAGCTTCTGACAGCACCTAGCAACTTGGCCGCACATTGCAAACAATGCAAATGCTCCCCGCTAATAGAAAGCACCACAGTCATTGGAACATCAAAAACAAAAACGGAGCGAGAAATATGGGAGGCGCTTGCGATAGCTAAAGAAAAAGAGATGTGCGTAAGCACCCCGTCCATCGCGCTTATCAAAGCTGAGGTCGAGTTTGCCAGGGCGAACGGGTGCATGTGAACAATGTATGCCTGACCCGAACTATGATCACACGTCGTCACCTTGTCATATCTTATATGTAACCCCTCCCCCCCCCCCCCCCCCCCCCCCCCCGCTCCATATCTCCTTGTATATAAGCGCGTTCTTTAACAGTATTAAACAGTTGGTAGTTTGCGCTACATCTGTCCACGTCGTGTCCTTCCTTAATAGCGTGTTTGTAAAACTGAGCGCAATATAACCATGTACAAACAATACGCTGGGGCGACGGCTTTGCGTTACGCTGCAACAGGGGTAAAAGATTGATTCCGCTCAGCACAAACAGCCACCCAGGTAGCTGCGAGGCGCCTTTCAACATGGGCGCCCCACATCGCTGTTGCGGTGGGGAACACTGGTAGCGGTATTGCAGGCACCTTACCTCAATGGTGCGCGGGTTGAGACCACAGGGAACCGTTAGTCAGCACCGAGCGGGACAACGCTCTAACGATTGAGCGCCATTAAACATTACGGGATAACGTTGTGTCTTAGGGCACGTGCATAATCGCTGAATGATATTAGCCGTTGTATAAAGCGAAAATATGAAAGATTTACGCGTGCTAATTAGTTGCTTAACATTCAAATAGCAAGTTCCCGGAAGCTTTGATTTACGTGGATTCCAAAATGAACATCGGATCTGCAATAGGTTTCATCTTGCTGTTTAGCCATACTCTAATACAATGGGTTTGGCTGTGGTCCCTTTGAATAATGAGCAAGTTCGGGCAAACATGACTGTCGATTTATTCTTCCTGTGACGTCCGCATAAAGAATGTAGCTCTAAAAAGCAGTAAGGGATGTAACAATATCAACACTTCCTTGGCTGATCTTCTACATTGAGTACGTGCCAAAAATAAAAATGCGAAGACGAGAAATCATAAGCTGATGAAACATTGTTATGTTCTCGGGGCATTTTACCACTGCACAAAAAAAAAATGCCAATCTGGCCCAAGTCCTTCCCAGTTAAGCTTTCACGGTGAAGTTGCCGGCGCATTGTATAACTTGCCTGGTTTCCTCTATGTTTTTTTTCTCACTGTTCATTCTCCTCAACACATCTAACTTTCTTGTTTTTAGCTCATAATATAGCACTATTTTATTTTTGCTAGTGTTACATGGCTCTCACTTGTAATTCTTACGATTTATTTCCAGAATTTCCCAGCCAAGGCTTACCTTTGAAGTGGCAAAAAGTGTTTATGGTACACTACCAAGCGTTGAAAGCTATCCAAACAAGGGCTGGCTATAGAGACAACGCAAATGCAGACGGAAAAGACCACCTGGTACATCGACCACATGATATAAACCTACCAGATTGTATTCGCAGAAAATATATTTTCTTCGGCCTGAACGCTTGAATTCCTGAGGTTTACACATGCACTGGAATACGCATCCACAAGAAAAAGCTCGGCTACGCAAATGGTAAGCTACGTCTTTCGGCTTCTACTTACTCCTGAGCTTGCATAGAATGGCTGTGTATACTTACAAGCTAGAGTATTGGCATATTTCCTACACAGGTTTCTCAAAAGAACTAAATAAGTCGAAAGAAACGAGAATGCGATCTTGGTAGCAAACAGCCACAAATATTGGCGACACAAAGCAGTTTGCTATATCAGCAGGTTTACAGCGAATACATGCATGCAGAGCTATTGGAGTATGTTATTAATTTACACTTCTCTTGGGGAATGTAGTGTAGGTTCGATTCTATTCAAATACGCTCGATGTAACATCTACGGGGCAAAAAGATGTGTATGAAAACACCAACCATAAGTGCACACTCGTGTCGGGTACATAACCAGCGAAGTTCGGGCATAAATTTTTTATGAATGCTACACTACGGTCACATGGTGCTTTCAAACATAACTATAATTGGGTACTTGCAATGCTTCAAATAGGATCTTAAGAAGACCGATGGGGCACCAGAGAATGTTGTTATGCGTGTGACGACTAGTAAAATCAGAATCCTTAATTACTGTTTCACTGGTCAAAAAACTTCTCCGTCATGCAATGGGAGAGTTTCATATGATGCTAACAGGATCATAAGAAGGCGGATGGGGCACCAGAGAATATTGTTATGCGTGTGACGACTAGTAAAATCAGAATCCTCAATTACTTTTTCACTGGTCACAAAACTTCTCCCTCATGCAATGGGAGAGTTTCATATGACGCTAACAGGATCTTAAGAAGGCAGATGGGGCACCAGAGAATGTTGTTATGCGTGTGACGACTAGGAAAATCAGAATCTTTAATTACTTTTTCACTGGTCACAAAACTTCTCCGTCATGCAATAGGAGAGTTTCATATGATGCCAACAGTGACCGCACGGCAGCGCCACCAGTTCAGAGGGAGCACTCGGTCGAGGCGCACTCGGCAAGCAGCGCAGTAGCTGGCCCGGGTGTTCGCGCGATGTATATAGTAGTAGTGACGAAGGAGCAGGAATTAGTGAGGAGGCGAAACAGCACTCGCTCGGGCGTCCGAATAAACACACGGCAGTTGGCTCACCGAGAAGGCGAAATGTGCACGGCGCACTCTACCACGAGGCAATATATGAGGCGATATCGCGATTTTTGTTTGTCAAGGTCATAGCAAGGTAAATATACCTGGTAGCGAAGCTTCCACACAGAAGCACGTACGTTCGAAACATGATGGTTCGTCGCCGGTTCATGAGGCTATAGTGGCTAGAAAGGGGAAGTGTGACGGGCGGGAACCGGCGGGGCGTGCAGAGGAGCGATAAACGTTGTAGACGGCGCCATTTGCAGTTGGTGTGCAGGTTTCGCGACTTATGATGGGAGCAGCGCATGGCAGCTAGCACGCGCACCGCGTTCCCTTTTCTGCGCGTTTGAATTTTTAATGTAATGTGCGGTGCAAACATCGCGAAATGTTCGCAGCTCAGAGATGCATTACTAAGAAGGATGACACTTCTTCGGAGAGCACAAAATACAAATACCCGTTATATAGAACAGCGGAACGCGCAGCACATGTTTAGACATGCGCTTTGAGAAAGAGGGAATATCGCGTTTGAAGGCCACTCTGGACGACTTGGTCTTTACTAAAAAAGCTTGGTGTTCGTGCAAGCGAACGTGGACCGTGAACACAAACAGCCCGATACGCCGACACTCAACTTTTGTATTCGGTCATTCAACGACGCAAATATAGCCAGTAAGCGCAGAGAAAATAGTACACGCAAACAGAAAAACAACGCCGGGACTGCGCGCATAACCGCGTCGTTCAATTGACTCTCCGCGTCCGCATTCCTCACCAACATGTCGTTTAAAAAGTTTTAGCTATGTAAAAAAAAGTACACATGTGGGCACTATGGCGAACCATCAACATGCACTAAATATTTTCCATCACGGCTTTGTTGTACAGGTCCACAAGACAAGAGGAAACACTTTATTGCACAGTACAGTAATCCACGTGCACATGTCAAACCGAACTTAGCCGTAGGCTCTACTTCACTCTCCTTAACTTCAAGTATATCTGGCGCTCCCTTTGAAGAGCCTTGTCCTTGTTCAAAGATTTCATGAAAAAAGTTCAGCCTAGTTAACACAACAAACTCGATAATTTTTGCAGGCAGCTCTTTGCGATGGAGCCTGCATCCCACTTGGCGGAGTGTTCAACAGCTCAAGAAATTCATAAAATCACGCACCCTGAAAGCATAAAGCATCTCTGTTGAAAAAAAAAAATAATGCGAATGCATCCTCTAGCACTTTTATGAGCGTGGGTTTGTTGCACAAATTCTTCTCCTTCCGTCTGATAAGCGCTTTCGTGGTGAAGCATTTTGGGGGCGTCAGGAACGACTGTAGGAATAGCGTCGTCAGTCAGCTGCGGACGATGACTTGCAATTCCGACTACTTCCCCATTTATCACGTGCCGAAAGGCCTTTTCGATGTACTTCAATTCCGAGTGCCGTTTGCAAACGACACACTATGTTGTATACCCCTTGTCAGCATGTTCGATGTTTCGCGACCACAATGTACGCCGAGCTGCGTCTTAGGTGGTCTGAAAAGGGAGGCTTTGGCGTTGCACGTTCTGTACCAGCTTTTGCACCTGAGTGCAAAACATGTTTGCGCTTTCGACGCCATGAGTGCACACCGCATTATCTAATACACAGGAGCAGCACGATATCGCGCGCTAGGCACCTCAAAATAATCACAGTGGCACATGTGCGACGCTTACGAGCTTCCATGTGATCACGATCGACTTGCAGACAAGCGCGTTCTACAGACCTACGCTTGCCCTGCAGACTTTGCTGACGCTACACCGGTAAGGGCCGAGGCGCCGCTTGTCCTTGCACACCAGGGTGCTTCAGCGCCCCTAGCGGCGCCGGGAAATTTCATCGCTCATGGCGCCTCTCTCTGGCATGACGCAGATACGCCGCCCGTCACGCTGCCCCCTTCAGGCCACCATAATGAGGCTTAGCATGAGGCAACACTTCTGGCGGAAAAAAAAAAATTATGTGACGCCATATCCGTTAGAAACGAAAAAATGGCGTCATTTTGCTTGCGAAGGCGCGGCATTTGTTTTGGTTGCCTGCCTTTACAACTGCATATTCAAATACTCCGCCATTCCACTTGATGAACGTTTCGAGCTTTCAATGCGGAAAGTGATGCAGAGAAAGCCAGCCGTACGGGTGTCAAAATCGCACCCCTGCACAAAACATACGTTCTTTGGAGGCAGACGAGAGCTTTAGATGTAGAGGGCTGGTCCTATCGTCGGACGCCAAGCCCGTCGGCCAGCGCAGTCGCACGAAAACAACTAAAGTAAACAATTATCTGGCGGCTGTAGCTCACTACTTTTGACTGAACAGGATAAGAAACGCTGAAGCTACCCGCGTCACCAAAATTCAGACGAACGTCGACAAGCAAAACAACACACAACGCGTGAGGGGGGCGTAGCGTTGCAGGTGAACTTTACGAGCGCGCCTTTCTGCACACTTCAAGGGCTGCAGTGGATTGCAAGTGACAGTGGTGTCGTGTCAACAACCGTCTTACGATGGGCGCAGAAATAAGGTATATGTACATTATAATTAAATTAAATAGAAGTTGTCTTTTTGTTACCCGTCACGCATATCTAAAATTGACCAGGAATTTTATTATCGTTGAATGAATCTAACTATGTCTTGGTTTAGTTAAGCAACACTTATTCTTTCCCCAATGTTTATTTCCTCCAAACACAGTCGCGCTCTAATCGATGCTCCCATAAGCACCATTGCTGATGTCGGCGACAATTTGTTCTGAACCTCTTTTCGCCCGAACCTTCGGGATCTCTTTGGATCGTTGTTCATAGAAGAACCCGTAACGCAGTGTTCGCCGCAGCACGACAGATGGTGCGCCGGGAGTGTTGCCATCATTTCCTCCTTGCCCGACCGTGACTTTATCGGGCTGCCCGGGTGGTGTCGCGGCCTAGCAGATTCCCCTCCTCAATTACCGTTTCTCCGTGGTAGCGGCTGTAGCCACTCTTTCTGCACCTATTAACTTATGCAGAGAAGCGCGAATGATCCTCAGGTGCTTGAAGAACAATGCAGAAGACATCCTTGGTGCCGCAGTACCGCCTGGCTATATATGGACAATTGAAACGAGATGCCATCCTTCGTGATATCAATCACTGTGAGAAAACATCCCACAATAGCGAAATTGCCGCATCACCTATCTTTCTATATGTACTAAGCGACGTAGCTAGCGCTAGCCTAGCTGCTAGAGGGAAAAAAACCAAAAGGAAACGTGATGCAAGATTATAAGACTTACGATGTTCGGCTGTGAGACCGTGTTCGTTTTTTAGAGCACAGATTTTAGGCGCCCGTGCCTGCGTTTAGCGTCGTCATCCCTCGGTGTAACCGAGCTAACGAGCACAGCGAAGGACGAAGGAGGGAACACGGAGTGCATCGGGGGTTAAAAGACGGCGATGGTGAAGAGAGTGCGAGGCGGAAAGCGGAGGAGAAGGGTACAGCAGAACCATGACTCGGAAAGCGCAGATGGATATGGCGAAAGCGCAAGAAAAGCGTAGTGCCGCGCAAGACAGGCTCCAAGGTAAATATACCTGGTAGCGAAGCTTCCATAGGAACCCATACGTTCAAAACATGGCGGTCCATCGTCGCCAGTTCACGGGGCTTAGCGCCACCTGTATGTGGTGGGAACACTTCCGGCGGGAAAAAAAAATAAATAATGTGACGCCATGTCCGTTAAAAGCAGAAGTGACGTCCCTTTGTTTTTGAAGGCGCGAAATTTGTTTTGTTGGCCTGCCTTTGGTGCTATATATTCAAATGCCCCGCCATTCGACTTGATGGGCGTTTCGAGCTTTCAGCGCGGAAAGCGGTGCAGGAAAGGGCCAGCCGTACGGTTGTCGAAATCGCACCCTTGCACAGAACACACTTTCTTTGGAGGCCGACGAAAGCTTTAGGTGTAGAGTGCTGATCCTATCGTCGGACGCCAAGCCCGTCGGCCAGCGGAGCGACACGAAAACAATACATAATTATTTGGCGGTCGTAAATAACTACTTTTGACTTAAAAGATTAAGAAGCGATGGAGCTACCCGCGTCACCAAGTTCAGACAAACTTCGACAAGCAAAAAAACACAATGCGTGAGGGGCGCGTATTTCAACAGGTCAACATTACGAGCGCTCCTTTTTGCTCATTTCAAGACGTGCATTGCATTGCGAGTGATAGTGGCGTCAACACTCCCTGTAACGATGGGCGCTGAAAAGAAATGCATTTATTAATAATAATAAAATTAAATAAACTTGTATTTTCTTAACTCGTCACGAATATATAAGATTGACCAGGAATTTTATTTTCGTTGAATCAATCTATGTCTCGCTTGAAATAAAAAACGCTTTTTTTCTTTCCCAATGTTTGTTCCCTCCAATTGTTCCCTCGCTGCTCCTATAACCCCCCTTGCTGATGTCGGTGACAATTTGTACTGAACCGCTTTTCGCCCGAAGCTTCGCGACCTATTTGGATCGACCTGGCAGGCTCTGCGGCGACTACCCCTACGATGTGGCGCTAGAGTAGCGCAGTTTAAAGCCCCTCAATCTCCAAAAGTAGCACCAACCACTTTCCCCCTCCTCCGCTCGGCGCGGCCTAGGGCGGCCTCGACGGGGGCGCCGCCCATGCTGGCCCTGCCGTAGCAGACCACGGCTAACGCGCTACCGGAGGAAATCAGCGGAAAACTTCGTTCGAGCCCCGCGGAGCAGTTTTTAAAGCGAAAGCTTTATTGGCCGCGAACTTGCAATTTCACCGTGGCGGTGCTCCGAAGAGACACATGACGTCACAACGCGTGCCTTGCCGCGGATATTTCTCTCTCTCTCTCTCTTTCGCTCTCTAGTCACTATTGCGCATGTGCCACTAGTAGCACCGAGCCACAGGTGTTCCGCCGCTGCGCAGCGCCTTTTCTGCCGCCGCCGTTTGGTATGACGTCATACCCCGTTCCTCGTCGTTGCGCTCGCCTCCGCTCGCTTCGCCAGCTGCGTCGCATGTCTGATAACATGTAGGAGAGTTGAAAAAGAGAGCTCGCGTGCGCCGCAACCACAGCTGAAGCGGCAGTATGGACGGCGACAATTCTGATAAGCAGGAGGAGGCCTGGAATCCACATCGGAACGAGATGAAGAGGAAACGAATCGCCCAGGAAACAGACGAACAGCGCGCCGAACGACTGGCTAAACGCCGCAACATAGTTAGACAATCAGACTAACCTGGTCTTGCAATCAAGATTAACCAAGGCTAACCATGCTATGCCTTAGCTTTCGCTACATATATCCCGCAATAGCCGGGCTAAACCACTGCCAATTTCATCAATCGAGATCCTGCTCCGCCAGTCGGTAACTGGCTTTAAGAATGTCGTGTTGGAATTGCGGAAAAAATAGAGAAAGGAATCATTATTTAAGGCATAAAGGACGCGAGTTGAGAATTCGTGTGGCTGAAGCACGACGCATGCACGCGGTATGCTCAAACACGTGCGTAATTACGAGAGTTTCAGGTTTTGACAGCGTGACAGTATGTGTACGTGGTTTCGCAAGTTCGCATACACAGTGCATATGACGCATGCGATACCCATTTACTTAACTGGACGCATTAAAATGTTAACGTGAAGCAGTAAAAATTTCAATCCTTATCAGTGGTTTTGTGGTCCTTTGCGGCCTTCCTCGGCCATTATAATCCTGCACACAAAACGCACGAGTCGCCGCTGTTCATGCCTCCAACATTGCCGACGCGTCCAGCAGAGGTCAGGATGGAGGCGAAATGCGAGAGGCCCGTGGAGAGATTCCTCGTTGGTGTTCTGGAATTCTCCTCGCACGGGCGCGGTATGTTGCAGCAATCGCGGGACTATTTTTTCTTTGCAGGGCGCTTTGGTAAACGCGACGATAGATTGTTTTCTTAAATAGTACTGCTCCGGGAGGGCACATGTAACAGCTAACAGAGGCCTCTGGAGAGCACGTGACATTACAAGTGTTCCCATTGCCGCTTTGGTGCCCTGGAAGCGCCGTCAATAATACGAAATAAAGACACGTTGTTACAACTAGTAAATAAAGTATAATAAAGAAATAGAATCACGCAGAGGCTCCAATTTCTGGCTCAGTGCTACCGCGCCCACGCGAGAATTACGAAACGCCAACGAGTAATTCACCGGCCTACGCACAACAACAATCAAAGTGCACGTTAAACATACCCAAGCTACCTAAATAACGTTATCCGGCGCCATCCACTACAACCTCCCTCATAGCATTAGTCGCTTCGGGACGTTAACATTGTTAATCACCCCAAACCAAATCAATACATGCGGCCTGACATTCGAAGCTAAATGACTGCATCCGTAAGTCATAGTGAGCCTTGCAAAAGCGTCCAGAATGTGCTAAATTCTGGTGGAGCTCAAAACATAGCATGAACAAAGTCGCTTTTATGGCCCACGTCAGCTGCAGATGCGTACGCTTTTGCCGTAAGACGAAACTACATGAAACAAAGAAAGCACATTCGAAAAAAAGTCAGCTTAAACACACACTTTTTCGAAGCGGTAGGCGTGAACTAGGCTCAGAAGAAGATGTTGCGAGGAACTGCGGCACTTCCCAAAGCCGTGCGTTTTTTGCCGTTTCCTCGAAGTCAGCCCGCCCGATCCTATGTATCCACTTTTCTTCTTTGCGCGTTGCGCTCGCCGGATGGTAAAGAAAGAAGCCTTCTTCTGTCGCTTTGTCGGTTACGGCAACCGAAGGCGCAGCAGCACGGCATCGCAATTAAGTTCTCGTCCCTAACACACTCGATTTGTTCCGCTAACGCACTCGATCAGTCTGTTTGCGCGTACTTTCTTCTCGCAGGGCCAACAATGGCGGTCGGAGCGCGCTGGAAAGAAAACAATATACAAAGGCGCGGCGCCTGCTACCACGCGACACAGATTGGCCCATGGGGGAGCGGAGGCGGCTGGGGCGACAGGAGTTGTGGAGGAGGAAACGTCGGGGAAAGCGAGGTGGCGGAAAGATCTAAGAATGGCGCTACTTTTGGAAAATTGATGGGCACTGTTGTTTGTTCACCGATTGAAAGCGGCGAGCGCATGCACCGTTACCACATATGGAAATAGAGCGCTGCATGAATGGAGGTCTATCTGCGGCACCTGCTGTGAATTGCGCCCACGCATCATCCACGAGCTGCCTTTAAGTTCATCCATTTAGCGAGGCTGTCGCGCCACACTTGGCTCAGTTTGCGACGTGCCGCACGAGACAGATTTTCCGCGCCAGCCAATTTATCGCGAAATGAAAACACGTATAAAGCCGCGCTCAAATTTCGCATTAGAGAGTAGCGCAACGGTCGGTGAAGTTCTTTTATTTAATAGTTGGGTAACCACTGGCTGCGTCGCCCTATATTTATCCGCGCTTATAGGGAGTTGTTGAAATGCACTCTGTCAGCCCTTGCCGGCTGTTCAAATCGAGTTTGCGGCTGTGTCGATCTAGTTTACCGAATAATAGGTGTAGTTAAGCAGACAACTATGTGCACCCACTACGCATGGAGCTGAACTAAAAGAAAAGGAATCAGGCCAAATGAAACTGCTTTTTGTATTAAATTACGGCCATAGTGATATGAAGTGGCTGGTGCGCACACCAAAAGCGGGACGCGGCCACGTGGCGCGTAGCCAACATTGCTACGTCACCATTTCGATCGAAGGCTACCGGTTGCACACACCGGTGCTTCCATGAACGAAATGCGACTACATATATCGGTAGCTCTGTATGAATTGTTCATGGATTGTTCAGGAGGTTGTAATGTTCTTATGCAAATAAGGCTGAAACATGTGCTTGGCTCTTATGCCCAACGTTTGTCTGCCTCTTATTCAACAAGTGACAACTCCCGCAATGCTGTAGCGCGCCTGACTCAGTTATGCGAGTATACAGCCGGCATCCATAATTTCAAGAAAATCTACGTGCTCCCTAACTGAGCGTTATACACTTAGAGTATCCTTTATAACTACTACATCAAGCTTACTGCATGCATGATCAGGACTTCTGAAAAAAAAAATAAGAATAAAACGAGAACCAGCTTTCATTAACAGCCCCTGTCGCACAGTCGCTGTTTTCGCATGGGCTTCGTGAAGCAGCCGCCGCTCATATCAGGGAGCACGTCAAGCTATATTGAAGGGAGGATGCTGCGAGGATGCTCATAATTGCAAATTATTTGTGTATTGGCATTTTATAGCGCAGAATGAAGAAAGCGAATTGTTATAAATATCGGCACATGTACTTATACACTTCTCAGCGAGTGCATAAGAACGTAGAACATATCGCTCAGCACAAGACTCACCTGCATGACTGGAACTTACGGGAATGTTATCAATGGTTATTTGGGCTGTCTGTTGTCACCGAAGCTTGTGTGATCTGATTGTATGCACAACGTGAATTCTGTAGTAATTTCTGGCAGACACGCGAGCATCAGCGCTTACTCGGAAACTTTGATCACTCGTGTGTAAAAGCCAACACGCTTGATCGGCCGATAAGATTTTCGACGATCGCCGACTATGTTCGCCGCTATTGTGCTTTGTGTGTAACTTGCTTTTGTGGGCAGATGTTCGCCCGATAAAAAGTAAGTTAAGCTATTGACACTTTGGCTGCTGTGTGTTTCCCCCGTCACTTCGACGTGAAAATACGTATCAAGAGTACAAAAATAGTTACTGATATGCTGATTGAGCTTGAGATAAAGATCGTCAATCAATAATTACTGCTTAAAACAGTACTGAAGCACGATCACATATTAACGAAAGACAAGGAAGCATAACTGATTAACATAGTGGATTAACATTAACATTACGAACAAGAGCAGGTGCATTGAACGTTGCGAGGCCCACCTGTTGAAATAACAATGACGACTGAATGCAACTGAAGCTGCTGAATGCTCTTCTCCGCTCTGAAAATTCGCTAACATAGATTTCCTACTAAAAGGAAGGTCGGTGCTACAGAGGAGCCACGTGGTATTATTAGGCTGTAATTTCTGACTTAATAAATGTGACGATGTATTCTTGGAGCGTTTTCTATTAAGGGATGAAGCACTAGACACGTACAGTAGCTCACAATGTGCCGAATATATACTTCCTTTATCAACATATGTGACAAAAGATTGTTTTCGGTATGGTAATTTATCGCAGTGCTGCCCATATAATGGATTGATCATAAGCCAATGGCCCATACTGTATTAAATCAGTACAATTACGACGAACATTATCATAATGGCAAGTTGTTGTGTAAAGCTTCATAGGTAAGTGCTCCTTATGAATTTTTTAAAATCTTTGTTATGTCGACCAAGTGCTAACGTTTCCACGACGTGCAACATATTCGTAAAAAAACGTTAAGTTATAGGGTTTTGCGTGCCAAAATCACGATCTGATTACGAGGGACGCCGTAGTGGGAGACTGCGGAAATTTGGACAACCTGGAATTCCTAAACGTGCACCCAAATCTCGGGGGTTTTCGCACTTCACCCTCACCGAAGTGCGGCCCCCATGGTCGGGATTCGATCCCGCGACCTCGCACTTAGCACCCCAACACCATAGCCACTAAGCAACCTCGGTGAATCTATATTCACCGAAGGGCGCAGCTTTATCTACACTCTAAAAAACGATATTTTCATAGCTGCAGTGTATATCTTTAAGCACACAAAAGCTACGACCGTCGTCGGAAAATAAATCACTCTACGACTGCCAAGGTTAGCATTACTATTTTTTTTCTTATGAGTCAGTAGTAATGGCACTTAAATGTTACTTGACAGGGTTCCCTTTTGTTAACAGCTTTTTTCTTATTATTTAATGCTTGTTCGCACACATAACGCAAAGCCCACCAAAAAAGTGATTTCATGTCTAAACATAAAAGACCTATGCTCCACATTAAATCGTCAGAAATACCACTACCTTCTTACTCTCCGTGGTATACTGCATAAATTTAGTGCCAGCAATGCTGAAGCTTCATGAAAAATAATTTTAGTGGAGCAGGCTTCTGGCGCGATGGCAATAGACCGTTCATCTAATTCTATTCAGGTATTGTATCTACTTAAAGGAAGACGGCCAATAATTTTGAACTTTCTACCTGTGCTTCTACGTAGCTGTTTCGCTGTTTCTACGCTGTTTCAACCCTGACTAACCACATGCATCCTAACACAATGCGCTTTAAAAATACTCTTTTGTAGTCTAAGCTCCAACAGACGTAGTACTGTCTGAAACATTTGAGTAAGGTTTATTACCATCAATGTTACCGGAGCTATACGCGACCACTGCACTACGATAGTTGCGCCGTAAATCTTATGATTTAGTGTGGATCAAAAGATGATCGGAGACTGACCGCTCGGCACTTGGTTGTCTTAGGAGAAGTCCATAGTGCATAGGTGAAGCTGGCATCGAATATGGTGTCAAGGCTGAAGATTGGAAAAGGTTATTTGGAAGGTGTTCACAGCACACTTAGACTAAGGAGGCAAGGACAGACAGACCTTTATCACACTCCGTTTTTATTTAATTACGCTATCAATTATGTGGACACTTCAGACGCATTTCTGCTGTCGCCGTGAGGTTCCGTATGAGTGAAAACGTGTCAGGGTGAGCCGGTGAACGCGGTTCAATCTCGAGTGCATGAGCGAGGAACGCGGCCCGGATGCGTGCCCTCTCCTGTGGCGGGTGAGGCAAGGGGTTCAGCGAGGGAGGAGGGCCGTTCTTCTCCGACGGCTGCTAGGGCAACACCCTCTAGAGAACTCTAGAGACGTCACTCGCCGAGCACTCAGGCCTTCTTGTCTAGGAGGTGTTGGCTATGGTGCCTCGATGTCCTCCTCGCCCGCCTTTCCGTACAGAGTGGAGACAACAGCGGCGTCTACTACGGCGTTGCCCACGCGAATCGCGGACGCCGTGGTAGTTAGTAGGCGAATTGCCTTTTGAAAGGACAAATTGCCTTTGGCGGGCGCCGTAGGGATGCGTTGCCGGCGCTCGTGTGTCTTGAGAGCGGTCTGCGACGTGGCCAAAGTGCTTGCCCGCGCGCTTCGTCTTCAAAGCGATATTCGATGTTTGCAGACGCGTAGTGGCGGTAGCTTCGTATGCGCTGTACTGTCGACTTCTCGTTCGCGTTGAAGCGAGAGATTCATGAAGGTCCATTAGCTTGCTGCTGCAGTGATTCCTCACTCCAGAACTTTGACAGCGAGTTTCCGCGCTCATTGAGCGAGATGTGTTCTTGTTTACCTGTGCTCGCGTGACACCATGCTGGTTAATTGAGTTAAAACACGTTGACGGGCTAGTTGGTTTAAATCCATGATAGAATGTGTAAGCGCGCCAGAACTAGGACGCAAAACGAAGCAGGCACATAAAGACTGCGCTATTCGGCGTGCCTGTTTCTTTATACGTCCTCGTTGAGTCACGCTTACACATTCTATCATTGTTAATTTACTTAGTAGGGGAATGTTTACAAGTTTACAAGGCAAACAAAATTACTATCCTACTTCGTACAGCTATCTACTTAATTTGCTATCGCAATCGGTACTTTGCTTTTCCGGCGGAACTGTGAATTTTCTTTTTTTCTGAGTATGTGCTCGTTGTGAAGACCGTCAATATGACGTCATTTCTTCAAGGCAAGGGTGACACAAGCTTACGAACTACAGCACCTAGCGGACTACGAGCTAATACAGCCCTCTGTGCAGCTCGTCACGAGGTATCATAATTTAATTGCACAGTGGAATGGGGATGGCGACTGTATATATAGGCCGCAGCGCACAGGACAAGATACCATGAAAAAATGACTGACAAGGGCCAAGTTTGTAACTGTTCGTTTTTTTTTTCACCTTTCTTTTCATATCATCTGTCGCGCTAAATAGCTGATATCGCTGATAAAGCATGATGATGAGCCCACTCATGAAGTGCGAAAAGAGAGGAAAATGAAATGTCATAAAATACACGGCGAAACATTCCTCTAAAATTGTAGAAAGAACAATTATGAACTTGTCGCTGCTTTGTTTCTGGCCTAAATTCTCAGCACGATGACATCTTATTGTCCGAATTGTTCAATATAACGCTTGCTGCTGTTACTTGCCTGTTCTGTCAAAAACAAACTGCGAATTTTGCATTCATCTGCAGCTCTCGCAGACACTAATGTTTAAAACATGGCGTCTTTATCGCCTCCGCCGTCTACAGTGCGTGAAAGCATGACTTTTGAGAATGGCTTCTTTAATTGCTCGGAAACGCGTCTTACAGGCGCAGACGAAGGAAAATTTAGGTTTGTTCTCGTTGCAACATGGTCAGCAATAGTGCCAAGCGTTTTGTGAAACCTTTTGGGCAAAAAAAGCGCAATCTTGATGCGAAAATTGAGAAAAGCTATACGGAGCGGTAAGCGCGAAATCACTTACCATTTGAATGGAGAAACGCACCTTTTTCAATCTTTAATGTAAGTATTGCGTGGCACCATGATGACCTATTTATTTAGCAATAATTTCTGTATTCTTTCTCTTCTGCGTTTCACGAATAAAGTTTAATTAAAATTGGATCGCATTCACTTTTCCCACTGAGCGCGATAATGCAAACTACAACCGCTAACGCCAGCCGGTTTGATGGCCATGTCTGCAATTTTTGTCTTTAATTAACAAATTGTACCTTTCGTCAGAAACGAGAGAAGCAATACTGACATATTTGACGGGGTCGACAACACACCTAAAGACTAAACTGATGTCGGTATCTTTATTGGTTGATCAGCATTCGGGACGTGATCTACTGCTTTACAGAGGCCTGTAAGAACGACTCATGATGCGCCGATCTACTGCTGGCGATGAACATATCACAGTTAATTGCTTTGTCAAATCTTCCCGCAATGATACTCTTGCATCTTTGAGTATGACATAAAACAATGAGGTACGTCCCCGAGAAACGTCGACGTGTTTTCGCTAAACGCTCACGCAATCCTATGTGCACACATGAAAAAGGGACTGCGCATGCGTTTTCCCTTTTTTTTTTTTTTTTTGTCATGGAATTTGCTGACAGTAGTTCTGTCTCCTGCTCAGAGGACATGCAAGGTTCTTTTAAGGCGATAGCTTTATATAAGAACAGCTCTTACTCGCAATTTATTTATGCTTTTGCAAGATGTAACAAACGAAATACAGGTAAAATGATAAACTTCTTATGTATAGTTAGGAATAGAGAAATGTACAAACTACGCCTTTTATTCTGTACATCTCCATGTATAAGATATGCATATGTAGCTTACGAGAAGGCGTGCAATATTCAGCATGTGCTCATACCGCTCACTCATATTACACTCTGAACTACTAACACGATGGTTTTCTAATTGTTAGAGCCAATTTACTTTCCAAGAATACTGCGGTTCTCTATAAGTGATTGTACTATATGTTTCATAAGACGAAAGTAATAGAATGTTCCACTACTCATGACGTCTCCTTTCATGTGGTTGTAGACTCTTAAGCAAAATTACACCCTTTGGCTCGCGCCTTGCCACACAACAATAATCGTCATCTGTCTTGCCGGCATTGCCTTTCTTTAAAGCTGCGCGCCCGGTACTTCCAAGTCACGAGCGGCATGCGCATTATCAGTATGACAGAGCATTCGCGGCAGGAAAGTAGCGAGTGCAGCGTTTTCAAGAAAGGAAACTCAAGCAAGAGAGATGACAATTATTGTTGTTGGAAAAATATGCACCCCAAAGGGTGTACCTTTGTTTAACAGTGTAGATTGCTTTCAGCAAAGATAACACTATTTTTTTTTCTCTTCTCTTTCCAGGTTATTGTGATGTTTCATGGATGTGCTATGCAACAAAGAAATGTATCTAATTCTCCGTTAAACTGATCGATGTATCTTCCAATATTCGCAATGTGTCTCGACAGGAATCGAGATATTTTCGCTGTGTCATCTACATGCCTTGCTACAGTTTGCATTTATTACTACACTAAGGCTTATTCATAAGTGGTACTTATGCCCCACATGGTTGACAGTATATGTTGTACTGTGTAGGTATATGTTGCTGTGCTCAGGATGACAACAAGAAAATGTGCAATTGTTCACTTGTTGGCGCATTTAGAAAGGAAAGTTTGATTTCGGAATTGTGGTAAGAATTTTTTTTACCAAAAATTGCGTTTAATGTTCTTCCTGAATGCATATTCGGTGGTCTACAAAGGATAGTGCTTGTTAATCGAACTGCGCTATCGTTGAATTACTTTAAGCATTCTTGCTTGAAGATGCACTAGTGTGTTATAACGTCGGTACTTCAATTGTAATAGGTCATATTAACATGCTTTTACTTGTTTTATCAACAGCTCGTTTAAGTAAGTACAGCAGTTCAGTTTTAAACTCTTGCGCTTCAGCATCTACCGAATTCCTAGAGCACAAGAAGTTCAAATAGCTAGTTCTCTTCCGCCTTTGATTGTACGCGTTTCTTATCACAACGCAAGCACACCATGTCAACGTAAAATGAATATTTCAACATCGAGAACTAATTATTTAGGTGAGACTACGCGGGCGCTATAACATAATGCTGTCGAAACGGTTTATATTTCATTTCTACCATTAGCTATTAACTACTGGTCAATAAATTTTGAACCACACCCACTTCGCGTATTCGTCAGGCTGCGTTAGAAAACCGCAGAGTCTCCCTAACTAATATGCCGTGCGTACATTTATCCTGCTGGATGAGGCTAAAGAAAAAAAGAAAAGGTTTTAAGCTTCTTTCACCATGAGCCATATGCTATTGGTCAAAATTTGTCACCTGCACCCACTTCACCTCTGCGCCACACCGTGTTACGAAACCACGAAAACTGACGACATAAGAATGACGCGTACGAACTAAGGATGCCAGCGTAATACCCCCAAAACTGAACATTTTTGGTATAACTTGGCACTGCCCCGTGCTGAAAAGAATAAAAGGTGGCTACCAACCGGTTTATCTTACATGGGCGGCTATAACGCAAAACTATTCCACACTTTTCTATTCCAATTCTGCAATCAGCCTCCACGATTGGTGAAAAACTTTTTTGGAATACCTCCACTTCACCTGTCTGTCACGCGACGTCACGAAAACCGCGATAGCTCCCCATATGATATGACGTGTACACACTGATTATGCATAAGTTGACCGAACAAAGCAAAAATAATTATTTCTGATTCGACGCCTTTTTGCCATTAGCCCTCGGCTATTATTCAAAAGATTTCGGGCTGCACCACTTTAGCAGCCTCTCACGCAACGTCACAAAACCGCAACAACTCATCGCGTCAAAGTGACGCGTACGCGTTAAAGATGCATTAATATGTCGAACATAACTGAATGTTCTTCTAAATAGCCGCAGGCTGCTCAGTTCGGAAAGGAACAAATATGGCTGACGCCGATCGCTCCGGCACTGGCTACTCACCCCTGCCGGAGAGCATGGGTTTATCTACGTGCAATAAAACTTTCTGCGTGGCCGTGTAACGTTTTCGAGCAGTTCCGGCAAGCTTACGCCCTCGTTCTGCCAACTCTTCTTGGCTGAGGATCCGTTTCAGTGTCATTCTTAAGCTTCCGTTGCATGCCGCCGCGATTGCAGACGAGCCACTGTAAGCTAAGTAAGGGAAAGCGGACCAATCACAGACGCTGGCACCACCCTCTTCATCCGGTTATCGATTTTCAGTGCAGTGGCTCGGCACCATTCAATCCCTCTCCACTTGAGCGTGCTCCTCGCCTCTTGTGAGCCAATTAGATAAGACAAGCCGCCCAGCGTAGGCAATGTTAATCGTTTTTCAAGCAAACAAATGTCACCTCCTATGAACGAGGAGAGCGTTTGATTGGTCTGTTGAGAAAACCCTGCGGGTGACAACCCGATGCTCACGTCGGCGGTTACGCAAATTTGACGTCAGGAGATTGGAATAAAAACATATTGGAATAGTTTTACGGTATAGGGTCCAAAGCTTCACAAGCCAAGCAAGGGTATGCGGACCAATCGCGGATACTGGCACCACCCTTCTCATACGGTTTTCTACTTTTACTGCGTCACCGGGACCCACGATGACCATCGCCATTTCGGCGTGTTCGTCGCCTCTGGTCAGCCAATTAGAGACTAAGAAAACCTGGCAATGTAGGCAGTGAAAAAAAAAAAAAGCAAAAGTGACAACCCCCAAACAAGGAAGCATTAGCTTGGGCTGTTAGAACAACGCTGCGGGTCACCGCGGGAGACTTGTGTTTGCGGTTCAGTAAATTTACCCTCAGGAGATTGTAAAGAAGTAAGAATAGAAGTTCTAGTTTGCAGGAACCCTTATGTTACTGAGAAATCAAGACAACAAATGCCCATGCAAAATCATTTTGGACGTGATGGCGAAACATTGACATATCGAATTTATGAATACCTGCTTGATAAACTTTGATAAACCGGTGCCTGTATACTGATGAATGATATGCTGACTGAACAAAAAAGAAGTCGTCGACTGCATAAAATGCTATGCCTGCTGATTCAGTTGACCTTAGTGCGCTTTTCTCGAGATATGCATTCGCGTTTGCATGCTCCCTTTGGAACGGAACACGATGTTCGCTCGCTGATACTTTTTTTCTGATCAGACGAACTTAAAGATCCACCATGAATGTTTACGTAATCGGTAACTTCCACTCGTTGTTTGAGAACACCGTGGTATGTGACAGAGAAACGAAGCGCTTCAGTGCAACGAAAAAAAAGAATGAGCAAATTACAACATTCCAGAGTGTCCTCAGAAGCAGAGGTAAATAAATGAGGCCTATTCAGATAACTGGATTCTCACAGCTCATTACCAAATGACATAACCTGTAGAGGATTTCGCTGATACACTGCGAAGTTTTATTGCAGGCATGACAAGGTTTCCTTCATCTGGTGTTTCTACCTTTACTTTTGCCCAAGTCCTTCATTTCCTCAACACTATGCTACTGAATATAATCGGCAAGTGTTGTCAAAGACCAAGTTAAAACTAACCCTACATAAAATCAGGATCCCGTTACTGAAAATGAGAACCCATCGAAGCAACTAAACCGGGTTATAATGCAAGCAAAAAAAAAAGAAGAAAATTGGCGCATCGAGGTTCTACCTAAATCACTGCACTAAAAAAACAACGCTTTATGTTCAGTCGTGTTCATAATCGCTACTGATATTTATGCGGTGTTCAGATGATACATCTTCATGTAAAACTTGCCACCACTGCGATGGTTTTTAACTTGCTGAGGAACACACATCGCATTGCAGACGTTATATTATTATCCAGCCGCGAATATTACCACAGTCGTGAATAATTTTGGACGAACCCCTATGTAAACATAAAGCAATAATAAAACTGCCACTATTTAGTCCTTAATTATTAATCAACATTGTTCATAAAGAATGAAATGGACACTGAAATGCAGCAACAATTTGCTTCGACAGGGAGGTAAAGCTTTGGACTCTGTATTTGTCTTCTTGCACATGGAACCCAGAGTCTTCGCAGTTACTTTAATATCGCCCATCCGTGACGCAAGAATGTTGTGTTCCGATTCATGTCGTGGATCTTAAAGTAGTTTCAGGGCACAAAGGTCAATATTTAGCAAAATCTCTATGAGTCCGTACAGCGATCCTTTCAATGTAACTTGAATTACACTTCAGCTTAAGAAGGCGCAGTCCATAAACAAGAACTCTTTTCCCACGCTGACACTGCCTGTGTACTTTACTTGGCGCTGGAGCGAAAGCTTCAGGTTATTGACACTAAGTTTTTTTTTTATTTAGCCTTTATCATCCTTATGACGCAATCGTTCATGGTAGCACTATAATATCCTTCAAGTTTCTGTCCTAGTCCAGTTTACTATAACGTGTTTCTGTCTCGTAAAAAGCCACAATCTGAAAAGCTTCTTACAGAAATAGTCGAGGAGAAAACTGGCGCTTTAATAAATGTTCGGTAAATCTGGCCACTGATAATTTTAACAACATTCACGAAATTTGTTGATATTATTACACAACACAATCTTCTATATAAGTGTATGGCAAATGTCACAGTAGTAAAGTAATCAGTTCTTTAAATCAGCTTCTGCCAATTCTTCTGCAATCGCTACAATGTGTATTTCTTGGAATTGTTCTTCCAGGGCGCAAAGCAATGCCGGAGACTACTAGGAAAACGACGCCTAGCAGTTCGACGCCAACAAATAAGAAGCCAACAACAAGCACAATGGCTACAACTACAACCAAAAGGATACGTACGTGTGAATACTCATAACTTTAACAGACACTAATAAGACTTATTAAATCCCTTTAGACTGGCTAATTATTATTTTGAAACCTTCATTTTTGTCACTATCAGGGTAATGGCTTGGTTACAAAAAAAACTTGATATTGCAAGGTTCTGCTTTTGTTTGCTTGGGCAGAAATACCAGTACCGGTACGCTAGTGCAACTTGACACACATATCAAAATATATATATATATATATATATATATATATTAGTATTTAAGCCAACGTGGCTCAGAAAATGTTTTTAAATTTTTGCACTTTAGCGGTTAGTTCGTTTAGAGCCTAAAGGAAACCATCTTGATCGATAAAAAATTATTACACCTGAGCGCACACCGTCATATTCATGAACTCGCGGCAAGCTGGGACGGGAATGTTCAGGTGGTGTTGCTATCCGTCTTTCGGTTTTGCGTTCCTTCTGGTTCACTAAGCCTTTCTTTCGGCGCAGGAGTTAACCCAACTAGTTCTCTGAAAAGCTACTATGCCATCAAACTTTTGATAGGTTTCCCTTTGCAGTCTCGGCAAGTTCTTGGGCGCACAACTTATGCGCAAATGCGAAAGGTGCATGCTACGTACCAGTAGGCAGATTGGATATCTGCAGCAACTCTCACAGTAATTTTTTCTTTAGTGATTTCGCATCAACTCTTCAATTAATGGCCACTAAAAACACGTTATTATTGATTCTGGGGACACATGGCATTCAAGCATAGAAGAACATTCTTGTATATGCGGCACTTTGTTTCGGAGGATCTAATGGAGTTTTTCTTTTGTAGCTTCGCGCTTTTGTTCAAGAGGACGTCAACTTTCCTCTCATCAGTCATACCCATTTGAATTTCATTAGATATAATATTGTCGCGTATAACCTGCTGTAGTATACACGCTGAATGAAGATCCAGGCGTTTGCACTTTACGAAAAGTAAGCGGCAACGCGCGATGCCCAGACTAACCTCGTTCTCCTCCTCTTCAGACCCCTTGCTATGCCATACCATGTGGCATTACCCCCTCTACAAAAAAAAGAAGGAAAGCATACATAGGCTTGACGTGAGAGCGCCGAGATGGTCTAGGACGAACACATAGGCTATAGTCACAATTACTGTGGTGTGCGATATAGTTACAATGCACTGAGGGACGGGCAACAACAAAACTAAACTAAGCGGCTGAAAACATCAAGTATTAGGGGATATAGTACGGTTTCAACCGCAAAACGTGCACAATCTCAGATTGCGGTTGTCGACGTCGGGGAGGCTGGCTTCCGTGAGGAAGGACTTCGTAATTCAAGTCACTGATTGGCTGCAACACTCTGTAAGGTCCGAAGTAGCGACTCAAGAGCTTCTCGAATAGTCCTTTTCGGCGCACGGGAGTCCAGACCAAAACTTGATCACCAGGTTGGAAATCGACTCGTCGAGGGCGGAGATTTTAACAGTGCGCATCGATGCTCTGTTGTTTCTTTATGTGCACTCGGGCAAGCTGACGGGCTTCTTCCGCAAGTTGCACGAAAAGTTCGGTATCTTCGGCGAGGTCGAGATGATCGATGTTGTCACACGGCAGCATGGCTTCTAACATAGTCTGCACTTCACGGCCGTAAACGAGGAAAAACGGTGTGAAGTGTGTTGTCTCTTGCGTAGCGGTGTTATAGGCATGCTTTACGTAAGGGAGTATTTCGTCCCACGTCTTGTGCTGTGCGTCTACGCACATAGACAGCATGTCAGTCATCGTTTTGTTCAGTAGTTCGGTCAAGCCGTTTGTCTGCGGATGATACGCAGTTGTCTTTCGATGGGTCGTGCGGCTGAGTTTAAGAACGTCTTCAATGAGCTGCGCTGTAAAAGCTTTGCCTCGGTCCGTGATGACGTGCGATGGGGCGCCATGCCGTAGGACGATGCTCTGTAAGAAAAACTGGGCAACCTCGGAAGCTGTGCCTCGAGGCAGCGGCTTTGTCTCAGCATACCACGGTAAATAGTCTGTGGCGACGATTATCCACCTGTTGCCAGAAGATGTCAGTGGAAACGGGCCAAGAAGATCCATGCCGACCTGGTTGAAATGTTTGCCAGGTGGGTCAATTGGATTCAGCAATTCCGCAGGCGTCACAGCTGGCGACTTTCGGCGCTGGCATTCACGGCAGGCTTGGACGTACCGCTTAACACACTCGGCAGGTTTCGGCCAGTAGTAGGATTTGCGCACTCTATCAAGCGTTCGCGTAAAACCCAAATGGCCTGACGGAGGCTCGTCATGACAAACGAACAAAACTTCGGCACGCAGGTCTGCTGCAACGACCAAAAGGTATGTCTTGTTGGTGGCAGCAGGGCTCTTATACGAGACGCCATGTCGCAAACAAAAAGAGGACAATCCTCGAGCGATATGCC
This sequence comes from Dermacentor andersoni, assembly GCF_023375885.2. Taxonomy (NCBI): domain Eukaryota; kingdom Metazoa; phylum Arthropoda; class Arachnida; order Ixodida; family Ixodidae; genus Dermacentor; species Dermacentor andersoni. Next base: position 71,882,973 of record NC_092819.1, read on the forward strand.
GGGGTATTCATGGATTTCGTCCTTCCAGAAGTTCGAATATAGGCCGTAGTGCGTGGTCTGCGCGCTGTCGTGTTGACGAATCAGTAACGCTTACGGCCCTAAAGAAAGCGCGTCGTCCTCAATGTCTTGGTCGGTAGTGTGGCGCAAGAGTGTGCGTCAGCGTCTTCGTGTATGCGGCCCGATTTGTACACGATGGTCACGTCGTACTCCTGCAAACGTAGACTCCACCATACCAGTCGTCCAGAAGGGTCCCGCATTTGCAAGCCAGCATAACGAGTGATGATCTGTTACAACTTTGAATGGGCTGCCGTGGAGGTAAGGTCGAAATCTGGCCAGCGCCCATACGACGTCAAGACACTCTTTCTCCGTGTTGGTGTAGTTGATCTCTGCACGCGATAGTGTGCGACTTGCGTACGCGATCACTCTTTCAATACCTTCCTGCCGTTATAAAAGAACCGCCCGCAGACCTACGTTAATGGCGTCTGTATGAACTTTAGGGTCCGCCTTCTCGTCAAAGTGGGCCTAAACTGTTGCTGACACTAGACGCTGTCAAAGCTCGCTGAAAGCAGTCTCTTGCTCTGAGGCCCAGACGAACGATACATCGTCCCTCGTGAGGCGAGTCAGCGGCTCCGCCATCTTCAAAAAATTTTCGATGAAACGCCGGTAGTATGTGCAAAGGCCCAGGAAGCATCGGACACCTTTCTTGTCGGTCGGTGTTGGAAACATGGCTACAGCGGCAGCTTTCGCGGGATCGGGGCTAACGCCTTCCGCGCTGACCACGTGTCCCGGAAACATCAGCTCCTTGTAGCCGAAATGGCACTTCTGAGACTTATGGGTGAGGTTAGCCGGTTCTATGGCTTCGATAACTTGCCGCAGTCGTTTCAGATGGTCGTCAAATGTCGCCGAGAAAACCACGTCGTTGAGGTAGACGAGGCAGCTTTGCCACTTCAAACGAGCGAGAACGGTGTCCATCATTCGCTGGAAAGTTGCTGGTGCCAAAGAGAGACCGAAAGGAAGTACTCTGAATTCGTAAAGGCCATCTGGAGTGACAAAAGCAGTTTTTTCGCGGTATCGCTCATCTACCTAAATTTGCCAGTAACCGCTCCTTAGATCGAGAGACGAAAAATACGTAGCTCGCCGCAACCTATCTAAAGAGTCGATACGTGGTAGTTGGTACACGTCCTTCTTGGTAACACCGTTGAGGCGTTGATAATCAACACAGAAACGAAGCGTTCCGTCTTTTTTCTTGACCAGAACGACCGGAGAGGACCACGGACTGTGAGAAGAGTGAATGACACCATCATCTAGCATCTCCTTGACTTGGGCTTGAATCCGCCTCTTTCATGTTCCTGTGATGCCGTCTGACGCACGCCGCTGGAAACGTTTTGGAAGGGTGTTGGAGATTTCGTCGGTTGATTTCTGTACCTGCGCCCATGTTGAGTGTGCTTCGCTTGTGTGGTTCGTGGATCGCGATTAATTATTAATGGTTTCTCCAGGGCAGCATGTAGGTCACCCATGGAGTAGAGTGAGTGAACAGGCCCGAGTGCGCTGTTGTGGTAACAGCGCGGCCAATAAAGGAACGCCGAGTTCCGTTTGCCGACACGGCTGCTATGAGTTCGTTGTCGCTGATGTCTGCGATTGCACATAACTTTTTGTATTTCTTTTACACAATCACTAAACATTTCACATATTCAGAATCCTTCGAGCGCAGCCTTCCACGTGGGATTTGCCAAAGCGGTTCATTTGTTTACCTCTACAGCGTCAGATCGCTGTTAGCTTCGGTTATCTTAGAAACGGCGCATCGCTGATGTCACATAATCTCAAAATGTAGAAAACATACAGACGAGTCAGTAAAAGTGGCCGAGTCCCTTAAACAACTGCAACTGTGATGCAGACACATATATATTACGGGCTGTTACTACTGATTATCGCTTTTGTTTAACTTCATCGTACTTACCGTGTGCGTATTATAGAGTATCATTAGAGACAATTGTGCTCGGCATAAGTGTCCAATTATAGGCGGTGTAGTTCTCTCGCGGAAAGGCGGATGCCATCGCTGACACCGTTGGTAACTGAGCGAGTTTATGCTGCTGTAGCGAATGCAGTGTCTCTCCTTTCCTGTTTGACGCAGAGGTAAACAATGCTTCTTTGGAGTTAAGAAATGTCACCATAACAACACACACAGACCCACCATCTACGGGAATGCGACAGGCAGCGTTCAGGATCGGTGACCAAAGTACAAGATGGCACAGCGCTGTGTCGCCGCTTGCCGCTTTGTGTACGTGCGGTGCAAAGTGAAGAATAGTAATCAAATCACTATAGGGCCGCAACCTAACTATAAGAGTGGTTTCCTTCGTCCTTACTGCTTATTTTATAAAGTCCAGCTCCATCGGTAGCAGGTGCCCTAACTCGGCGGGGTCAGGCCTAACCCAAACTTCGTTAAACAGGATCAACCTTGGCTCAAACGTCACGTGCACAGCTTGAGAGGACTGAAACTCGTGCATTTCAACTTGGAAGGCATGTCGACGCATTTTGAACGCCAATAATTATATTTGCAAGTGAATGAGCTGCAGATATCGCGTTGTCGGTTCGACGGCTGATCACGTAGGGTTCGGTCAAGCTATCACGGTCGGCACGCTTATTTTGTCGACGCCATCTACACGAAAGCCCATCGCGCTATATAAGAACTCGCACCCATCAGTTGCGTTGTTGTCGGCCTATTACGATCAAATGGACTCAGTGACGAAGTGCTGAACAGTCGGCCAATCATCGGCGTCAGCGTCTTGTCGGTCTCGTATCGACCCAATGTTACCACGCCTTAAAACAGTACATGAAGTCAGGTACGCGCTGCCACCACCAGCAACAGTGGACCGACGCTGCAAGAAGACTGCGTCACTAACGTGTTTTTGAAGTGTCGCCCAAGTGCAAAGCAGGGGTTTATCGATAAATTTGACAGCCGTCAATGCAAGGCGGCAACTATACGTGGTTCCCGGTGCAGTCCGGACCAAGCCCTGGCCCTTTTCTGTTTCAAAGTGAAGTTGCAGTCTTACGCACGTTTTCGGCACCGCACCGACGTCCAGCTACCAGTAGACTTTCAACGCTGTACATTGCACGAGAGTTTGCAGCAGCGCGCATCCCAGCGCTTTTTTTTTTCGGGGTACTTTCCCCTGATATCTGGCCGCGTGGCCGCGCGCGCGTCCCTTCCAAAACATTTTGCGACTAATCCGCTAGGCCAGGGCAGGGCCATCACGCCGTGAAAAAGGCGGATTGCCTCAAGTTCTTTCGGCGAGACACGATAAGACTTGTCTGATGGGGCGTGCGTCGGCGGATGTCGTTATTCCGTGCTTCGTGATTGGCGTTTGGCCCACCTTAGTAGACCGAGAGAAGCATGCGCGGAATTCGTTCAAGACTTCCTGCAGTGCGCTCTTTTGGTCGTCCGTAAGCTCGGAGTTTACATCGATGTCTCTGAGCGAACCGTCGCCTGTGTCCACTTCAGAAGCAAAGCACTCGATGTCCGCTGATGGTTCGGCGTAGGCGGCGGCAGTGCCACGAAAAATGTGCCGATGCTCAAAGGTAAAGTGGTAACGAGGACCGCTGTCTGCCTATGACGAAGTTCCACAAGGTTTCGCGCTACACAAATACCTTCGGTCAGCAACATAGAAATGTTGCCTTCAACAATGGCTTCACCGTCTTGTAGCTCGTCGGACTTGACCGGAACCATAACACTCGCACGCGGCGGTATCATGATGATGTCGTCCGAAACGCGAAGTGCGGATCTGTGCCCAATTACGTCGGTCTGTGTTGTTGCCCTTTGTGTCGAGAAAGTGATGCAGCGCTCGCGAAGGTCAATAATGGCGCCAATATTTCTTTGGTCTAAACGCGGCCTCAATTCGCAGCACCCCTTTTTGATAACAATGCAGTGGAGGCATCGTTCGTCACCTGTATACCTGTACAGAAATACATACATTTCAAGCCTTGCTAGACAGCAAAGGATACACAAAGCACCCAGTGGAACTAATGATATTATTGGTGGTTTCTCGTAAATTTATTGGCCCATAATATATAGAATGTACGATACTGAGAGCCCACTTCCTTCAATAATAAATGTGGGAAATGAGGCAGGCGTGTTGTAGCTTGTCAATGGATTGTGATACTACGTAGCTATCGGACTCGATGTTGTTGCCAAATCTTTCGTAACACGACGTTTGCTTACGTCTGCCTCAAGAGAAAGCAGAGACGTGGCGTTTCGGGTTATTATTTTCACCGGTACGGTAGCTACTCCAGTGTTTGTCTTTCGCAAGAAAATATTTGTGGGAAAAGCAACGTTTCTTTTGCTATTTGATGATCAGGCAGGCAAGCAGGCAGCCAGAAAGGCAAGGCAAGGCGGCCGGCCGGCCAGCCAGCTCCATAAACTGAGTGAAGTACCCTAAGAATGCTATCGTAATACAATTGACATCCAGCTCGTAGCGGCACAAAGCTCTAAAAACTAGCCTTCGGGTTAGCTCAGATGCGACGGCTATTTCCACTTCGGAAATGATTTAGCGCGCCTTTCAATGCCCGAAGATATTTTTCTCCGAAATTCTCTGAAGTTTCCGAGTAAAATTTGTTTTCTAACAGCTGCGTTCAATCTAAACTTTTCCATTTCACAACAGTTACTCCACCATGTGGATTTCAGCTGAAATGATGTGCCAAAACAAGCAGAGGAAACCATAAAACAATGCAAGACTGTAGCTACTAATAAACTGTGGGGGCATAATCTTCTTCTGAGCTAATGTTTACTGGCAAATAACTGTTATTTGCTGCTATAATATGTTAATGATGCCCATTGCTGTCTTAAAGTATTGCTCTGCTGAAGCAATCAGTGTTTGGGAATTAAGGCCTTGATTCCAATGACGACATTCATGGGGTCAATGGAACAATGACTAGGAAACAGCCTATACGTTTTGTTTTTCAGTAGTTAGGCGTCGATGTCTCACAAATATTAAAGCGAGGCGGAATAATGCGTAATGATAGCCTTCACAATGAAGCTTTTTCAACGTGTCTGAGAATGTTTCCATTGGTTAATGAAGCAAAATGGTGTAAACATCACTTGTAACAGCGTCATGCTGGCAGCAGAAAAAAGAATTCAAGCATATAGCATTAACTCACACCCTGATGATCTTTTTTTGGCAGCGGTAAACAAAAAATGTGCAAGGCGCGGACAACGAAGGTGAAAAACCGACATGAAAGATAACCCTCTTTTCCAATAGTCACAGAAACAACAAGTTGACTCATGCGTTCACTTACGTATGTAGATTGAAATATCTTCAAATATTTCGCCACGTACTGTTCGCGGTACTTATTAACTGTCACCTTCCAAGCATAGGCGCGCCGCTGCATCAACAACGATGGGGTGTGTGATGAGTGGAGTGGGGTTATTTGAAAAAAGCCGTACGTTCGCGCAAGTGATGATTGACACATCTCTATAGTTGACCAATGTACCACCGAGTATATTTGTATTGGATACAGTGCCTACGAACCACGTGTGCGGCATGTCAAAGAAGAAATTTGAAGCGAACCTGTTGCTCGAACAAAAGGGACCAGGCTTAAGTTCATAGTTTTCATTACTGACGAAGATGCATGGACCTTGACGGTGCTCTGTGTCCCGATGCAATGTAGCACAGCTGACTGAAATCTTAGCGCTTGGAACACAGCGAGGAACAGCAGGACAATGTACAAATGGCGCGAAATTATTGACAGATATAATGTTTTACATATTAGGTATTTACAGTGAGAAAATGTTTGGCATAAGCGAACAAACAAGATGTGCACCCGCAGTAAAGGAAAAAGCAATAAGGAAAAGCAAGAGTTATGCAATGCATTGAAATGCAAAACATGGCTATCTATTCAAAAAGAAACAATGTGAGTAACTGGCGGCCTTGTCGTTAAAACAAGTGTTTAATGTGGAAAAACACCGCTGAATGGACACTCTTAGATGACCTTCCCTAAACCATAGTTTGATAAGCCCACGTTGTCATAAAACATGCGAAATCGGAGACCTCTGTTGCTTTGACCTAGGCATTCGCTTCCTTCGCACCATGCAGCTGTTTCGAATAGAAACATCAGTCCGCCTCTTGGGAGTACATCTCAGCTCAAGTTAGATAAATACGGTCGATTTGATGCGATGTCTGCGGCAGTGTACTCCGATAAAAATATCTGAAGGTTTCAGTAAATTTTTATGTGGAGACGAGTGCATCAGCTCTCATTTATTTTTGCTAGTGGCAAAAATGTCCGGCACGCTAATTCTTTTCAATTTCTGTATTTGAAATGAGCAAACCTTCGTCACTTCATCAAAACTACTCTGCTTGCTATTCTGCGTTCTTTGTTCTGCCTGCCGTTTCATTTGTCACGCGTTTAACAATCTGCGTTCTTGAATGAAATATTGGATAAATGAAATATAAGTGCACTTTATTTTTTCTTTAAATTCGTTCGAAAATGTTCGTAAACACAACTAGCATAGTTTTTCTAATGGTCGTCATGAACTATGTATTTGGACTTTTTTTAATACGAATTGTGTTTTGATCAAGTTTAACGGATAAGTGTAGGCATAAACCACATTGCATCTTATATGTAGATAGCACGCAGAGTCGCCCTCACGGATGTGTAGAGCGCGGAAACGGCGCGCTGCCGAGACCTGTGGCGCCGCCTCAGCTGCTTCTGAAGAGGCGTTGCCGTTTGGATGAGGCATCACCATTCACAGTCATCGCCGTATCTCTCGCGCAGATCCACCTTTGCGTTGTGTCGGATGGAAAATTATTAGACAGATGAAGCTGCTCAAGGCACGCGGCTATGACCACGGGTGACAAAACCCTGTTCGCATGACCGCGCAAGTTCAGATACAACCACATTTTCTGCTTCCCTAGGCAGTAGGCAGCACGAATGTCGAATGCGCACAGATCTGGCGGTCTTGACAGGCTTGACTGGGGCTGTGCAGCGTTTTTGAACGCGAAAGCTCTTTTCGACTCTCCCGCCCCATTTTGCGCTTTGCATGTATGTTTCTGTCCGGATACTTATTTGACCTTGAGGGTTACTTCGACATGTGCATTTTTTACGGGGTGATTTATTTTATCGATAACCGAATTGAAACAATCATACGTGGCAGGCAGCGCAATTCGAGTTCATCAGTTAGGCTACGCTAAAGGGCGGACTATAGTCGCCGAAGAAATGAAAGTGAATATTAGAATAACTACCAATGTTGGCTCATTGTCTTTTAAACTGACGACATAAGGCCATATATTGCAGTTTATGAGCGGCAGTTGGTGGCGTCGCAAGTCATATTTAATTGCAAACACTTCTGAGGAACACCAGTTTCGATATATGCGGGTCTGAATTAAATGTATTTTTTCTGCAATGCAGAACGCTGTTTTGTTAAACATTAAGCAGAACAACGGTGCATTTTTAACTGCGCTACTCTTAAAACTGGTGCTAGGTGTAAATTTTCTTACAAATGAATGTGCCTTGTGAAATCATAAGATCGGATTGGTTTACTGCAATGTGTGATAAAGTAATTATTTGAAAAGAACCCCAGGTGGTCGAAATTTCCGGAGTCCTCCACTACGGCGTGCCTCATAATCAGAAAGTGGTTTTGGCACGTAAAACCCCATAATTAATTAATTGAAAAGTGGATTAGTGAAATTTTCTTCATTAGATATTAAGGCATATTGATTTACAGCGTAAGTAATGGCCACCACTTCGAGTAATTTGGCCAAATATTTAAGTTGTTAAATAGGGCACAAGATAGTTTTTTAACTGCTAGCGGTAAAATAAAACAGGCCGTATGCTAACCATTTGCGTTCACTCGTTTCAAATCCTGTGCCTCCATTATAGTGGGGGTACCGCGCAAACGTCTAATGGAGTAGACAGTACAATGACGAACGCTGTATGTAACAGCACAAGGACAATCTCGCCAATTTCCTCATTCATGAATTCTCGCCTATTTCTATGATATGGCATCAAGAATTGGCCCAAACAGTCACCCTGCCGGTTTACCTAGCACACAAGACGGATGCTGGAAGCTTCAGGCATGGCTGCATGAAAAGGCGGAATGAAATACCTTTACAGAATTTCCTAAAGCAAGCTAGTGCATTACAGATGCTTGGCGCGTTAGGCAAGTGGCATAGCTACACTTTACATGTAAAAACAGAGCGTGAATATCCTTTACCTGACGACGAGGATAGAAGTTATGGGACGCCTTCGTCGCGGAAAGTCGCTGCTCATTTTTTATCGTGCTGTGGCGCAATGCCGTATTTCTGCACAGACAAACGCGTCGTGTCTTGTTAGTCAGCGCGTTCTATTGCCGAATAAAAGCTTCGCTTTTTTGTTGAGGTCCCCCCTGGTGGCTGAGGGCTGCAACCGTGCGTGAAATGTACAGAGCGTCTCTTGTCCTAATGCTGCATTTCGTGTTACTGGTTCATTTAAGCTTCGCTTACACACACTTCCACAGTTTCTGGGTCCCGCACATCTTTCGCTGATCTAGAAAAGTACAAACGCTGTCTTTCCTTGCAAACGAACAAGTGGTGCTATCTTGTTCATTACTGCCTTCCATAGCGCAAAGGCGGCTGTAGCAATCCTGTTTATTTGAATCGAATGTACTTGTAAAGTAAAATATATCACACGATTGTTAACGCGACTGCGTTAAAGGCCCTGTGTCACAGAAAATCCGGCGTGGGCGTCCAGCGTCGACTGTCGCTTCGGCAAAAGTTATTCCGAACTATGCCAACCAAAGCACGGATACCCAACCATGCAGACGCTGCGTCCAGCGCAAGGAAGTTACTGAACTAATTGATTCTCAAAGTAAAATACGTAACAAAAATCGCAAATAACGACTTACACACAACCTACAGACATGATAGAATCGGAGTGTAACTTGAATATAGCAGAAAACATGATTCTGTTACACGGACACTCAAGCACAAAGGACTTAGCAGCGTGCCTACCATCCCTGCTGCGGCGTCCGAGATCTGCGCGTGCCGGAAAATCTGAAGGGCCACAAAGCGGCACGCCCGGTTCCTTGCAAACCTCCAGGTGGCACTCGCCACCACCGCATAGCTCCACTGCTTTATTTCTAGCATTCATAGACCAGCCACGGCGTCCGAGAAATAATTGATAATGACTCAAAAGGAAGCCTATTACCTTTCGAAGCGAGGTCAGGATTCCTTGGAACACGCACTTATAAAGCAAGATATAAAAAGTAAGAAGCATTTGTTTGCTGCGGCAAAGTTAGGGAAACTATGGAGCATGTTTTATTATAACGCGAAGATATCGGCCAAGCGGTCGATTTAGGTACCTCTTGCCTCCTTGAATTCCTTGCGTTCAGCGAGAGTAGGGAGAAAGAAAAGAAGTCCGCGGTAAAGATTAGTAAGAGGCGATTGGAAGATTGGTGGAACAAAAGTAGGGAAACACCAAATAATAGATGCGTACAAAACAAAGTTCCCAATAGTGGTTCAGGATGTTTCGTTATGGGAATCTACAGCGTTTTTTTTTCCTTTTCTGTTTTTTTCTTTTTTTAACATAGGTAGGACATTACGCAATATAATAACAAGAGCTTGATGGCACAACTCAAAGCCCGTTACAAAGGGGACGCTCATAACATGCATCCATCCATACATTCATCCATCCATCCATCCATCCATCCATCCATTCATCCATCCATCCATCGATCCATCCATCCATCCATCGATCCATCCATCCATCCATCGATCGATCCATCCATCCATCGATCCATCCATCCATCCATCCATCCCCATCCATCCATCCATCCATCCATCCATCCATCCATCCATCCCCATCCATCCATCCATCCATCCATCCATCCATCCATCCATCCATCCATCCATCCATCCATCCATCCATCCATCCACCCATCCGTCAATCCATCCGTCAATCTATCCATCCATCCATCCATCCATCCATCGCGGCCCACGCAAGAGGCTGCCTTTCTACCTGAAAGCTTGCCTTCGTGAATAGCGCTCGCCGCCAGCGTTTCGCGGTAAGCACGGTTACATAAGCTGCAGTGGCCGGGAAGCGTGAGAGGCAATCAGGGATCTTTGAACGCTATCGCGTTCCACTCATAAATGCGAAGCTTAAGCGTCTTCTAAATATTTATTATTTTTGCCTTTTTCTAGCGCCGCCTTTCTACTGTCGTTTGAATGCACCGAACCTGGACGACCCATCAGTGAAAGCTTATAAAATATCCTACAAAAATCAAATATTACCACCTGCGGGTTTGTGCGACGTGATCATCCTCTTGATAGAACAAGAAGCAAACGGCGATTACAATGGTGAGACGAATAAGTACACTCACGTTCCCTTCCTGAGGTCTTGTCATTTATATTTCTTGTTTAGCCCATATATCCTGCAAATAAATTTTATTTAGTTCGTATTAGCCTAGAGAAGCACTGTTTCACAAATCAGTCTTTCTCTAAAGTATTGTTTTGCCTGAGACCGGACACCAAGAAACACCGAGAACACAATATACTTGAACTTTATTTGCATGCCGTTAAAGGCAGGTTACCGTCCTATGCCACTCTGGAAATATCGTTTGCCTTTACTGAGGTCATTCTTACAGTGTCACTCGATTGCTTGATCCATTTTCTGAACTTCAACTTCGGTGCTGTGTGAATATAGGTCATTTTCGTCACCTGATGCAACTTACTTTGTCCATGCCAATTCACTTCGTCCAAAAACTTACAATCCGGGATCGCACGTGCGAATACCACAATATAAACATGAGGCACACCTTTGTAAGAGACTGTGTAGTAATTCTACCAACCTGAGTGTCATTAAAGGGCGCCTATGCTCAAGTATGCGGTTGGTTTCGCATTTCCCCTCCGTTGAAATGTGGCCGCAGCGGCCACGAATAAACGCGCGACCTCTAACTGCACTGCACAAGGCCAAAGCAACAAGCAACCGCAGCTTCTGAGAAAGCAAGTGCGTGTGTGCTCTGGTGTCCCTCATTGGGACAAAGATTAGGATGTTAAATGCAATGTTGCGCTAGGCCACTTCTTGGTCAGACGCTTAAGAGACTCTCCAAAATTTCAGCGTTAATATTGAGTTGCATATAGCGACAACACTATTTCGTTCAGCTGTGAAATAAATTTTATCGTCGACGTTTACGCTATTGCCAGTTGTATACAAAGAAATGTGGCACCTTATTTCTCGCCTAATGAGCGTAAAAATTTGGCGTTGCAATAGACAATACATCTTTCGCAAACATATTACGGCAACGTATGGCCAAGAATGTACCAAAATTAAGTCGAAACTAGACGGACAGGCACATTTCAATCGTGAAGAGAGCAAAGCAAGATCCAGAACACGTAGAGCCGAAGAACCATAAGAGAGCGGCTGATTTCAAGAGGTTTCACCGCTGCAGCCTTAAATTCTCTCCTTGCTGGCCTCAAACAAGCAGCTGGTAAAATACAACGTGAGGAAGCAATACAAGAGATTACTTGGAAAAAAAAACACCCATAAAGCAGTCGTCTTTTCGAGGGAAGTGTGCACAAGGTAGCTTTCACAAACATGGATGATTACGTTTGAGAGAAAGAATTCGGAACTACCAGTTCTTTGATTTCCATTCGGTACCGATCACAACGCTACCAGCTTTCAACGTCGTCTCATGGAAATGGTCATAAAAGTCGAAATAACGCTTTCCCTCTAATAAAAACCCGGTTTTCAGTTCAGCATCTGTAGCATTCTTCTTTCCAGTTTTGCCCAAACTTCCCTTGCTGATTTCTAGATTCTGACTTCTTACGATTCTGACTTTGGCGTTTTGTAATCGCATACTTATGACTAAGAATGCAGCGATGGCAATGCAACATGAGAATGAAGTGTGTGCCTTCAAGACGAATATTTATATAAGGTAGAAAAAAGAAAAGGCTGAGGAGAATAGTAAAATAAAAGCGGCTTTATTTTCGACCAGAAATCATATGCAGCTACCATTAATCTAAAAGCGGGTATTCAAAGTGAACCTTACAAGAACAATTTTTTTTTATTCTGACAAGTAGGTTTGCGATACAATGGTGCGCTTTTTTCACCGACTTCACCCAGCATACTTCATGCATAGACGATGGTCTTTACAGATTGCTACGAATCTTACAGAAGCTCGATGTCAGTTTCTCTGTCTCACGCAACGCACGTGTTCTTGTAATTTATTGCATAGGCTGGCTCCTCGGTGTTCTAACAATCAGCGTGAATATGACTACTGTTCACGTTAAACAGGAAATACTTGAGGTAGATTGAGCGTTGCAGTAAACAAATAACGTGCTAGTGTAGAATATGAAGACAGTTGGTTGCTTGACTCATAAAGCACACTTTTAATACAGGAAACTTGTTAGGTAATTTCATGAGGGAGCTGAAAGTAATTTCTTTAACTGACAATGCAATGACTTTAACTTTTATTATACTAATTTCCTCGGCAATCTAATCACAGCTGACTTCATTTATGTAGGTGCTCGATGCGTGTATACATAAAATTTCATGCGAGGAAGTTCTCCTGAACATTAGTTACAGCAGTTCGACTTGCTGCCATATCTAAATGTCGCTTCTCTTTTACTAGCAATTTCATTATGGAAAACGAAGAAAGGACTAAGAATGAGCCGCTCCAAATTAGTAACTAAGCTATAGGTGGCTCCACTGCAATCTAAGCCTTCAAATTGCTGAGCAACCCTAGTTGTACAACCAAATTATTGTTTACCTAACAAATGAACAGGATTGCTTTTAGGCAACTGGACACTGCCATCTTACTGTTCTCACTTTGTACACATGCAAAGGGCAATTGATCGTGAGTTGCGGTTGTAGCTGTCATAGAGATGGCGTAATTTATAGTCCTCCGGCGTGTTAGATACGGGAGTTCTTAACAACGAAAGAAATGTAAATCTCTGCGAAGCAACAACATACAGGAGGGATAGTGATGGCAGCGGACACTTGTGTGGGGGTATTTGCTTGAACTGACGTATTACGCGTGTCAGGCACGTACCCAGGATTTCTTTCGGGGAGGGGAGGGGGGCAACCCAATGTAACTTTCCTATGCAAATGAGGGGGGGGGGTACCTTTACTAGTACAAATATGAATAGCGTCCACCAATCGCCATAAACACGCGTAAGCCCGCAAAAGGGATATGAAATAAGTTGTGTCTCACAGGTTGGCCTGCGAGATACACCTCTCCTTTATTTGGCAAACAAGGAAACAGATCAAATAGACTCGCGCAGGAAAGAAGCGCAGGAAGAAAACTGCAAAGAACAATTAAACAAGGCAAAGTGTAAAATAAAGATTTCTATAGTAGAATGCAACTTAAAAAACAGCAGTTAGCAACCAAGGCACATGGATCACGCGGGGCTGTGTTACTCCGCCAGCCAATCACAGAAGCAAACAAAATCGTCGTCATGGGGCCTTTTCAAGATGGCGTCGTGCTCGATAGCTCCGGAGCATCCGCTTTTCTTCAAGAATATTTTCATCGGCACAAGCAATGAGGTGTGGAACAGACATAATCAAACTGTATGGAGTCTGAGCATTTCATTCTTCAAAAGTCTGCGGTAGAGTTCATTTAACTGCTTAGCCCGTTTTACTCATGAAACTGCACTGCAACTGAAGTGAAAATTGACAATAAATAGTTTTAGCGAGGCAACTATTTTATTTAAGTTCAATAAAGAATTAGACTTTCGCCATTCCACTATATTAGGCGAAAGAAAGATTATAAAATTACGCGCTAATGATTTTATTTTTGTGGTAACCACCTTATTTGGGTAACAAGTTTGAAGTACGAATTATTTGCAGCCTCGCGGAGGAACAGTGGCTGGTGGTTATGAGAGCGTGGGCGGGGCTTCACTGCAGACTTAAATCGTATCTGACTATAGTAGCGTTTTTAGAATTAGTTCTCGAAGAATTACTGAGAAATATGTATTCGCGGAACAATCACATTTCTTTTGGATTCCTCGTTTACTGCTCTACCAAGTGCCAAAACCAACTCGTATTGTTATTTGGAAAGTTGCGTAACGATGCATGGGCGCCAGTCCTGTGCGACTGCGTAGAGCTCAAGGCGCTGCGGTTCTAGACGTACTGCGCCCACCGCGATAGGTTAGAACAACACCCACATAAGCACAGCAGAGAAGTGGCTACGACAGGTGGTTCGACTTATAACTATAGAAGCGTCATCGAAAACACACGGAATTGTTCTCCACTTCCGGCGTCGTTGTCTCCACTTCCTTTTTAAGTAAAAAGGTGTTAATCCATAAATATTTTGATAAACAACGGTAAAATTTATTAATTTTCGCTTTTCCTTCGTTTGACTGTTGCCTTGGCTCTCTTTTATAGTAGATCACTTAATTTCTCAACACCTTGCGACTCTTATTTCCAGTTGCCAATTTTGCACCAAAAATGCTGTACAATTAGGGAAAAACCTGACGAGGAGCCAGGTGGCATTCATATTGCCTATGGGTTTAAGGGATAGTGCAGGGCTGGATAAGGGACGCTGTTTCGCATTGTTTTATTTTCCACCTTATCTAACCCACATAGCGGGTATATGGTTCCGGGCATGTACCAGCGTCGTGGCGAGCCGTCACTCGAGGAAATAATGAAGCAAACGGAAAAGTTAAACGGAAGTAGCGTTTTCTCCGGCCGCAATTCGCTCCACGAACATACAGATCAGTTAAGAAACCAATCCCTTTCCTGATCCCTGGATCAGCCTGAACAATGAAGGTTGAACTAACGAAGCAAGAGTGATTCGCGCGACCATCGAATAGATGGTGACAACTGAACGCCTCTCGAGTTAAATTCGCGGGCACCAAACCTATGAGAAAACTGGCCTTCACACCCCAAGAGATGCCGAAACTATCGCCATTCAAAAGGAGCGAAAAAGGCAGCACAGTGTTGACCGCGGAATAGCTGTCAAGTCTCGACGTTGATTTGGCGGCGCTATAAGAATGAGTAAGGAGTGGTGGTGTAGGTGGGGAAGGAGGGAAGGTATGCTGGTTCATTTCGGCGGGGGCGAGGGGGGGCCCCCGGCGCCCCACCTGGGTACGAACCTGACTCGCGTGTATGCCTCGGCTTCGCTGAAGCTCGGACGCGACTTTAGACGCAGCCCACATCATGGTGTACACTTTAAATCTCAAAATTTATTGAGTCGTGTAATACTTTTCTGCACTGTCCACCTATGGTGTAGCAATTTCCGGATTTTTCAGTACAATTCACGTTTTACTTTGATATTTTTGATGATACCCTAAATGTAGCCTATTGCAAGTATTTTTTAAGAGTTAAACTAAAACGCAGCTCTCTCTTTATGAGCAATGAGATGTGCCAGTGGAATGCCACTCTCCGGACGTTTGTTGGTTGCGATCCACCAAATATCACATAAGAAACGAACAGGCTTGATTAATGCTTAACTAAATATCGAGGTAGAAAGTGTTGTCGAATGCTGTGAACATAAAGAAGGATACAATTTCTTGGAAGGCGTGCCTCTCCTAGTCAACCACACTCACGGACACGGACGCCGTCTGGGGATGGAGCCGACTAGTTCGGAGTAGGCAACAATTCCTGCGTTGCATGGTTTATTCTACCTTTGTGTACTTTAGGGTATAATATAAACAATAATTAAATATAATGCTTTTACGTTAGCTTTCTTGATACTTGTTAAGAAGCGTATTCTAGAGGCCATTGATGTTACCGAGCAATATTATCGAGCAAATAAGCACAGCTGAGAATGGTTTCTTGCGGATCTGGCCATTGGGTTCCTTAGGGCTAAATTACAACCATGTTATAAAATATTGCATTTTAAGGAGCTGACGCAGCTTAGACATGTTAAGCCGATCTTCCCCTGTAAAATAGTGCTTTTAAACGCAACATTTAAGCTTTGCAAATGGTACGCGTTCCCAAAGGAGGTTCCGGCCCCAGTCCCCAAGGCCTGTGTGCCGGGGACGGGGAGTAGGGGCCTCCTTATCCGGCGGTACAATAAAGTTGCTATCATCATCATCATCGTAGAGCACCCACGTCAGAGCCGTGTGGTCATTTATTTTAAGCCACGCAACTTCTTAAAACATTATTTTTTACGTCTGAGACTTGCAGGGCGATGTTAATATAAGCCGTGACGTATGAAATGTGCACGATATTTTCAGTAACCTTGAGGTTACAGGAAAATTTCGGTACATAACTCATACTATTTGTTCAGTCAGAGAATTCATGGCGACAGGTCAAGCAAATATTTCGGTTGTAATACAGTAGAAACGTGCTCATTGGCCAGATATTTCTGCGCAGACACACTAGTGTGGCCCTTCACGTTGTCATACCACCACTGTAGGAAGGTGACAAATCAGAAGGGCACACTTAAATTATAGAGTAATAAGTTAACATAAGTTATAGAGTAAAACGTGTCCTTCAGGCTACTTGTTGGATACGTGCTTGGTTCACCATGATAGTCATGGTGGATCGAGGCTGTAGCATCAAGCAACGTGACGGACATCGTTTTTTGGTGGTTGTCAACTATTAAAATCGTGGGTGACCCATGAGCCCGTTATTCGGCGCTTCCTCGCCTGTTTATCGAGTCACAACAGCTGTCCTTGTTTTATTCTGCAGCACTTATGTTTAAGTCAGACGTGGGACCACTTATGACACCTTTCAAAATTGCAGAAGAATATGTCACCTGTTTTATTTCGTCTCACTTGTGAGCAAGCGAAGAAAAATTTTGCATTCTTTTCACTTCCCTAAATCTTTGCGTAAGATTTGGCGACAGACAGTGGTGTTCACACAGAGATGTGATAATGCGCGCACAGTGACATGTTAATTTCCAAGCAGTAACTACCTAAAACTTTCAAATTTGCCATGGTCCGAGATGTTAGTGGCGACTGACTCCGGCATCGCCTTGCGCTGAATTCTTGACCGGCAAAATGTTTGGCGCCATTCCAAGACATGTCTCATCCGTAATACTTCGTCACCATATACTTCCTGAAGCATGTTCAATCCCTCATAAAAGGTTTTTTCACAGCCTCATTCAGAATTTATGTTAGCTCTCTGTCCGGAATATGTGTACATAACGTTAGTTGTGTAACGTTGAACATAATGCGGGTACAGGCCAAACAGTGGGTTGTTAAACACTGCGCTGCCGCCTATCTAGTTTGCAGAGAAACTGATCCTTGACTATGTCTTCTCAGAGCACATACAAAGCGACTCAATAACATCCATTTCTTAATATGTGTTGCCCAAGAGAAACGCTTGTTTGATCCCGGCAGTGGCAGCAGCATTTCGATGGCGGCGAAATGTTAAAACGCTCGTGAACTTAGATTGTAACGGGTATGTTAAAGTACACCGGCTCGTTAAAATTATTCCGCAATCCCGCATTACGGCTGTGCTATACATGTACAGCGAGACAGCGGTTATGACACGTATTACACCAAAATTCTATTTTATTTTCAAATAATAAGAAATAGGAAAATTATTCCAGCATATTTACTGACAAGTACTATTTATCACGACTCTCGCGAATGTTTACA
Source organism: Dermacentor andersoni (assembly GCF_023375885.2). Lineage (NCBI taxonomy): Eukaryota > Metazoa > Arthropoda > Arachnida > Ixodida > Ixodidae > Dermacentor > Dermacentor andersoni. Next base: position 71,900,486 of record NC_092819.1, read on the forward strand.
ACGCTCGATCACAGTGATCGTCACACGCCTTCTTTGCGTTCACATTCATCAAAGCTCAGCGTTTGCTACTTTCCTTTCAACAATGCTACCTGACGTGGATAACACGCGTGCCTTTTGTGATGTGGAAGTAGCACACTACTGGACGCACCGAAAACGAAATCGAAGGCATACAAATTAGGTTATTATTATTTGCAGACAATATAAGCCCCAAGTGGTGCAAGCTTTTCTAAGGGTGAACTTTTTTGTTGTTATCGTTAAATTCATGTGACAGTGAGCCTTGCTCACCACGCTTTGCTCTGTTCCTCCAGAGTCTGCGTACCACTTCGTCAAGGCGACCAGCAATGACACCGTACTGCTGTTCAGCCTTTCTTGGAGGAGCGCTGCACTTGATCTCCTGCAGGTTTTGAGCACCCTCGTGTTTCAAGAAATTGCCTGGAAACTGTACGATGAGGCTAGGTGTCGGGGTTTTGGAATATTTGTGGAAAGGACGGACACTTTCTACGCAAGCAAATTTCTCGATATTTTCAAGGCTAGTTTCCGTTTTGCCCTTCTCGGAAGCACTCGCTGCGAAATGACAGTAATAATGCTATATCAAGAGTCTCACGAAATTACCTCTCTTTTTGAACATTTGAGAGCACAAAGAGAAGAAACGTCTATAAGAATGAAGAAATAATTTGGAATTTGAAGTTTCGTCTTCACATGGCTATCGTTGTTCACAATGAGCCTATTTTAGGATTTTTATTCACACTGGCCTAATTTTTGTTCCTGATTTGAATTGATTCAATATTCGTGTGAACTATGTCTCACGCGGTCATGCGTGATAATATAAGCCGTGACATGACAGCGTGAGACATAGTGGAAACTAGAAAAGCACCACTGCTCTGACAATATCCAACTGGTAAACTCAACTATGCAAGAGGAGCACATGTTCTGTTCGATTCAGTTCCAACGTACTTTCAAAGTATAAGCCACTCGCGCTCGTGGCCTAGACGATATGGCAGTTTACACTTTTTAGAACATGAACGATGGCTTTGCACTGATAGCTTTTGTGATTGCATTTTCTTGTGTGCGAGCGTGCGGGGGGGGAGAAGGAAGAGAGGATGTGGCAGAGAAATATTCCTTGGGTACTTAGAGTGCGTGAGAACACAACACTGCAGCGCCAAATAGAGCCCTGTTCAATTAAAAAAAATACCTTGAATGGATTAGCCAGCCGATTATGCTCCCTCATTTCTGTGCCAAACCAATTTCTATATCAGCGTCCCTCGGGAACAAAGTTCTTATGCGTGAACGCGCAGAAGGCAGATGCTGAAAAGTATTTTCACCATGGGTCCTAAACAAAATTCGAATCTATTGTTTTCTCCTTTTTGTCGCAGGAACTGCACGGCGCGCTCAATAATGCCGGGTATGATAAAGCCCAGCTGACCACGTTTCTGATGTACCACGCTTACCCCACACCTACTGATAATGAGCGAGAAGGCCTGATAAAAATGATGCCGTAAGAAAAATCTCTCTCTTTGCTACACAGCAATACCGCATGTCAAGATTATCTTGCTGTTCTATTCGAAATATTTGGCGGCTGATTTATGATATGCTTGAGCTGGTGGAAACGCTGAATCTTTTGTTTCAGCTCTCAAGCCATAGGTTTTGATGCACCGGCTTTGAAGCTTAACAACCCAAATTTAGGCACAAGTAACAAAGTGTATTGCTGGTAGTGGCGTTTTTGATGCATCGGAGCAAAATTTTAGATAGTAATAGTTCGTAAAGCCAATTACACATTCATTGAACTCCAATAATAATTTTTGTTCACATACCATGTCAATACTTCATAAGAAAAAGTGGTCGCGACGCCACAAATAAGGCTCAATATGTTTTAATTTAGCGTAATATGGACTCGTGTTTGAGCTTTTAGAGTTTAATACTGCTTATGAATCAACAGGTCTGCACAGCTTTTATTGTAAAAATGCCAATTAGCTCGCTGGGACGTCTGTGCCCTCTGCTCGCATTTGGTGTGTTACAACCCGACGAACGCGAGCTAATATCAGATTGGCCAACGCAAGGTGCGGTACTTCGACATGTATTGCGAAAATGCTACTATGGAGAATATGTCAACTGTATTACGGTAGCTAGCTGGGCGAGTCGGTACATCTCCATTATTACTACTCATAAGTGAGAGTCGTGAGTGAGTGCTCCTCTTTCGTCTGTCTTCTTAATCCGTTTTTTTTTACTGCGTGCTATAAGTAATAATAATCATTTCGTCAACGCGTCGCGAACTATGTCCGGCTTCCTACAGACGGTGCCACCCTTGTAATCACTCGGAGGGAAAATAGGGACTTTTTATTTGATTTTATAATTTCGTCTTTCATATTTCCTCTCATCAGCTTGTCATGTAGTTACTGGCCTGTTATTAGCTTCTGAACTGTCTGGCTGCGAGGATAAATGCTGCTCAACATTGTCCCATTGCTTGACGCGTGCTGTTTCATAATGAGTACGTGACTGGAATGTACGTTTTTAACAGCGTTTCTTTTGCTTTCGTTGGTCGTGAGTCCTCAGCATCACTTTTGAAGCAAATAAACAACGACTAAAACTGTTTCCCCCACTATATATTATCGGATTTGAAAACGTGGTTCAACACCCGGAGCTAAAATGTGGATCTTCAGGCAGAATTACAAATAGGAGGGTCAGGCGTCGCCAGACCCGGTGGTGCCGGCGACATCGGGAGAAGCGAGCGCGTTCGAAGCCGAGTGCTGAGTTTGGTCGGTTAAGTTAGCGCCTGCGTGCGCTCGGCCTTCTTTCTTTGAAACGCGCGCATGCTGCCTAAACTGAGCGTTCGTCCTGCGGCCTTGTTCGCATCCGGCGCTGGGGTTCAGCGCAACTGAGGCGAAATGGCGATGTCACTGCCTGGACTATCCGTGTTCTCGCTATGTCAATGCAAAATTCTGGGTGTGGGGTCAAAAACAATACGATTATGAGGCGCGCCGCAGTGGAGGACCCTAAAATAATTTTGACCACTCGCGGTTCTCTAACGTACACCTCAATCTTAGTACACCGACGATTGCGACAGGTTTTTGCGGGCACCTTCACCCTACGCCTTGCTTCACGCCATATCACGACGGCGAAATGCACAGATGAATTCAGGCGCCCATATCAGCTTCGAAAACTGCTTTGAAACTGGCCTTCTTGGTGAGCAAGCTTTGAAACTGGCTCACAAACTGATAAACACATCTATATAGGCTGCATATTTCGAAGTATAGTGTATCTCCATCATATGACAATTTTTTGCAAAGACATTCCGCTCCTACGTACTCACTTGAATCTAGCGGACGTACGTCTGCACAAAACTATAAACGCATTTAAAGAAACGAGTTTCAGCGTGCACTTTGCCCCTCGTGCACCTTCAGGTGTCATTTGCAAATCATGAAAATGACATAAAGTAGCGCAGAAACATTCTTTCCTCGACTCATCGAAGCCGCGGCAACACTACCAAAGTGCTTGAAAGCCTTCCCGACGCCTCGGTTGCGAGCGCCTTGGCGCGGAGGGGGAGGTGGGCAGGCCCACCGCTGAAATTAAGTGAAAAACCAGCCGCCGCGCGCAAATCTCAGAGGTCATGTGGAGCAATATGCGTTTTCCCTGCGCCACACCAGGCGCCGCACCATCGCTTTCAATGTATAGCTCCGTTTCCAAGTTGAAATTGGCGGCTTCCCGCGTCCGGCACCACTGAGCCCACCGCCCTTATATTTCAGTGCACTGTGGCTAAACTTCGTCCCTTTGGCTTTAAATTACGTCGTCCCTTTGCAAAGTGATCATTTTGAAGAAATTACGAGTTTAAAACAATTAAATAGGTATTTAAATAAGCATTACTAAGGTTATCTGACTGCAATATTTTAACTCAGGACCTCTAGCACAGAAGCCAAGTATTGAAATTACGCCATAAATGCATGGACAAATGGAACCATTATATTATCAGTGATTAAACGTGCTTGCACAGTCTTAATAGCTTCTCCATTTGAAAAAAAAGTATGAACTCCGTTTATATTTTGTGCAATTTATACGTAACAAAAGAAGCCATAATTACGCTTGACTCATTCCCCTGATGGCTGAACGTGTGTGTTTGTGTGTATACACACACACGCATATATATGCGTGCGTGCGTGCGTGCGCGTGTGTGTGTGTGTGTGTGTGTGTGTGTGTGTGTGTGTGTGTGTGTGTGTGTGTGTGTGTGTGTTATAAAGGAGATGTATTGGGGTTGCTAGCGACCGCCGGTTCTAGGATGCACCGAGCAGTTCCCGAGCTCGAGCCTCTGCCGCGCGCTTGATACTGCCGATGCTGCTGACTCAGTGTGCACGTTCGTTCTCTTCCTTACAATGGCCCCGCGGAAATAAAGGAGCCATCCTCGCGACTTAGTTTTCTGGAAGGACGGTAGAACGGTGATACGGCTTGATACGCTGAACGTGAACGACTTCGCGGTTACGATGTCGCATGTCGGACGGCGGCGTTAGCGGCTCAACCAGGTAATTAACGGGTGATGTTCTCTCGAGAACGCGGTATGGCCCGTCGTACTTCGGAAGGAGTTTTGAAGTGATCCTGGGCGTGCGGTGTGGCAGTAACAACCAGACGAAAGCGCCCGGGAGAAAAGTGGGAGTCGAGTTATGGGCATCGCGAACGGCTTTTTAACGGCTCTGGTCGTCCGAGGTGAATCGGCGGGCCAGCTGGCGACATTCCTCGGCGTGTCTGGCGGCTTCCGAGATCGCCAGGCATTCGGATGGGTCCGGCCGGTATGGTAGAATGGTGTCAATTGTGTGCGAAAGATGACGGCCGTAAAGAAAGTAAAAGGGTGAGAATCCGGTAGTGGCCTGAGTCGCGGTGTTGTAGGCGTAGGTGACAAACGGAAGAACTAGGTCCCAATTAGAGTGACCAGGTAAGACATGCATGGCGAGCATGTCACCAAGAGTTTGATTAAAGCAATCCGTGGTACCGTTAGTCTGTGGGTGATAAGCAGTGCATTTACGATGAACAATAGCGCATTCATCAAGCAGTTGTTCGATAAGAAGGCGTGGCCTCTGTCGCTTAAAAGTTCACGTGGACCTCCATGACGAAGGAGAAAACGGCCAAGTATGAAATTGGCGACCTCTGCGCTGTAGCACGTGGTAGAGCAGCAGTCTCCGCATAACAGGTTAAGTGGTCTACCGCAACAATTATCCACCTGTTGCCGGTAGGAGTCAACGGAAGTGGCCCGTAGAGATCTATGCCCATGCGATCAAAGGGTCGGGATGGGCATTGTAAAGGCTTGGGTTCACCGGCGGAGTTGTGCGGTGGCGCTTTGCGGCGTTGGCACTCATGACAAGAGCGGACGAACTTTCGAACGAAATTGTACATTCCCCGCCAGCAGTAGCGGTGTCGAAGTCTTTCGTAGGTCTTGAAGACTCCCGCGTGACCACACTGAGGGTTGACGTGGAACGAGGAGCAGACCTCTGATCGCAAGATTCTCGGAATGACGAGTAACCAGGTGCGTCCCTCTGGGGCATAGTTGCGTCGATATAGTAGCTGGTCTCGAATCGCAAAATGAGGAACTTGGCGCTGAAACGTACGTCACGCTGGAACTTTTGACGTATCCGAGAGAAGGTCGAGCAGAGATGCAGTCCAGGGATCATTACGCTGTGCAGCAGCGATAGTGTCAACGTCCAGAGAGGATAATGTGCTCTCTCAGGAAGAGTCGTGACTGGCCTTCGGGGGAAGCGGTGATCGATTTAGCGCGTCAGCGTCGGAGTGCTTTCGCCCGGAACGGTAAACCGCGCGAATGTCATATTCTTGGATTCGCAATGCCCAGCGGGAAAGGCGGCCGGATGGATCTTTGAGCGTCGACAGCCAACATAGTGCGTGCTGGTCGTTCACTACGTCAAACGATCGGCCGTATACATATGGGCGAAACTTGCCAAGCGCCCACACAATGGTCAAACACTCCTTTTCTGTAACGCTGTAATTGGTCTCCGCCTCGGCTAACGTGTGACTCGCGTATGCGTCGACGTATTCTGTGTGGCCAGGTTGACGCTGTGCCAACACAGCGCCAAGGCCTACACCGCTTGCATCGGTATGGATTTCGGTTGGCGCTTGAGGGTAAAAATGGCGAAGAATGGGTGGCGTCGTGAGAAGACGGCGCAAGGTTGTGAAGGCGTCGTCACACGCTGGAGACCATGATGACAGATCTCTAGCGCCACCAAGGAGCTGCGTGAGAGGCGATATAATTGACGCAATGTTTCGAATGAATCGCTGGAAGTAAGAGCAGAGGACGATAGAACTGCGTAGCTCTTTCATAGTGGTAGGTTTTGGGAATGCAGTAACAGCACGTAGCTTCTCGGGATCCGGGGCGAATTCTCTCCTTTGACACGACATGGCCTAAAATTGTGACCTGACGAACTGCAAATGAACACTTCTTCAGGTTGAGTTGCAACCCGGCGTTCGTCAAGCAAGTAAGTACGTGCTGGAGGCGGAGCAGGTGCGTGGCGAAATCAGGGGCGAACACGATACTGTCGTCAAGATAGCAAAGACAGATTTTCCATTTGAGGCCACGCAGAACATTATCCATCATTCTTTCGAACGTAGCAGGTGCGTTGCAAAGTCCGAAAGGCATGACGGTGAATTCATACAAGCCGTATGGTGTAACAAAGGCAGTTTTCGGGCGATCGACCTGTGCCATCGGAACCTGCCAGTAGCCTGACCGCAAATCCAGCGAAGAAAAGGACTCGGCTCCCTGCAAACAGTCCAGAGCATCATCGATGCGTGGAAATGGGTAGACGTCCTTCAGTGTAATCTTGTTCAACCGTCTAAAATCAGCACAGAAGCGGATGGAACCGTCTTTTTTTGTGACGAGGACCACGGGAGAGGCCCATGGGCTGTGGGAAGGTTTAATGACATCTCGACGGAGCATGTCATCGACCTGGTCTGCAATGACGCGACGTTCCGTAGCGGACACGCGATATGGTCTTCGTCGCAGCGGTGAGTGAGAGCCAGTGTCGATGTATAGCTCGACCGTCGATGCACGGCCAAGAGATGTTTGCGCAACGTCGAAAGAACGGCGGACGTGCTGAAGGATTGCGAGAAGTTGAGATCGCTGCGAATGTGTCAGATCTTCGGCGATGAATGGGCTTAACACACCAGTCCATGTTGAATCGGGTACGGAGAGGGCACTCAGTTCAGGGACGGCAGTAGAAGGCACTTCATCGAGGACGGAGACAATTCGTGTTGAATCGACCGACTAGACGTAACCAAAGCATTCGTGGCGGAGCAGTGATAGTGGCGGTGAAAGATGATTGTAAATGGGCATCGTGCTGACACCAGCGGTAAGGTCAAGAGCCGCAAAGGGCAAATGAAGCGTTTTTCGGGTAACAAAGTGATGATAGGGCCTGAAGAAGACCGTGCCGTCGGATATCGTACTACAGAAGACTGGTACGAATGCTGAAGAGCACAGGGGAATGCAGGTGTCTTCTTTCACGGCAATTTTAGCGGCAGGATGAGCATCGACGGAGGCCAGGTCACCAAGGTGGAAAAGTTCAATCTCAGCCCAAGCGCAATTGGTGATGGCATTGTGGCGTGAGAGAAAAACCCATCCTAGAATAACGGCGTGGGAACACGATGAAAGAACTATTAATTCGATCGTGTACAAAACGTCCTGTATGGTCACACGGGCAGTACAAGCAGCGGTAGGGCAAATGGGTTGAGCACTCGCTGTTCGAAGCGACAATCCAGACAGAGACGTCGTCACTTTACGAAGCGAACGGCAAAACCTTGCATCCATACCTGAAATAGCGGCACCGGTATCGATGAGGGCGACTGTAGCGACATCTGCGATAAACACATCAATGACATTGGCAGGTAAAGGAGGAGGACTTCGGCATGGCGACACTTGCGCAGTTCTTGCCTCATGAACTGCGTCGTCTAGCTTCCCTCTTCGTTAGAGACGGGTCGTCGACGCATAGGAGAAAGCGATCGGCGACTGGGGAGAGTGATCGGAGGCGTTCGAACCGAGGACGGTGATCAGTCTGGGAGCGAGCCGGTGATGGGTCGAAGGGTCCGTAAGGCGCATTTGAATCAGGCGGCACATAGGGCGCTCGGCGATCGTCATCGAACGCCTGCTATCGGCGGCGGCAGAACCTTGCGACGAAACCGGGATACTTACATGCGAAGCATAGGGGGCCATTGTCCGGCGTACGCCATGGATTAGCGATGGCAGTGGTGGTCCAGGGGACGGGAGGGAAAGGGCGGTGCACAGGCTGCTGGAAGCGACGCACGGGTACAGTGCGAGGGTCCATTGCAGCAACCGCAGCATATGTGACTGACATCCTGCTGGTGAACAGCCGGCAGCGCTTTCGCGACCTCTTCATGGATCACGTTACGGAGATGAGACGGCAAAGTGCTGGCAGACTCCTGAGTGACTGACACTAGAGAAAGCGGTCTGCTGTCGTATCAATCGTCTGCTGTCGCTGTAGTCGTCGTCACGCATGCTTCGGCGCACTAATTAAATACTGCGCCCATTCCCTTATTTTTGACACAGTAGCGATAGAGTGGACGCAAGTTTGCGGGTGATTTAGAGCTGGCGTGTGCAGATCACATAGGGTAGGCTAACTATGCCAGGAAGCAGCGCTACTCCAGTTGTTACTGTGTAACGCGCAGTACTAATTCTCGTCGATGTTCAGGGGTTGAAGTTCTTTCCGAGGAGCCTAGCGATACAACCCTGACGGATCAGTCATGTTTTATTCTCGAGAGGAGCCATGTCTGCACGTACCTTCCCTCTACCGTTACACATTTGCCAGCAGGAATGGAGCAGAGTGCTTTAGAAAGTACCCAGTTTTCTTTCCGACAGCTAATCGCATAGCAACGTGGTAGACGCAGTAATCGTTTGGTATTCGTCCGCTTTTGCTGAGGCAACGTGCGCTGCGCCACCGAAAGCGCCATCTCGTTCCTCCAGAGCAAACTGCTCAGCAAAGAAGGGCTATAGGAGGCTTGGGTGAATAGAACAAAAAGGGAAGATGACAAACGGCAGTCGATCCTAGCCCCGTCTGCAAAGTCTTTGACGAATGGAGCAATATGCCTCTTGGAGCAAATCCGTCTTCGTGCGGGCAGCGTCGCTGTATAAATAACAGTGGGGTTTTACGTGCCAAAACCACTTTCTGATTATGAGGCATGCCGTAGTGGAGGACTCCGGAAATTTCGACCACCTGGGGTTCTTTAACGTGCACCTAAATCTAAGTACACGGGTGTTTTCGCATTTCCCCCCCATCGAAATGCGGCCGCCGTGGCCGGGATTTGATCCCGCGACCTCGTGCTCAGCAGCCCAACACCATAGCCACTGAGCAACCACGGCGGCGCGTCGCTGTTGGATATTGTGAAATATTTAAAGGTCATGTGGTTTCTGGCAGACGTCTTCGTAGGCGTGGCACTTCCAAATCATATGCTTTGGCGTCGGTCGAGCGTCTACGTAGTAAATTGAGAAAATTCAGAAAGTGACCAGCGTTCTCTGGGAAGAAGTATCACAGTCCGCCGAGCCTTTGGCTTCGTCCGCTTCGACGCTATAGGCTTGTCCGATTCCTCGCTATTGTGTCCCCAAGGCGCTGCGGGACGGTAACCTATATGGAAAGAAGGAACGTGGCCAGCACATCTACCAAGGTGTAGTCAATCCTCGCCTTATGATGAGGGTAGCTATAGGGATTTGTTGGTACGTCATACCTTATGCTGTGGTAGCGCAAGCTGAACAACGACAAAAGAAAGGCACATTTGACACACACAGCGCAAACTATAAACAACAGATTTATTTCCCATTCTCGTCGCTACATACACACCCTCGCAACGTCATACAGCACGTGTAAAATGTCGGTAAAAATGCACAAAAAATATATTGGGAACCACACATAAGCAGTTTTTTGACTCACATATTCACATACATGTACACGTTCAGCGCAAACATAGATAACTGAGCTATTTGAGGATAATGAAATGGAAGGTTTACTGACGCACGCGCCGCCGAATGTTGATATGTGTCTAGCTTCTATAATCAAGTGCGTCATCTCACACCTGCTTCTACTCATGATGACTGTTTCTTTAATTCTAGGTTTGCATTTGCATCTCTGGCAATGGATGGCAAAAAAGCCGTCGGCGGCCAAGTTGTTTATTTTGCTATTGTGTTCTCGTAACCTGTCATTTATGCATCTGCCTGTTTTACAAATGTAGGATCGTCCACACTCGAGAGGAACGCGGTATACCAAACCCGCAATGCAATCCAGAGATGCAATAAAGTTCTGTAAAGAACTTTATCAAGTTTCAGAATTGAAATTCACGCGCTCTGTAGATTCCGCGGCCTCCGCGAGATGGCGCTGCGAGCCCGCTCGCCATCAAAACGCCCTTGAAACTTTGCGCTTGGATGGGGCTTCTTGCGTTATGTGCATCCAGGTGTATGGGCCTTGCCACGAAATCCAGCCCGAGGTCGCAATGTCAGCGCTGAAATGTCTGTCTTCTCGCGCGCGAAAAAGACATTCTCGACAAAAACAGAATGATTTCCGGCGCCGGGGCTTGTTTGGTATAGGCGGTGCATGACAGCAAGAAAAAAATTTAAGAGGGGAGGGGCTGAAGCCCCATAGCCCCCCCCCTCTTCACTACGCCCCTGACAACCAGATATTGAATATATTTGTCACCATGGTATTGTCGATTACAAGCCATATGTTCTGAACAGTCCAGCTTTCTCTCAGTTATTCATGAGATTTTACGAACATTCTTATATCGTGCCATTCGACGTTTCTTTTTTTTTTTTTATCAGTTTCTACCCACAGTTCTTAGGTTGATAAGGTAGTGTCAATTCTTAGTCTTCCTTGTTCCTGCACTGCCGCTTGTGCAGGTAAATGAACAAATTTTGTTAAGGGACTTTCGGCTCATTTCTAAGGACTTATTTTTAATGCGCGCCCGTCCTTGCAGATATGTCACTTTGCTTATACTGACGCCTCGGTGGAGCCAGCCGGCTGACAAGGTTGTGCAGTGTATTTCTTCTTGGAACGACGTAGGATTTCCGGAAAGCGTCCAGCTTACCTACGTGAGTAGGAATTGATATGTGCTTCGCTTACATGCTCAATAACTATTCGGCTTGCCTAAAGTCCTCCTCGACACTTTTCAGGTAGTTTGGAGACACAATACCGTACAGCCTACAGCATAGTAGGACAGCCTAGATACTGTGGATGCTATTTTTTCTCGACGACAATTATGAATGGGTCACTCCCACCAAGTTATTTTGGTGGGATTGAATTGAGTGAGGTAATGTGCTCTACCGCACATTCACATGCGGAAGATTTCTGGTGTCTTGTGCAAGACTGCCTGCAAAAATTGAGACGAATGAGCAGTCGGGCGAAGGATCTATGTCCCACTGACTGAGTCACAAGTGCATGTATTAAAGGACTTCACACTGCATGCTGATACTTTTCATCTGTCTAGATTACCATTTTTATGACTGATTCGGAGACGTTCCAGAAATCTAAGCACTGCAACCGCCGTAGTATGCCGAACGAGCTCAAAGATACGAAGAAATATCACACGAATCTAGTGACTGGCGCATCTTATTTAACGCTTGCGTAAGAGCCCTCGTGAAGTTCTGGGACGTATATCCGGTAAACGTGTTCATAGCGCAATATCCGCGTCAAACCTTCGCGGGTCTCTCTATCTCAGGAAATTCGGAATACTTCGAATGTCCGGCCACACGCTCCGTTATTGATGCGAAAGCACCAGCTGGCACATTGAGCGAAAAAGCCGGCGTCTGTATAGCAGCGAAACGGCGCCTAATTTTCTGTTGGCGGCGTCGCCACGCTGCGAGCGTGCCTGGAGAGAGAAGGAGATTCTAGATGATGGGGAGGAAAGGTTGGGGTAAAGTGCAGCGCAGTAACTGTCTCTCAGCAGAGGACACCTCAACCGCGCTGCACAGGGGGTAGGGAATGAAAGTAGGGGGAGAAGGGTGCCTGGACGCGGCAGCGCGGGCGAGCCATTGTTGGGTGAGGGAACACGTTGCTTGGTGAGGGATCGCCGCCATGCCACGCCGCCACGTGCAGATACGGCAACGCCAAGGCGCGGGGCGAGACGGGTTGTCGTCGGCGAGGTAGTCGCGTCACGCGCACGTGCTAGTGCCACCGTCTCGTTTTCGGAAGTCGGCGTGCGGCGTGCCTCTCTCACCCCCACTGGGATTAGCTGATGCAGCAGAAGCTTGTTGTGTGCGAGTTGGCTTAACATACTTGAAGGGAAGAAATGAGCGCTGCAAAGATGCGGATCAACATAAGAACATGCACGACAGGCAGGCGCTAAATGATGCGCTGATGAGCTGATGCGCGCGCCTGCCGGCCTTGTCGCTGTTGCTGCTTCCTCGGTCGCTCGTCACGCAAGACGTCCATGGCATGCGGTATTGGCACCACAGGCTGCTGTGCTGCTGCTACTGCTGCTCGCTGGCTCGGGCAGCGCGTACCGCGGTGGTAAATTGCTCGCGGCGCAGAACTCGAAGAACCGCCCAGCAGCATTCAATGGGACATTAATGCTTTTGCATTCAGAACTCATAAGAGGTGCTTAGGTGTCCTGGGATCTTGTTTTCCAGCCATTGCTAGAGTATAGAAACGTTTAAATTTTCGTGGAAGTTACGCCGCCGGAAGTTTTACAATATTCCGTCCATGAAACTTATTTTTTTCTGCTACAATTTCAATCTGTGCTGGGCAGTTTCAGTACTCATTTGGCCGAGAATCTTCCTACGCAGATTCGTTTTAGCAATGATATATTTATTACCTTCGTAATAAACAAGGACAGAAGCGCTAATGATTCACCGTCATCTGGATGACCCGCATTCAGGGATGGATCTTGGCACAAGAAACGCTGAAAACAATCTCTTGTTCGGAGAATTTCTTGTATTTACTGATTAACCCTTCAAACGTCGTGTTTTATTTTCGGATATTACAAAACGAAAACAACACGTGTTAGAGCAAAAGCTCTACTACGCCATGTCTCGCAAAGTCGTTCATCGCTTCGCAATGACCTTGAGCCGCCGGAGCGCAAGTGTGGCAGAATTGACGTCACGCCACGTGATCCGCTGCGGAGAGGCGTCGCAGCAGCGCTCGCTCGAAGCCTCGCCACTGTGGTACCACGTGACTAGGCGAGAGTTTAACGGCTGCTTCGCCCGCGCTGGGCCGCTCAGTCTCCCCGTGGATGATCCACCAGCTGTGCCGTCTGTGCGCGCGCTTCAGCGCAAGCGACAGGTTGAATCCAATCATCCAGTAGATATAGGTAGACGGCAGGCTGCGAAATCTCAGGCAAAGGCTCAGTTGCTTGCAGAAGCACCGGAACAAAGGGAGGCCAGATTAGCATGTATAGAGAAGCTTACCAAGCACGGAAACGTCCTATGATCGAAGCTACTGCAACCGCCGCCATCGTTCAGCAACAGGAACAACAAGGTGAAGGAGAGGAAGCCATGAGTAGAAGCACCGGCACTCACAACGAACGTTTGACGAACCGCACCCTTCCGCATGCGGAAGCTCGACTGCGGCGGCCAGGTTTCCCCGCGACTTCACGGACAACCCGTTCGGCAGCGTTCGTAATGTGCGTGAAAAACTGTGGCCTAACATAACGAAACACTGTGTGCATATATTCTTTGCAAAACGAAGCCAAACAGACCTTCCGCTGGTCATAACTAGGTTTACAGGAGCTAAACATCAAACAATTTTTTGTTCTGTTCTGCACAATATAAAAAATGACACCCACAAAGGGAAACGCTATCTAGGTGTGGTCCTCATATTTATATCTGACAAAATGAAGGTTAAAAGGACTGTGGCAGGACAGAAACTGAGGAAGTTACCGCCAATGACGCTGAAAGTGTTAAATTTTACGGCTAGTAAACGGACAACACAGAAACACAGAAGCATAAGACAGGTTTTCTAGTTGCCGGCGCTTGAATTGTCCTGCCTTAAAGTGCAACACACACACACACACACACACACACACACACACACACACACACATATATATATATATATATATATATATATATATATATATAGTGTGATGCAGCAGTTATCACGAGGTTTATTACGCGCGTCGGAGATTCGGCGAACCGACCACGCCCAAAGCACGGATCACACAAGAACGAGTCCCACAAGCGATGAAGAAGAACCCCATATGAACCCCACATGATAATGATCATGTACAGATAACAAAGTATAGCTTATAAATGCCCACACTAATGTCCCCTCGCGCGAGAGCGGCCATCCTGGCCGCAATTCGAAGAGGCGACGAACGCCTCGTGACAGGCTTCATACGGGAAACGTGGACAACCTCAGCAGCGCAGCAGTGGCGGTCATTTGGAACAATAACTGGTGTCACGCGATAGTTTACCGGAGAGGGCTGCTCCAAGACTTTGTAGGGGCCGATAAACCGAAGCTAAAACTTGTTCGACAAGCCAGGAGTGCGAACTGGTGTCCAGAGCAGCACTTCCTCACCAGGGCGGAAGCACAGGACGCGGTGAGAGGCGTCGTAATGCTGCTTGCGGTCCTGTTGCCGACCTTCGGTGTTGATGCGGGTGAGCTGGTGACAACGTAGAATGCAGGACACATATTCTTCACAGGAGGATGCGCATCGATTGACAGTTGGCGCGAAGAAAGAGACGTCTATGCAGGAAGAGGGCCGAACGACCATAGACAAGCTAAAACGGCGAGTAACCGGTCGTGCGTTGAACGGCGGTATTGTACGCAAAAGTTACGACTGGCAAAATTGCGTCCCAGTTTCTGTGATCCGGTTCGATGTACAAAGCTAGCATATCGGACAGCGTGCGATGAAATCGCTCTGTTAGGCCGTTGGTTTGCGGATGGTAACTGGAGGTAGTCTTGGGGGTGGTTCCGGAGGCTCTGAGTACTTCGCCTACTAGTTGCGAGAGGAATGCTTTACCCGGTCACTCAGGAGGACGCGAGGAGCAGCGTGACGCAGTATTAAGGCTTGAAGTACGAATGCAGCAACTTCAGACGCTGAGGTAGAACTCGCACAAGCTGTTTCGGCGTAGCGTGTCAAGTGATCAACGGCTGTCACAATCCATCGTTTACCGGTGACAGTCACAGGAAGAGGACCATACAGGTCAATGCCAACGACTTGAAATGGTTGCGGCGGACACGGAACCGGTTGCAGTTGTCCGCTTGGAGCTGATGTAGGGAGCTTTCGACGCTGGCATAGGGCGCAGGAAGCCACATACATCGCTACACTGGCGGACAAGCCAGGCCAGTAGAAGCGACCTTTGATGCGGTCATAGGTTTTCTGGAAGCCAAGGTGACCAGCAGTCATGTCGTCGTGAGAAGCCTGCAGGACATGAGCATGTAGAGAGCGTGGCAGGACAGGAACCCAGCGTTGACCATCACGGTGATAGACATGATGTTACGGGACGCAGTTGTCAATCTTAAATTGCGTCAGCTGTCGACGAAGGCGGGCGCGAAGCTCCTTGAAGGTGGCCTATGATGCGCCGACAGTAAGAGTCTGCAAGTTGCTGAGATTGGAAGAATCTGTTGTCGTGTGTAGGCATCTCCTCTACAGTGGCCAACGAGGAAGCATGTGAAGAGGGGTCGTGCGAAAGCTTTTCACGGATGGTAGTTGGAGGTCCATTGCATGGTGTCATAGGAAGCGGACAGCGAGAAAGCGCGTCTGCATCCTGCTGTTTTTTTCCGCCCTTGTAGGCAATAGTAAAGTTGTATTCTTGCAGATGAAGGATCCACCGACCAAGTCGTCCAGACAAGTTCTTCAGCGTCGAAAGCCAGCATAATGCATGATGGTCTGTAACTATGGTGAAATGGCGGCCGTTAAGATAAGGTCGAAACTTCTGCACAGACCAAACGATAGCTAGACATTCCTGCTCCGTGATGGTGTAATTCTTTTCGGCGTTTGTGAGAACGCGACTTGCGTACGCGATGACCCGCTCACCTGAAGTGTCGTCTCGGTGTAGGAGAATGCCACAAATGCCGTGACCACTAGCATCCATATGCAGGAGGGTAGGAGCAGCTTCATCAAAATGGCGAAGTACTGGTTCAGATGTGAGAGCGCGCTTTATATGGGCGAACGCTGATTCACATTCGGGAGCCCACACAAAGGGAACATTAGAACCCAATAATTTGTTCATAGGTGACGCTAGTGAGGCGAAGTCTCCTATGAATCGGCGAAAATAGGAAGCGAGGCCTAGAAAACTACCCAAATCTTTGGTCTTTTCGGGACGAGGGAAGTGCCGAACGGCCGAAACCTTGTCAGGATCTGGACGAATGCCGTCTTCGCTCACAACGTGACCTAATACCTTGATCGTCTTGCTCACAAAATGGCCTTTCTTGGTGTTTAGCTGAAGTCAGTGTTGGCAAGGCACATGAGAACTTCATCCACACGTTTAGGATGCTGATAGAAGGTTGAAGAGAAAACAACAATATCGTCCAGATAGCACAAGCAAGTCTTCCACTTCAGGCCACGAAGAACGGTGTTAACCATGCGCTTGAACGTTGCGGGCGCGTTGCAGAGGCCGAAAGGCATCACATTAAACTCGTAGAGCCCATCTGGCGTCGAAAACGCTGTTTTCTCTTTATCGTCCACATGCATCGGTATCTGCCAGTAGCCGGAACGCAGATCGAGACTGGAGAAGTACTCGGCGCCCTGCAGGGAATCCAAGGCATCGTCTATTCGAGGCATAGGGTATACGTTCTTGCGTGTGATCTTGTTAAGTGCTCGGTAGTCGATACAAAAGCGAACAGAGGCGTCTTTTTTTACCAACCAAAACAACGGGGGATGACCAAGGGCTAGCAGAGGGGCGTATTATGTTCGGTTGGAGCATGTCGGTGACGTTTTTGTCATTGACTTTCCTCTCCGCTAGCGATACGCGATGCGGTCTACGGCGCACGATGGATGTGCCATCTGTCTCTATCCGATGCGTCGTAATCGAAGTTTTTCCCAACGAAGATGAATGCGCGTCAAACGAAGCTTCATGTCTATGGAGCAAATCAAGCAACTGTTGTGACTGCGAAGGTGTCAGGTCGGAACTGATGGCAGCTGCAAGAGCTGAAGGAGATGCGGCCTGTCCAGTACAAGTAATTTCCGAGTAAGCTGTTTTAAAGGAAACAACAGAGATCGACTCCGATTCAGTGGCGCAAGCCAATGTACTGCCTTTAGGGATGAGAATATTTTCGGATGTCGGGTTTGTAGTGCAGAGCCATGATCAAACCGAACAAGCCCTGATGCAAAGAATATCCCTCTTGCGAGACAGCGTGCAGATGGTAATGCGAGCACGTCGCCGCAGTCAATGACATCAGACGTGATAGTAACAATGCTTTGATGGCGAGGTGGTAGCGCAGTATCTTCTGCAGCAAGCAAGTGAAGTGGTGCGTCATCTGCATGAAGTGAATAGGTCGTGTCATTCATGTGGAGAACGCGTTGCCCGCAGCAGATGGAGGCGGAGGCCGTAGAAAGAAGATCCCACCCCAATATGAGCTGCTAGGCACACGAACTTAGCACTGTAAGTTGCACGTAATGCAGAAGTCCGTCAATGGAAATACGAGCAGTGCACATGGCGATAGGTCGAACGGCGGCCCCTTGAGCAGCGAGTAGCGTAGGTCCATCATAGGGGTCGTAACTTTCCGGAGTCGCGAACACAATTCACGGTGAATGACTGAAACACTAGCACCAGTATCTATTAAAGCTTCGACTTATACACCTTCTACTACAACCAATATCATATTGCATAGACGCGATGGAGGAATTTTGTCCTGTCGTTCGATGCAGCTTTTCCTCCAAAAGCTGCATAATTCAGTTTTCCGGACGACGCTCGGCGAATTGAGAAGCAGGTCGAAGTGGGGACTGTTACGTTTCGCCTACAACGCGCGGTAATGCCGGCGCGGATGCAACGGACGCCGGGGCTTCGTTCAAAGCGGCGGACATTTTGGCCCGTTCGACGCCGCCGCAACGCCTCCCCGCCAAGCGTGTCCAGGCGTGTTTCAGTGCCACGTGTCTTCGTATGTGCGTGTGTGTGTGTGTGCTCACGCTTGTCAAAGCGCGGCAGCCGGGGAGCGGAGCTCCCCAAGTGGGGTGCCAGGAGGTCTGTCCATCGGCGGGTTGGCGATGCGTCACTACACTCGGCTCACCATGTCTCTCGGCTCGACCGTGCGCGCCGTCGTGGGCTCATGCTCCGCCGTCGCGTGGGCTCATCCCGTGACCTTCCTTCTGGCCCGCGACGCCGAGAGTATAAGAGCAGCTGCCCCCGGACGCCAGGAGAGAGGCTCCGATTTGTACTGTTGAGTTACGTGCTCTCCCGTCTCTCCACTTCGGTCGACCTGACCGGCCGCTCTTTTGCTATGTTAGAATAAACAAGTTGTTCTGTTACCAGTCTTCTCATGCTTTGCCGGGACCTTCGGATGCTTCCAGTGCCCCAGGCCGCCAGGCCAACGCTACCCTTGGGGCTTGCGACCCATTCGCAATAACGGGCGCCAGCACCGAGTCCCCAACAACTGGTTGCCAGCGGTGAGATCGCGACAACGGAGGCCAGCAGCGAAGAGATGCGGTTGACTGTATGCTGAGCAGCACAACGACCATCCGGGAGCAGTGCAACGAGCCCTGTGTGATGACTGGTTGCCTGCAGCGGAACGACTGCGCTGAATTCTTGGCTGCGAGGTTTGGTGAGTGCGGGACTTCCTTCTTCTGAGTTTTGCCAGGCTTTTGTTAGTGTCAGAAACAGAGCTGGTAATTGTGGTTGTCGTTGCTGCCGGGTTAGTTTGCGGCAAGACAATAGTAGGCAGTAGAGAAAGCAGCATTCAGAGCAGCCATGGATTTGAAGTCGTTGCGCAAACCGAAATTGCTGGAGCTTGCAAGAGAGTTGGGTCTGGATGTCTCAGACAAACTCAGAAAACCAGAACTGCTAAGGGCTATTCTTGAGTTAGAAGCTGAGGATGACGAGCTGTCGGAATGCCTTGAGACCATTGAGGAGAGGGAGACGGCAAAAAGACAGGAGCGCGAACTTAAAGAGCAAAAAGAGAAAGAAAAAGAAGAGCGCGACCGTCAACACGCTTTGGAAATGAAGCGTCTCGAGTTAGAGATGGAACGCGCTCGTAATGGAAGTCAGGCACACGGTGCAGGAGAACGAGTATTGTTCAAAATGACTGACCTGATGCGGCCGTTTAAGCTTGGAGAGGACATTGGTTTGTTCCTGGTTAACTTTGAGCGAACGTGCGAGAAGCAGGGGTTCTCTCGGGAAACGTGGCCACAGCGCTTGCTCACTTTGCTACCCGGCGAGGCGGCCGACGTAGTCGCTCGCTTGAATAGAGAGGAGGCAGAGGATTTCGACAAAGTGAAATCGAGTCTGCTAAAAAAGTACAGGCTGTCAGCGGAGGCGTTCCGTCGGAAGTTTCGGGAAAATGAGAAAGGCAAGAGTGAGTCATATACAGAGTTTGCGTACAGGCTTATGTCAAACATGCAGGAGTGGCTCAAAGAAGAGAAAGCGTTTGGTGACCACGAGAAAGTTCTGCAGTGTTTCGGGCTAGAACAGTTTTATAGTCGGTTACCTGAGAACGTGCGGTACTGGGTCTTGGATAGGCCAGACGTTAGTACGGTGGCTCGAGCCGCTGAGCTAGCCGAGGAGTTTGTGACGCGTCGGGCTCGCGGAGCTAAGGACGGTCAAAAGGGTGAATTTGGCTCCAAGTTTGAGAGGCCGAAGTTCACGCCCATGAGAAAGCGGTTCGAGACGAGGCGAGCGCGCGTGTGTTATACGTGCCAGAAGCCGGGTCACTTTTCGGCGCAGTGTCCGACCGAACGTGAGGAGACGGCGGCAGCCGAAGCCGAACGCAGAAAGCGGTTCGAGATGAGGCAAGTGCGCGTGTGTTATACGTGTCAGAAGCCGGGTCACTTTTCGGCGCAGTGTCCAGAAACAAAAACAAAAGTCGTGTTTTTGTCTTTATGCAGCACTGACGAGAACATGAAGCTTCTCGAGCCTTACATGCGAGACCTCCTCGTGAACGGGAAAGAGTGCCGAGTGCTTCGCGATTCCGCAGCTACAATGGATGTAGTTCACCCCTCTTACGTAGAACCCGATATGTTCACGGGCGAGTGCGCATGGATCAAGCAAGCAGTGGAAGCTCATAGCGTGTGTCTGCCGGTAGCAAAAGTGCTTATTGAAGGACCTTTCGGAGCACTTGAGACGGAGGCCGCAGTGTCATCTATGCTGCCCCCCCAGTACCCGTACCTATTTTCGAACAGGTCCGATCACCTCCTGCGCGAGAAGGGGCTTTTGTTTGGTGAGGCTAGCGTTCAGGCCTTAACCAGATCGAAGGTTCGGGAGCTCGCTGCAAAGGCGGTAGTTGCGGGGCCGACGTTGTTGAACGATGAGAAAGGGTCAGAGGCGCAGCAAGCTGGTATTCAGAGCACGCCCGAACTGAATAAAATTGAGCCTGTAGCGGTAAAGGCACCAGATACTGGAGAGGAAAATCCCGACACGGGAAAGTTAGAAGAGCTGTCTCCAGATTTGCTCATCGCGCCTACGTCAGACGGACTTAACAGGTTGCTAAAAGTCAGCCGGTCGGCTTTGATAGCCGAGCAAAAGAAGGATGGCAGCCTAGAAAACATACGCTGCATTGTCAAGGAAGGTATCGCCAAGAAAAATGCTCGCTTTGTGGAAAGAGGTGGGGTCCTGTACCGGAAGTATCTAGACCGCAGGGGAGTGGAGTTCGATCAGCTGATCGTGCCTCAATGCTATCGTCAGGATCTGTTGCGCTTGTCGCATGGGGGTTCGTGGTCCGGACACCTAGGAGTTAAGAAAACTAAGGACCGTCTCTTGCAAGAGTACTATTGGCCAGGGTGTTTTCGGGACGCAGACCACTTTGTGAAGACATGCGACACCTGTAAGCGGGTGGGCAAGCCAGGGGACAAATCGAGGGCGCCGTTGAAGTTGGTACCTATCATTACGGAGCCTTTTAGACGGCTCGTTATTGATACAGTGGGACCTCTGCCGGTAACAGCCACGGGGTACCGACACATTTTTACTGTGATCTGCCCAGCGACAAAGTTCCCTGAAGCAGTGCCGCTTAAAGAACTCAGCTCAGTTGAGATAGTCAATGCACTACTGTCCATATTTGCGCGAGTTGGTTTTCCTGCAGAAATCCAGTCAGATCAGGGCACAGTGTTTACTAGCGCTTTGACGACAGCCTTTCTCGAAAGGTGCGGGGTAAGGCTGTTACACAGCTCAGTGCACCACCCCCAATCGAATTCCGTTGAGAAGCTCCACTCCGTCATGAAGCGCGTGTTGAGAGCATTGTGTTTTGAACATCAAACTGACTGGGAGCTGTGTCTGCCTGGAGTGATGTTTGCATTAAGGACCGCGCCGCATGCGGCTACGGGGTTTTCGCCAGCTGAACTGGTGTACGGTCGCTCGCTGCGATCTCCGCTTCGCATGCTTCGAGAATCATGGGAAGGCAGGGGCGACGACCCAGTCGTGGTAGAGTACGTGCTTAAGCTCCTCGAACGCTTAAGAAGGGCACAGGAGTTGTCAGGTGAAGCAATGGCAGAGGCCCAGCAGAGGGCCAAGGTTTATTATGATCGGACAGCCAGGGCCCGTCGTTTTGAGGTGGGCGATGAGGTCATGATATTGCGCACATCGCTAAAGAACAAACTCGACGTGCAGTGGGAGGGCCCAGCACGGATTGTTCAAAAACTGTCGGACGTTAACTACGTGGTGAGTCTGCCAGGAAAGCGGAAAGCACAGCAAGTTTACCACTGTAATCTGCTCAAACCCTATAAGCAACGGGAAGCAGTGGTGTGGATGATGGTAAACGTTCCCGAAGAGCTTCCGGTCGAGCTTCCGGGACTAGGCTCAGTGACGAACAGGAAAGACACCGATCAAGTCATTAGTGACTTAATAAGTAAAGCATCGCTGTCGCCTGAGCAGAAAACCGAACTACACCAGCTCTTACAAGAGTTTCAAGGTCTGTTCTCTGAGAGGCCTGGTAGGACTTCTGTCCTTACTCATGACATAGAACTTACCTCCCCAGAGCCAGTACGATCCAAGGCGTACCGGGTGTCACCCCGCCAGAGCGATATTATGGAGGCTGAGGTAAAGAAAATGCTACAGCTCGGTGTTATTGAAGCAGGTGAGAGTGATTATACCTCCCCTTTGATTTTAGTTGAGGTACCGGGCAAGGAACCTCGTCCTTGCGTCGACTACCGCAGGCTTAATTCCATCACTAAGGATCAAATTTATCCGATCCCTAACATCGAGGAGCGCCTTGAGAGAGTGAGTAGCGCTCAGTTTATTTCCACCCTAGATCTTGTCAGGGGTTATTGGCAGGTTCCACTTACAGAAGAGGCTAGTAGGTATGCGGCATTCATTTCACCAATGGGGACATTCCGTCCTAAAGTTTTGAGTTTTGGTTTGAAGAACGCGCCATACTGCTTTTCAAGCCTCATGGATAAAGTGTTGCGGGGACAGCAAGAATTCGCTTTACCGTATCTAGACGACGTAGCGATATTCTCCGCATCCTGGCCTGAGCATATGGCGCACTTGCGGGCAGTGCTAACCCGCCTGCGCGATGCGGGCTTGACAGTCAAGGCTCCCAAGTGCCAGTTAGCACAGGCCGAGGTTGTCTACCTCGGACACGTGATTGGTCGGGGTCGTCGCCGCCCCTCTGAAATAAAGGTGGCCGCTGTGCGAGACTTCCCGCAACCGCGCACGAAGACCGATATTCGGTCGTTCTTAGGTGTCGCCGGCTACTATCAGAGGTACATCCCCAGGTACTCTGATATCGCGTCTCCCCTAACGGATGCTCTAAGAAAGACAGAGCCGCAAACAGTCGTCTGGGATGAGACAAAGGAAAGAGCTTTTAGCGCCCTAAAGAGCGCCCTAACAAGCCAGCCTGTGCTACGATCGCCCGACTACACAAAAGGGTTCGTTGTTCAGTGCGATGCTAGTGAGCGAGGCATGGGCGTTGTACTGTGCCAACGGGAAAATGGAGAAGTAGAACATCCCGTCCTGTATGCTAGTCGTAAGTTGACGAGTCGTGAGCAGGCGTATAGCGCCACCGAGAAAGAGTGTGCGTGTATCGTGTGGGCCGTTCAGAAATTGTCATGTTACCTAGCTGGCTCGAGGTTTATCATTGAAACGGATCACTGCCCTCTCCAATGGCTGCAGACCATCTCTCCCAAAAATGGCCGCCTCCTGCGCTGGAGCCTCGCTTTGCAACAATATTCCTTTGAGGTACGTTACAAAAAGGGGAGTCTCAACGGTAACGCCGATGGCTTAAGTCGAAGCCCCTAACGTGGGAATCAGCCTCAAAATTGCTTGTTACTGATGTTTTTCTTCCTGAGGCAGGATTTTTAACCTATTGCTTTCGTGTAGTGTTTCAAAGTGATGATGTGCTTTCTAGTGCAATTTTCCGATTTGTGGACACGTTCTGAGTGCTGCTAAACTACTGTAAGGAACTAGGCAGCAGTATAAAAGGGGAAAGAGCCTGGCAGGGCTTAGTGAGGGTTGTTCCGTGCTTGCTGACTGAGCGGTTGACTTTCGGCGTAGTTCTAACGCTTGCCGGAAACGAGAACAAAAATGTCAACTCTCCCGAAGTCACTTTGCAGTGTCCTGTGTGCACCTGAACGTGAGAACGAGGCCTTCTCTGTGCGCTGCGCTCAAGAAACGCCAAAGGACGCCCGACTTCGGTTATGAGCATCATCGAGCGACATCCCTCCGGACAGCGGATGCAGTCCCCTGACCATCGGGATCT
Source organism: Dermacentor andersoni (assembly GCF_023375885.2). Lineage (NCBI taxonomy): Eukaryota > Metazoa > Arthropoda > Arachnida > Ixodida > Ixodidae > Dermacentor > Dermacentor andersoni. The sequence continues at coordinate 71,924,248 of NC_092819.1, forward strand.
CCTTCCCCCGGCGGGGCGGTCTGTTACGTTTCGCCTACAACGCGCGGTAATGCCGGCGCGGATGCAACGGACGCCGGGGCTTCGTTCAAAGCGGCGGACATTTTGGCCCGTTCGACGCCGCCGCAACGCCTCCCCGCCAAGCGTGTCCAGGCGTGTTTCAGTGCCACGTGTCTTCGTATGTGCGTGTGTGTGTGTGTGCCCACGCTTGTCAAAGCGCGGCAGCCGGGGAGCGGAGCTCCCCAAGTGAGGTGCCAGGAGGTCTGTCCGTCGGCGGGTTGGCGATGCGTCACTACACTCGGCTCACCATGTCTCTCGGCTCGACCGTGCGCGCCGTCGTGGGCTCATGCTCCGCCGTCGCGTGGGCTCATCCCGTGACCTTCCTTCTGGCCCGCGACGCCGAGAGTATAAGAGCAGCTGCCCCCGGACGCCAGGAGAGAGGCTCCGATTTGTACTGTTGAGTTACGTGCTCTCCCGTCTCTCCACTTCGGTCGACCTGACCGGCCGCTCTTTTGCTATGTTAGAATAAACAAGTTGTTCTGTTACCAGTCTTCTCATGCTTTGCCGGGACCTTCGGATGCTTCCAGTGCCCCAGGCCGCCAGGCCAACGCTACCCTTGGGGCTTGCGACCCATTCGCAATAACGGGCGCCAGCACCGAGTCCCCAACAGGACGTAGAGCGGCGAAGGGGTGACGGCGAGCGGCGTCTCGCATTACGATATGTTGGAACCGTCTCGGATGCAACAGTAGGTGATGGAGAGCGGCCGCGCGGTGGAGCATAAGGACGGCGTTGGTCACGCAGGCTCCCTAGACGTTGGAATGTAGCTCCAGGCGAAAAGTAATCCCGTTCGTATGCGTCATATCCGCGACGCACGCCTTGCTGGCGCTTGCGGCAAAAACGTGCTATATGGTCACGATAGCCGCAGTAGTAGCACATGGGACGAGGAGGACGCCACTGCGGATAGCTGGTTTGGGTAGGTGCGCTGGTAGTCAGGGAAGCCATGTGGACCGGCGTTGGTTTTTGAGGCATCGGTGGAACGATGACTGTGCGTACGACTACTGTGCGTACGTTGGTGGGGCCCGAGGGGTTAGAGCGTCCGTGTACGCTGCGCCAGCCATGGATGCCAATTCCTCCTTGACAACGTCTCGCAGATTGGTATCCGATACATGAGAAGGCATAGGCCCTGCGGCGAAGCCAAGATACTGTAGCTCTTCACGAATTATTGCGCGGATCATTGCTCGTAACGTGTGGTCGTCGGCGGTAGTGGTTGCAGTGGTGTCTGGCTGCAACCGTACTGATTCGAGTTCATCGAGGCGCTGGCAGGTACCGACGATATCAGTGACGGTAGCGGGGTTCTTGATGGCTAAGGCATTGAAAGCGACCGCTCCGATGCCTTTGAGGATATGGCGAACCCTGTCTGATTCAGTCATGGCCGTGTTCACGCGTCGACAAAGAGCAGGCACATCCTCGATGCACGACGTATAAGATTCCCCGAGTTGTTGCTTTCGTGTGTCGAGCGTCTTTTTTGCGAGGAAGGAACGAACAGCCGGTGTGCCGAAGATTTGGCGGAGCTGCTGTTTGAAAGCACTCCAGTTCGTGAAATCAACCTCATGGTTGAAAAACCAAGTCTTCGCTACTCCTGTGAGAGAAAAGGCAACGTGACGTAGCTTGGACGCGTCATCCCAACGGTTAGCCGAACTCCCTCGGTCGTAATCGTCCAACCAATCCTCGACGTCTTCACCGCGAAGTCCTGCAAACAGATGGAGATCCCGCTGGTGCCCAATGATAATCCAATCATACGCTGGGGTAGCCGAGGCCGGATGGTTGAAGTAGAAGTGCCCGTTGGCTCGTCCTGCGACATACTGGCGGACAACTGGTACAATGGGCGACCTGATCGAAGCTCCAGGAGGTTCAGCGGGGAGTGAAAGGACGGAGGACCGTAAAGCACACTCCACCACTTGTGATGCAGCAATATGTATATATATATATATATATATATATATATATATATATATATATATATATATATATATATATATAGCTGGTTTGACCTCTCTTGGTTCTACCACAACAGCGTTTTTTTTATTTAAAAGTAGGCACGGTGCAATTTTTTTGCATTTTTCACTTTGACACCGCACACTTATCCTTTCATAAGTACGCCTTCCCAGTTGTTTTTATTGTGTGTCTTTGATTACGATATCGCTCGGCAAGAGTATAACACCTGAATATTTCAAGAGCATATGAAAGAAAGAGGCTGCAGATAATTCACAATGTGTTTGCCACTGGCGGTGCGCCTCCGGCCGGCGTGTTCTCATTTACGAAAGCATGGCACGTTCTAAGTTCGCCCCGTTTGTGGAGAAACCACTTGAGACTGACGCTGCTTAATGCGTGACTATTCAGGCTGCTTTCCTGTTTTTCTATTCGTCGATGAATATTCGTTCTTTTTTTTCAATGCAAAAACTGACTTTACAGAGGTGCATGCGAGCTCGTATACAAAGAAACTTGGAGAAAAGGCAATAATAAATTTAAGAGTCAAGACCAAGCAACTGGTGTTGTGCTCTTTACTGCCTTCTCAAAAAGAAAATGTTGCATGTACAGCATTTATGTCTTGCACTAAACATACTAAACAGATATTACCTGAAGTAAGCGAACTTGATTTTTTTGTCACTTTTGCAACAAAGCCTGAGTGCCGCTATGTCCACGTGACGTCAAGAATTTCAATGTGGTTTCGCGTATTATGGCTACTATAGCCAAGGCAATGTTGTCAGAAATGACCTAGCTAAATTCCGCCTTTGACATTTGTAGATACAAGTGATTCCATTGTTAGAGGATAAACAAAAAGAGAGCTAGAACGAGCAGATACCACCAAATTTCATTACGTCCCAGCAAGCAGGTGCAGAAAATTCAAGGTGGCGTTGTCATCCACATTTTGTCGTTCGGTCTTTTCAGGCATATCATGCCTACTGTCAGTTCGAAAGGGACACTTCTAATCTGTCAAAATGGCAATTTGCGAATATAGCGAAATGCATTTTTTTTTCTGTAGCAATCCTTTGAAGCCTGTCCTAGTGAAAGAAGAAGAAATAAAAATATAATAAGAATATCAAATATTGTTATAATAATGGATATTGTAAATAATATAATGGTTGGAAAGCGTAATATTCATCTGCGAAAAGCAGGAAACCAGGAGAACACAAAATGCTACAATTTTAAGCAGGAAGCAATACACACAGTTCATAACAATGTGTATTTCTTTCATACGCTGCCATAGAACGTGCACTCCACGTTAGTGCTGGTACTTAAGTATCTAGAGCAGGCTGACACCTGCTGTTGAAGCACAGATTCTGAGTCAGTGTATATGATAAAATACTTACCCTTTACAAACCGTAAAATGATTTCAACATGTGTGCGCATAATATCAATATTCTCAAGATATCGCACACCAAATGTGAATTAAGAGATCACAAAATAAGTGCTGAAGATAGTAACTGGTGTGTTTATTACAAACGGCCTTTTGGAGCGCTGAAGTATTGTGTTGCTGCGCAATGCCTGGGATCTCGGAATGTCAGTTGTGAAGCTCTCAAATTCGCGCAAGGTAATGCTGGCTCACCAGTTGCTACTCACAAGTCCACATGTATTACTGGATATAACCAGATTATCTCCTGATGTCAGCTGCATTTCCGCATTGTTTACTTGACTCTCTGAAGTTCTTTGAACATTCAATTCTATACCGACAGGAACATCCGCTCAAAAGTACCGATCCTTGGAATTGTCCAACGCAAGAACTTTACTACGCATCTCTAAATGAACTGATCTTTGTTACAGCACCCCTCTTACTTTCTTATTTACTAAACAGCACACCTGCACAGTAGAGGTTCAACTACGGCTAGTTGCTACGAGATCATATGGTTCAGTGCACTGGCTCTAGCATCAAGGAAAACAAAATGTTCTTGTTATTTTTACGAGTCCTTCGTGTCATTCGTGCTGAATTAGCGCAGTAAACCGAATGACGGCCGTTCAGTAAAGCCAGTTTGAACCAAATCGCGTATATAATCATTCTATAGTGAAATTTTTCACCTTACGATCGTTTTATTTTTTTCTGTAACTAGTTATTTCCGTCCATTGAAAATTGTTTCCATGGTATTTCTTGCTTCTGTAGCATCATGAAACGCGAACTGCAGTAGGAATTCAAAATTTTTAATTTTTCTTTGCCGTTTCAAGGTCCCAGATTGTGGACCTCATACAAGAGAGCTTCATAGAAAGTTCGGATACGAGATCCACTATATCGCGTCTAGCCGACTTTGAAAGCACCTACCCACGTAAATAAATAAAAAGTACGCCTGATGTGCCGAAACAATGGAATGTATACATGAAGTCATACTGGCACCGAGAGTAAATCCCTGCATGTCTGTAAGCCAAAGTGTTTTATCAAAACACTTTATACTTAACATTCAAATGAGGAGAGTGTTTCCCATCAAAAATATGTTACTTTATATGCTACTTGTTTTCAATATTGTTACTGTGATCAGTCATCTTGATTTTTATCCACAATTTTCGGATGCAAAGTTGTGCAGAGAGCGGCGGAAGGAGACATACGGTGGACTTAATGATATGCAAAACAGAAAAAAGCGGTGCTCTACGCATTTATAACATTCGTTCAATATCTATAAACGGCACTTTAGCCTTAAACGGCCAAGTTTCTCTTTTTTCTTAAATGCACACTAAGACCATAATTAGGCACGCGACCTTCGCCCGTACGTGCTGTATTAAGGCTTGCCTGCCACGGCTCTTCATCATTTTAGCATTCAGAAAAGCGTTTTAAGCAGATCTTGCTCCCCTCGCAACGATACTCATTCCACTAACAATTTTCTTGCGTTAATTTCATTTTTGTACCTTTTGCAGGAGGCCGCGGTAGATTTTATTAGGAACATTTCGAAAGGGGATACGAAGTTCGCATTAACAATTACTCTAACTGTGCTTGGATTCTTCGGGGTGTCAGCTGTGCCAGCAGCTGACGAGCTTACAAATTTTCCTGTTGGAAGGGAATACACAAGTAATTCCTTCTTTGCCATGTATGATGACGTAAGTAAAAGAGCTTACGGCTTCTGCATGCATGACTTGCTGTTTTAAAGCCCTGGCAAGTGAACTGTCTTTGTGTGCGTTTTTTTAAAGTAGCGAGGGAAGAGCATATTCTATTCTTCCCTGGACATGAACTACGACAGAAGACATGGTTTTTACGTTGAAGGCATAAGAGCTGGAAACAATAGGAGAAACAAACGAAAAAAAAACTCATATATACTTTTATTTACATATAGCATTGTTTCCCATGTTTCATATTGTAATTTTTGTTTCTTTCTATTTTACCATGGGCATTTATGGGGGCGAGTGCATTCGCTAAGTTATGTAACTATAGATTACGGATGTAGTATCAAGATGCGTGCTGCTCAGTACAAGTTGCTTTCCATGGAATGTGGTGCGAAGGATTTATGTAGTGGGTTCTTGATCATTGTCACATCAATGCAGAACAACTTATGAAACAAAACCTCAGTAAAAAAAATGAAAATTTCGCTTGTGATGCGCGGAGTCCAACCCATGTCATATATATTTAGACAATCCTGCCTGAATATATGTTCACCCCCCCCCCCCAACCGGGTACTTCGCTGCTGCGGCAACTAGCCCGAGTAGCGCAGTCATATGGAATTGGGAAGGAACGGCGCCAAGTAAGATGATCACGAGAACGAGAACGACACAGGACAAGCGCACCATCTAGCCCAAATGAATGTTGTCCTGAGTCATATGGAAGCGGAAGAGAACACCCTAGGTAAAGGCACGCCTCATACATGAAGTGTTTTGATAGTTGCCATAGTGCATGATGATATATTGCTTCAGTCTTATTCTCATTATCGACGACATTCAGCATGAAATAAGTTATGCCAGATTATTTGCTTTCTTCTTGCTCATATTGATCCTGCTGCCTTCGCACCTGTGAAGAGGCGGGATGAAACCACCGCCGCAGACGCAGCCAAGGCGACGTCACTAGAAGTCACCGATGTGCAATCACGTGACGAGTGCCTAAACCTCCTGTATATTTGTATTGGGTGACTAGGCTTCAACATTTTTGCGAGACGTGGCCTCCCAGTTTTTTTTCCCTTCCTCCGTGACTCTACGGGGTATTTCCCCCCTCATGACTATTCAAGTCCCTTGGAGCCAATTCAGTAAACTCACAGAATATCCACAGAAAGATATTTACTTAAAACATCCTGGCACCCTCTAATAATGTTCCTCTCGCTAAGGAATTAAGTTAACCTATGGTGCTGACGTGCCCGAAAAAGAAGTGAAGCTCCGATTGCACTTATAAAAGCCCGTTGTCGATTTAAGTGCTCACTGAAAGTGGTGCTCCCCGTGTGGTACTTAGGCAAAATGGCGTGGCCCTGCTATATGCACGAGATCGCGGGATGCAGTTCCGACCGCACCAGTCGTGTTTCGATGGGGAAGGGATGCAAGGATACCTGTAGATCATGCCTGGTAAAGAATCGCAGGTGGTGAAAATTATGCCAGAGTCCTCCGCTATACACCGTGCCTCTGCTTCCACATACAGCGCTTTATGTTTTTGTCCACATTCATTTTTCGTTTCCGTCAATTAAAATTTTTGACATTACAATTTCATCGACAGGTAATTTACTTTGCGCTATTATTTTGTTGTTGTCATTGTCTGCTGCCTTTATATGGTCGAAATTGAGATAGACTAAGTCCCTTGGGTCCCCTTCTTCTCGTTCGTTCATAATCAGATTTCTCTTTCAGCACGTGAAGCACCTGAATAGTTGGACGCCTACGTTTCGCTGAAAACGGCCATTGCTCAATAGTATCCGCTATATCGCTTGAAATAATATGCCAGCGGAAATGGCACACGATTTTCGTGGCTGACTCATTAAACTTAACATATTCCTGTCGACTTGAGCATACTCAGCCTTGACCGCTCACAGCTGGATTTTAAGTCGCAGAGTGGTGCAGCTGAACTCTGTCGAGACGAGCAAAAAAGTTAAGGTAAAAATAATTCACGCCATTAGCATCGACATAACGATATACACATGCTATAATCAGCCACGTTTCTTTTTGGGGAAAATGAATGTTTATTTACGCAGGATGTTACGGGACATACTAAGGGCAAGCCGCCTAGCACTTTGTTGTATTGAAATTATTGTTTGCTTCTTTCACGTGAACAGTTCCAGTATCGGGTGCCAGAAATTGTAAAAAGTGTGCACCTTTCAATAAAAGTACATGGTCAGTGGTTGCTCTAGTGTCATGCGGGCATGTCTATTTTGTTGGCGACGTGAAATTTACGCTTTTTAACAAAATGACTACGAACACAAAAGAAATAATTTAACCAGAATGCGCGCAGCTCACGTTTTATTTTTCGACATAGCGCTTCATCCTTCCGCTTCGAAGAGCATGTACGCGTTTTGTATCTGAGGGACATTTACTCGATTATCAAAGCGCTTCAGTATGCATGTCTTCATCTAAAAAAAGAGCGGAGGTTGCTGACAGCGGTAAAACAGATGTGGCGACAAAGCCTCTTAGATTCACGCCGTGAACAGATCAGAAGGAAGGTCCACCTCAGGAGGTTTTAGCTACACGCTTGTGGAAACCAAGAGATCAACTTGCTCCGCGTTGACTACATCAGTTTTGATTCAATTTGTTGTACGTCAAAACAAAAGGTAGAGTCCAGCAATTTTAGGTTGTAGATTTTGTGAATCATGGATGAAAAAGTATCAATATTGCAAAAAAAATGATACAGAATCAAGTTTGCAAGCGGGCAACTTAAAAATAAAAAAAAAACGATATCAAATTTCTGCATACTGTTGTTATTGCCATGAAGACTGTTTTGATATACCACGCAACGGGACGGCACAACCAGAAAGGAAGGCGAACAGAGACGATCCGTTCGTCTTCGGAATTAGGTTAACCCATCACGGCGACGTCTTCGTCTTCCTTTCTGCTGTGCCGTGCCGTTGCGCGGTATATCAAGATGGCGCTCATGTCAAAATACCAACTAACCTAACACTCACCTCTTTAAAGCGCAATGCTTTTATTGATATATATGAAGCGTAGAAAAATGATTTAATATATACGCCTAACTTGTAAGTCGTTATTCTCGCAAAACCCTCCTAAACGATGTATCTATTTCAGGTAAGCAGAAAACTCATATGAAGCTTGTTCGCGTCAAACCCTCTCAAATATGTTATAAGACTACAATATCTGCATATCATTGGTGCAGAGTTACGGGCTTATGTATATATGCCATTTTTTTTAACGTTACAATTTTCACAAGTTGTCTGAGCGATTTGAAAGAAAAGAAAATCTCCTTCCTACAATTTGCAGGACTTCAGTTGTCTTCCAAGTGCAACAAATTTCATTCACTTCCTTTGAGCAGTTGTCTCTGAGACTACCCCGGCGTTTCACAGGCGCTTCAATAGGAAAATCAGAGTGGTCACGTGGTAATGGTTCCTCTGAAGCTTCAACTTGCGTATTCTGTATCTATACCATGCATCGTATGCGATGCATACTATGCATGTTATATTCTCTACAGTGTCTCTACAATATTCTCTGCAGTGTAGTATGCGATAGTATAACATTGTGTTCTTAGTTGTTCGCAGCAATACAAGAGGGCAAGCAAAGTACAAAGGCGGAGGAGAAATTCCGAGAACCGATGCGATGGTGGTACAAGCTGAAAGTGGTTATAAACTGCTAATGTTTTTATTAGATTGAATGGACATAGACACAAATTAACTGCTGCGTCCTTTCAGAGACGCCTAAAATTGCGATTAGAGTATTCCAACAGATGTGAACAGAAAACTAACAGAATAAAGCATTTTGTACTTCTCCCGCCGTTATGCATTGTTAACCGGGCGCACGCATAGAGCTGCTCGCTTTTATGATGAGCGAAAGATGTTGTTCTCTGAGTTTTGAAATTATTCGTTACTAGTAATTATTCCTTCAGTTTTTATTTGATATGATGTGTGAAAGGGTACCACCAAAGCACGCATGTATTCATTACGCTATGAAATTTTAGTGATGACCACGTCATTAAAATGTTTGTTGAGTCTTACATACTGATGGAAAATGTCTTGTAAAGTTGCAAAAGGCGAGTTAAAAACAAAGTGGCATCTGATTTTTCCTTTATAGACATGCATCAAATACGTTCCGAATGGGCAGCTGGACGCCAACTCCCACTACAACAACGACTCAGCCTGCAATATTCACTATGACTCCGATCACAAGCTAGTATATTCTTTCGAAACAGAGCACAGCATTGCCCAAAAGGTACGGCATACATTCATAATGTCAGCTTAGTTTCTGAGGGAATATTCAACGATACCGCAATACAATTAAAATGTGTAAGTTTGTCCATGAGAAAGCGAGAGTTTTTGTCAACTATTGCAATTCTCTCAGGTAAACATGAACACATATAAATTCGTAAATAAGTGACCTACTGTCAGTAGAGGCTGAGGCACAATACAGTACCGTGAAGAGTACGAGCAAAAGTCAAGCTTTCGTTCGAGGAAACTTCGTAGTGGCTTTTTGCTGATTATTATGTAGTTGTGGGTGTTGGAGAAAAAACTGTTGACTGAATATTTATGGCGTATAGCAATTTTATGTCTTGATTAACTGTAACAGCATATGCAGCATTGCCGGTCATTGTTATTTGCCCAATCTTTTCAGCCACCACGACGTCGACGACGTATTTATTCTATATCACGACAGGTACATAGATAGCGCGTCAAAATTGCGCTTAGACTTTTTCTTTGTTTCGGATCTGTCGTCGAGACCGTAGAGCTTCATTCCGTAGCCCTGCATAAAAAAGGACGGGTTCTTAGTTTGTTTTGTCGCTCTCAAGCAAACTCTGCTGGTAAGTTTTGCTTCCCTCGTTTGGTGCACTGGTCGGGCTGATTATTTCCTAATGAAAGCGTTTCAGCATGTAGTATCTACGGGAAGTGCACTTACATGGTTAAGCCATACAAATGGCAGATAGGTTCCACTGTACCCACTTTGCTTTGCACATTTGTGAAAATATCGGCTGTATTCTTCCAGCTGTGGTATTTGATTTTACGGTGGCGACTTCTGCTCTTGCTAAACCGCTAAAAATCTCTGATGACGTGGCAGTGGGGCTGTTTCACGTCCCTTGTTCATTTAAGACCACTACCACAAGCAGATTTGCCGTCCGTGCTAGCCTTGGCTTTTGATATTTTTCAACATCCGTGAATTTGATTGCGGATATACATATCTGAGTCAATCGTTCTTCTATGGTATAAACATTTGAAAAAGAATTATTCAATACACTCTGTAGTGAGGTTCTGCGGTCGATGAGTCTTAGCAAGCACACCTGATATGCATAATCTCTTGAGACCTATCGATTCCAAAGAATACAGTATCATCTTTCTCAATAATTCAAGCTATTTATTTCGTGCGTATGTCCCTTGACTCGCAATGACTTAAATCTGCTTATTTTACTTCCAGATGCTGCGAACACGGGCTCGACTCAATAATTCGGGCATAAAACTGGCCTGGGTCATGAACCACGTGACCAGAAATATTAGTCCAGACACGTGCGGTGGTGTCGCAAACCGCATAAAAAAAGCACGAGAAATTAACTACACACCTTAAATTGCCAGGTATCTCCAACATCTTAAGCTTTCATCATTTTACTTTTCAAATAAGAAAATTTCCTGGTAACATTAGCTCAAATGATGAAATGTTTGTTGTGGTTTCAATAGAAAATTGCAAAGTCAGCCAATCACGGTTTGTCACTCACAAATATGATAAACGCTACGGCACAAATATAACTAGAAAAGTGCAACTGCTGTGGCAATAAAGAATGGCTATAGGAAAGTTTATAAGGACAAAGTGGTTGCCGTCATAGCACTTGCTCACTGGCCGTGCAATAAGTATTAAAATATATAGGTTAAAATAGCTTGAAGTTCATATGCGACAGGTACGACATGATTGGCATCATTTTCAAACAGCAGCCTTCTATGTCTTTTTAGTGGCACGAGCATCGAGTGACCCTCTTGTTTCTTGAGCCGCACTTCCGGTTCACCTCCTGAGACGACCAGGGACAAAATACAAAATAAATCAGAAAAAATTGCGAGAATAGTACCCTACAATATTTATGGGTTTCATTACAGATATGATATCACAGCATAAGATTAGTTACGAGTTGAGTTGCTGCAGCATCCGGAATAATTACCATTAGGAATCCATGATTACCACACACCAAAACACAGAATGGTAGACTTTAGGCACACGCCACATGAGCACGACTTTGGCGAAATTCGCAGAAACATGGGAGCAGAAAGTGGAAGCAATGACGCCACTAATGACATCACACATAAAGGTGGCATGATATTTAACCGGCTAACGAATGGGAAGCAGTTACCTGGCATAGAATGAACATCTGCCTAGCAGAGCGGATGTTACGTCACTCGCTCCATCTCTTGCTTCTCCTCTCCCAGCGCTCATCTGTTCGCTCGCTCGCTTGCTTGCCCGCAATCTGCGCGCTCACGCTCGTTACATGCTCTGACGTCTGCACCTGACGTCTGCAGGTGATCTTCATGCGCCGCTCCCTAGGAGGCTACGCCACGCTGGGTGGCGAGCGCTGCGCGTCCTCCTCGCCCTTCATTGCTATCGTCCCGCATATCGTACCAGGAGAAAGACTTTCCCTCACTTAACCTAAACAGCACCAACGCCGAGGTGCCAGTGCCACAAAGACGCACCTAAGTCAATGATTAGGGTCGCCTATCATTTTTGTTATGTGTCGCGCATATCTTTTTTATACGAAGAAAATATTGTTGTTGAATCTGTAGGAATGTGGATAATGAAAAATGCAATATTTCCAGGGCGCTCTAAAACGTTTGATTGGGAGGTCTGAAAAATGCGGTGAACACCAGCATGCGGCATTTATAGATAACGAAAAGGCATTGGTCAGTGTGTGCAAGTAATGACGAAGGCATTCTATGGTCAAGTAGCAGAGTACACATAGCTTAATACCTTTAAATAAAATGGCCAGAGCTATTCCGTTGCCGTCCTGACTCTCTACCGAAGACACGCATAATTGCATTACCTGCAATGCTATTCATTGAATGGTGATGTGAAGAAATTAGTATCAAGATTGGTTCGTCTAAATATTAGGTTCAATGGAGAAAATCTCGGTAGCGTGCTGTTTGCAGGTGATCGTGTACTGTTTCGCACTTCTGCAAATGACTTAGAACAATGGCCTTTGACAACAATGGGCTTTTATTTTTAAAATTTCTAATGGGATGATGCTTTGTTGACAAGGAAACACCGGTTCGTAAATGTTAGCCAGCCTCATAAGGCCATGTGCGACTGCAATTATGTAAGTGAAGGCGTGTGAGGGACCGCTACATCAATATATAAAAAAACGCACAAATTAGAACAGCTCGTAGCACGCGTGGCTGTCTCACCCATATCGTTCACAGCAGCATAATCATGTGGTTGAAACCTTGAGTACAACATCGTGTCTTCTTTCAGTGTTTCGCTGCGAGTTGTAAACGCTGAAGACATGAAATGAGCTTGAAGAGGCAATGCGCCGCGAATGAACCATGAAATAATTATAGTGACTGGTGAACCTTCAAAGACGGAGTGGTATAGATCGTAGAGCGAGCGAGTGTAACTGACATTGTAGTTGAGAGGACGAAGAAGACTTATGCACATCGTTCCGTGCACACAGCAGCCCACAGGTCACCTCTCAGATTATATAGTGGGCTCCAGAAAAAAAAAAAAGAAAGGAAAGCTGAGAAGTGTGTGGGCCCCGGTGTTCTTACAATAGTAGCAAATTCATCAGCCATGAAATGGGGTCAGTAGACTCATCCTGGGCAATTTGTTATTGCTGGAAGATTTCTTTGCCCTGTAGATTCCATTAGATATATAGCGTGCTGATAATGAGGACACATATGAGGAGTTTGTGACACCTATATTGTTCCTCTCTGATATTTCTTAAGAATGTATGTGAACTTCTATATTAATAATTAGCAATGAATCATCGTTATTTTTTGGTTCGTTAGTAGATCAGCACAAAATGAGCTAGTCAAAATTATTTGTAAAAAAGGATATGAAATGTAGAAAATGATAGCACCTTAGTCTGCATGCCGCGAGAGTGAGAAGAATATGCTTAGGCACATTACTGAAGAATACAAAAATTACAAGCACTCTAGTTTAACTACGTTTGATGCGCAATGTTTGTGGCAGTTATCTGACTCATCTCTTGCAACCTGACATGCTTTGTTGCCAGCTTCTTTGGGCACTGTTATAACAGCGCTTTCTAAAGTGTCTATGCATATGTCAACTATTCCAAAACAGTAGGGACATTTGGGCCAGTCGGGCACCGTTAAATAGTTGCGCGATAAATAGTTTAATAGTTAAATGATTGCGTGAATCGCACTGAACTGGAAAGGCAGCGCGCGCTGAATGAGGCAGTATATTTCACTGCAACTGTCCTCATTCACGATATTTTAACAGAACAACATTGTACAGAGCATAGAAAATACAAGAAAGCACAATAGAACGTAGCCGAGAAAATGCATTGCCTATTCGCAAAGTAAATAGTAAAGTAAATACATTCTATGTGTGTAACCTCGAGATGTGATAGCAGGAACATTGGTTACAGCCACCATAAAATACCAGTCTTTTTGCTCAGATGTATCGAGTGGCTCCCTTTATTTCGAAGTATGTTGTTTACCACCGGGTGGGGATTTAAGCGTTGAGGTTCGTTCTTGTTATTCCACGCTATGTACAATGCATAAACAAATATATTGCTCCTCTCCTTGCTTCTTTCCATAGAATGAAGCTGTTTGCCGCATACTTTTTTTTCGTCGGGATGTACGGCACCCCTTTCTACATTTGGCACCATATGATACAGCCATGCGAAGAAGAACTTGTTGGAAACATCGACGTGATTATGCCCGACCACTGAAGAATTGATGTTATTGATTTTTGTAGTTTGTAATGATTTTATACACGTGAAACTGATTTCCAAGATTACTTACATGTTGATACAATCATTGTGGCTAATTTACGGTTATTTTGTTTGTTGATTTCACTACTAGCTGGAAATAAATAGGTCCTGTACTGTATTTGTAATGTGTTTTGTAGTTTCCCAGAGCTGGGCTTGGTGCTAGTATTGTTTTGCTGCTATAGGACCATGCGAATTCCATCCTCCTTTTTTGTGTACCTGACTTGCTCAGGTAGACTTCTCGGACAAAAAAAGGATAGACATAGAACTCCTATTGCTCGTCTAAAGTCAGTGAAATATGTCCATTATAATTGTCAGTGAATACGCTCTTCAGTGGCATTGATGTACGCTTTATTTAGTGGTCCCTGCGGTACATGGAATGTGGACCAGATCTTCGGGATCCCATTTGGTCAGAGGCTTAGACTTTTTAAAATAAGACTCAGTTCATGGTGATAAGTCTTTCACGGGAACCAGCAGCATTAAAGTATGTTTCAAATCATGTAATTATTGCCAATAGATCTGGACAATCAGAAGGTCCTGTCTTATCCAGTTATCTCGTAATCCGCAGGCTCTAGAGCACTTGAGGGCTACCTCTGTGTTTTGGCATGCTGAGGGCGAGATATACCACAAGGACGCACATCCCACATGTATAAGATGATCTATGAACACTATCATCAGCCTGCACCCTCTTCCTGCTGTTTTTTTTCTCCCACACTGAAGCAGTTCAGTGGACAAGGTGCAAAACTACTACAATCTCTCCAATGCTATTCACAGCGTGTTTACAAGAGGTATTCCGAGCCCTGGATTGGGAAGAATTGGGGATAAGAGTTAATGGAGAATACCTTAGTAACTTGCTATTTGCTGATGATATTGCCTTGCTTAGTAACTCTGGGGACCAATTGCAATGCATGATCACTGACCTGAAGAGGCAAAGCAGAAGGGTGGGCATAAAAATTAATCTGCAGAAAACTAAAGTAATGTTTACCAGTCTCGGAAGAGAACAGCAGATTACATTAGGTAGCGAGGCATTGGAAGTGGTAAGGGAATACGTCTACTTAGGACAAGTAGTGACCGCGGATCCTGATCATGAGACTTAAATAATCAGAAGAATAAGAATGGGCTGGGGTGCGTTTGGCAGGCATTCTGAGATCATGAACAGCAGTTTGCTATTATCCTTCAGAGAAAAGAGTATAGCAGCTGTGTCTTACCAGTACTCACGTATGGGGCAGAAACCTGGAGGCTTACGAAAAGGGTTCTACTTAAATTGAAGACCACGCAACGAGCTATGGAAAGAAGAAAGATGGGTGTAACGTTATGGGATAAGAAAAGAGCAGATTGGGTGAGGGAACAAACGCGAGTTAATGACATCATAGTTGAAATCAAGAAAAAGAAATGGGCATGGGCAGGACATGTAATGAGGAGGGAAGATAACAGATGGCCATTAAGGGTTACGGACTGGATTCCAACTGAAGGGAAGCGTATCAGGTGGCGTCAGAAAGATAAGTGGGTGGATGAGATTAAGTTTGCAGGGACAACATGGCCACAATTAGTACATGACCGTGATAGTTGGAGAAGTATGGGAGAGGCCTTTGACCTCCAGTGGGCGTAACCATGCTGATGATATATATATATATATATATATATATATATATATATATATATATATATACGTGCGTTTATTTCGACTTGCAGCGACGCAGCTGGCCTTCGATTATGTACGTGAAATGTATAAGTACGGGACCACCGCTTGCGCTGGCTCAGTCCGACGAACGCCGTAGGCGCGCTTGTTGCTTCCGCCGTCACCAAGCTGTTCGCTTGCTTTAGGGCACAAGTTCGCCCAATTAACTCACTCTAAGTTTACCGGCCACGCAGTGTTCCTTTCTGTCTGTCTGCGTGCCAGGCAGCTCACCGTCATCTGCGTGACATTTTCGTGGAGGTACGAGGTTATACAAGATTGGCTGGAGCGTTACGATTGAGTTGCAACCTTCAACAAGTGGTTTGACGAAGACAATCTTCAGAACGTCTTCTTGTCTCTCGAAGACTCCGC
Organism: Dermacentor andersoni; assembly: GCF_023375885.2. Classification (NCBI taxonomy): domain Eukaryota; kingdom Metazoa; phylum Arthropoda; class Arachnida; order Ixodida; family Ixodidae; genus Dermacentor; species Dermacentor andersoni. The sequence continues at coordinate 71,940,315 of NC_092819.1, forward strand.
TAGAACCTGGTACGAGAACCAGGAGCTATCCTTGACAACGTGGGAGGCTTTCAAGAGGCACTTATCTGCAACTTTTACAAGTATTCCGCGCAAAGAACGAGCTTCCTTACCACACCATTTCAAGAGCAGTCAGTAGAATAAATGTCAGAAGTGCAGTCAGCGTTAAAGCAGTGAAAAAGCAAGTGGACTTCGTTACCACATTGAGTCTAAAAAAAAAAATGTTTTCACCTTTAAAGTATTATAGTTCTGGTATTAGGACATTTTTCTTTTCTTGGTTTCTTTTAGATCGTGGAAAGTGACCTTATAAGACCATGCATTGTCTGAGACGAAAGAAGGCTCCTGATCTGCGGCTGTGAGCAGGAAAGCATTGAGCTCAGTGATGACATATCCCTAGAAAGGCACTAGTCATGCGCCTATGCCTTTATGATATGTAATATTTAACGTATCCTGCGGCATATGGCCAATTTTTGTACAGCCAACTTAAAGCCATGAACAAGCAAAGAAAGATCACAGGCGCAAACAAGTTTAAAGGCTTTGTTCTCTGCATTGCGCATTTAATCAAACCATATACAGATTTACGCTTTCTCAGCGATCTGAAAATGCTCTAAATGTGTAAGTCTTGTTTTCAAGCATCAACGTTTCATTGTATTATTTTTTGAGAATGAATATTATGAATAATATATTTACCCCAGGAAGAAACATGTAACACTTTTTTCGCTGCCTAGAATATTCGTCTTTCTTAGACAAAGAGGGCAGTGAAAAAGAATTTGATCAGGAATTTTGGGCCAAGAACCGGAGAAAGAGTGCAATAGCATGATGACATTAATGCGGGAAATTCTGTCCTGACGTCCCTATCCTACACAAGGCTTGCTGTCTTCGAACGCGTGGCGACGCAGAGCACGGTTGAGAGGGAACTCTTCCTTTTGTGCAAGGAGATACCGAAGGGCTTGTTTACGTTTTACATTCCTTGGCATCTTTGAATGTGCCAGGGCTTTGCCAAGCCCCTTCTCAGTGGATTAGTTTCAGTGTTCCAGCGGGAGCGTCTTGCGCAATCGGTCTGCAGCCCACTCAGCGTCTACTTCGCCGGTATAGCGTCCTGGTTCGTCACAGTCTGCGCCGTCGAAGCAGATGTTAAAGAGGATTGCGAATAGCTTGGTGAGCAAAGATCGCTTCAGAGAAGCGACCCAAGCACCCAACCCGACCAGGGCCGTTGCTTCTTCGTTGCTTCCAATAGATGCAAAGAAAGGATGAGAGGGATGGGGCATGCATGCTCCTCGTCCATCCCGCTTGCCCCCTTGGGAACCCTGTCTAAACATGGAGATTGCTCACGCCATAATAAGAGTAGACACAGCGGTCCTTATCACGTCTACTAAGCGTGAAGAGAGGTTGCTGATCCCTCCTAGCAGGCGTGATTGGTAAGTGTGGAGAAATATCACGCTTACATTAAGCGTGTAAAAAACTGGAAACGCAAGCTTAGATAAGCGCGGATATATTAGAGTGTAGATTCTAGAAAATCCAAACCAATGCAAAAATTAACCTTCTCGGGCTGGCCACAAGGAACTTGACTATTACGCGCGTCATGACGTCGACACCTCTTTTGGCTTACAGAAAGAAGGTAGAATGTATTTCATTGACAGTATAGGAAGTAAGGACCCACAGACTTTAAGCTGGTCACATGTATCTGCACGAACAGGAAGTAACCTATTATTTCTCTCATTATTTGAATTACATGCCAATGAGGGAGCATATTTTTATAGAACTTACGAGCGCATATAATCTGCCTGTCGTCATACTTTGCGTGACACTTATATATACAGAAAAGGACGGTGAGTAATAGGACACTATTTTGGCACAATAGCAATGGAAGAAAACAACCATTCGTAAAAAATAACAATAGGACTGAATATTTAATAATGAAGTATTACTAAATACATTCTGCCGGCTAAACAAATAACATTGCGCCTCGACTATAACACAGGTTCTCCAAAACTTCCACACACCAAAGCTGAGGCTAAAGCAAGGTAACTGAGCAATAAAAACAAAGACGATCTCAAGTCTTCTAGTACAACTATTTCACCGACAGCAGATGGGCTGCCGTCATGACGAGCGACACTGCTCCTGTCCACTCAGGCTTGCACAGGATTGGTTTACTCATGCAACATGAATACCTGCTCAGAAAATAAAGTGAAATGCTTGTACTTACCTGTTGCCAGTAGGAAACCTGAAAAGTTCGCGGAACTGGAATTCCTCGATCTTGGAACACCACAGAGCCGCGTAACGCATGACGGGCCCCGTTTAGCCATCTTCGTCTAATGCTTGGCTGACCTTGTTTCCTGCGTCTTCCTACACCAATCATCTCTGTCTTATCTTTTCCATCTTCATACTTGGGACGACAAACGAAGCAGATGACCAAGCGCGATTCGACTTGCGATATCGCTGAGCAAGTGGCAAGGGTGAGCGGAGGTAAGCTCGACAAACGCAGGAAGACAACCATTTCCTACGCTTCGCCCGATTTAAAATTCACAAAAAGATAAATTAAAGAAAACAACAACTTAGGATGTCCAGCAACCGCTTGAATTGCGCATGTTCCTCGAAGCCGAAACTAGCACTCGCCTTTCGGAGGTTGACGGTACTTCACAATGTGAATGTAGAGCGCCGCTGTTCAGGTGTGTTGGAATTGACGATGTACTGTGGCAAATTCATACTGAAGGACAAGATGCTCTCGGTCGCGGCGCTGAGCCTCTGCTCGCGCAGCTTGTTTGCAGCAGTGGCAGACGACGCCTTTCCACCGGTTGCGTACCTCATTATTTAGAAAGAAAGCGTGAACACGAGAACGCGTGGCTCGCGCCGAGCGCATTGTCTAGCTGCGGCGGCGCCGAAGGCAAAGTAGCGCATGCGCAGTGGGTGCGAAGACCTAGCCAGCGCTTTGTTATCGCGCTGGCTTCCATGCCTGATGCACTCCGCTTTCCGCCTTCTGGTTGCGCGTCACCCTCCTCTCCACTTTCTTCCTGGCGTCTTTGATCTCCCCGCTGCGCTCCGCGTTAGGTTTCACCTTTCTCTGTGCTCGTTCGCTCGGTTACGTGAAGGCCGACGGCGTCACTCGCTCAGGACCGGGCGCCTAAGTAATCTCCGATCCTTCACCATTTAACGTCGCGTGAACAAAATCACGGAGGAAAGTGTATGCTCCATTGTGCACTTAAAGGGAAGCTGAAACACTTTTAAAAAAAAATGAGTTCTTTGCGGCATTCTACAGTTTTGAGTTCCCTGAACACGAATATCTGGTTCAAGAAGGGCGGAAACAAACGCAAGCGGCTGCTTTTCCAAGAAAATGCGCACCAGCACCTCAGGGCATCGCGCGAACGCCGCTGTTGCCCGTGATTGGTTGGGGCCGCTGTGATGTCATTCGCGGCAGTCGCCGGTCGGCGCCGCCGGCCGCCGTTTCAGAGCGTAGCACGCTGTTCTGTTCTGGCTTCATAGCTGAGTTGTGAGCATTATGGAACGTTCTCGCTGTCTCGGACAGCTTGTGTTTTCGCTGTACATGTTCGAACTGACAGCCGATACGGAAAACGATGGCGGCAACGACGATGTTGAGTGTGCCAACAGCGAGAACGATGTGTGCACCTTCTCGCGCGTTGGAAATTTTAGCTGGTACGTATGTTTTTTTTTTTTTTTTCATGTGGCTGCACGTTCCAATGACGGGAGAAAAAATGCGCTAAAGTGTCACTGGGAACTTGCTGCTGGAAGAATGCCGAAGCACTAACTTCTCATTAGATTGTAAACACGGGTGCAATTACGCGATGTCAAGCACCTTGCCGCTGCTTGTCTAAAGTTCCGTGGTTTTTTGCGTGTTGATACACGATCGCGAACATAAGTGCCGCGTTTGGCTACTTCAAGCTCTTCAACATTATCTGCCTGTGTCACACTGGCGGCTTCAAACTCTTCGAACAGGTTCATCAGGGGCTCGGTTCTCAAGGTGCTCTGCTAGAACCTGAAAGAGTGCAGGGCATGGATGTCATGAATTTCAGCATATCATGCATATCAGCAAACATGACAACAGTTGGATTACTTCCAGTAATTGAAATACTTTTTCAGTAATTTATGTGATGGATTAGTTGTCTAGTGATTTAGTAACGTGAATTACTTGGTGTCTGATTTCATGGCTGAAGTATTTTATTAATTGCGTTAAATATGCACCAGTAAGTTGTGTACGGTGCCAGAATGTTGGTAGTGTCGTGAGGTGTCGTGGAGGAACATATGGGGGAGGGCATGAAATGTTGGCAAGTGTAAGTTACCTTGAAGAAAGGTAGGCGTCCTTTTAAACTTTGCTTTTTGCTTCTTGTATGCATGAAAACTTTTTGGAAGCAATCGTAAAGTAATACCATTTTTGAAAGCGGTAATCGGTAATGTAATTCAAATCGATGATTGTAATAAGAAAGTAAGGAGTAATGTAATATAATTACTTTCAAATAATAATTTTGTCATGCCTGATACATAGCTAGTTCTCTAGGTACAAAGGCAAGAAAACATTTTTTTGTGCAGCAGCGATGCCTGTATTGGGCTAGACGACGTCGAACGCTGACAAGTTCAATACCTCACAACGTTACTCCATTATTTGAGCCCGTTCACCTTGCCACGGGCGCGGCTGGTAGCAAGCTGTGAGTGCGAAATCTACGGAGCGAAGTTTTTACACGCCGAGTTCAACTACTGTATCGCGAGCATGAAAATATTACCGTAACGCCTCATGTCGTGCGATTTGAACACAAATGCTGAACCGCTAAACCTGCGGGCACCGCGTGGCAGGACGAATAGCAAATATGACGCAATGCGCAAGCGTATCCCCGGTCAGTTATTTCACCGTATCAAAACAGCGCCGAACAAATAGCCGTAGTACAGTGTTCCGTGACACAGCGGAGGGGAAAAACAGGATGAAAACGGCAAGCTGTTTGCACGCATGTGCATATTCCCGGCTGAGCCTCCACCTCGCTTCGTCAAATGCCGCTGTGAGGCCGTTTGTTCGATACTCAGGTGACCATCTGTTTAAAACATTGCCCGTGTGCACATTAAAACCCTTACCTCACCCTTTCTCCTCTTGGCGAAGGCCGCTCTTGGAGGTGGCGAGGTGTTTGTCTTGTGGGAGAATATAGACGGAACAAGGCCGGGCTTCAGTCGCGCCGATTTAATTGGAATACCGATTGCCCGCATCGTTGTCAAGCTCCGTGATAACCACTGTCGCGGAAATGCTCCGAGCACAGCACAGTTGATTTCGTCGGCACGAAATTATCTCTCCTCACCGCACGGACCCACTGCGCTGCAAGTTTCTTTTCCTTCGGGAACATGTGAAACACCACATCGCCTCGGCCGCCTGTGTTCGCACAGCCGAATGTGCATAGAACGAGGGCAGGTTAGGCGCCCTTGGCTGTAGGCACTCACGCAGCACAGAAAGGAAGCACAGTTCACGAAAATCGCAAAAGAAAACAAACCTCAGCGGTGGCATATCTCTCGTAGCGTCGTTTAGTAAAGCGCAGGACGGGAAGAAACATGCCAGCACATGCCAGCACGCCGGTCCGGCAGTACGGTCCCCGCGAGTGACGTCACTCTCGCCGGTTCTCTCCTCTGGCAACCACCTCACCCGGCGCTCCGGGAAGCGACGGGGGCGTGTGCGCGGGGGGGATTTAGAAAGCTATTTCTGCCCCTTATATTACCAAAACAAAGAAAAAAAATTTAGAACCGTAAATGAATAGGTCTGTTCTTCCCAACCCCAGCAATTTATGGAAATTGAAAACCGCTTCAGCTTCCCTTTAAACGTATATACTGTGACACGCGTACCTATTTATCGTTTTCCTGGCGACTGCATTTCAACCACTAACGTTATCGCTCAACTCAGGACACGCCTCAAAGATTTGGAATTTACTCTAATGTTATCGTTGTTTCTATGTGTTGTGTACGTTCTCGCAGAATCTTATGTAATCAGATTGTATGCGCGGCACGCATTTTGTCGTAGTTTCTGGACAGCACGCGTGCACCAGTGATTACGCTGTAACTTTCGATGAGTCGTGTATAAAAGCTGACAAGCTTCACGCACAGATCAAATTTTCGCCGTCCGCCCGTTGGGCTCATCGCTATTGTTTGGCTTCGAATCCCACTTACTTTTCATAGGCACATGTTAAGCAATAAAAACTTAGTTTCGTGATTCACAGTCTTGCTACTGTGTTCACCGTCAATAAATGTGACAATATCCAATGGTTGTCATGCCATAGTGCTCGTTCCGTGATCATTTTTGTCGTAGTAATTCCTATGCCAACATGTCATTGTCGTCACACATTCGGTATCATAACATCGTCGTCATTGTGTCGCTGTCGCACGTTCGTCCTCAGACCATCGCGGCTCCTCCAACTTCATGATTCTGCCGTCGTCCTTAATTAATCTCCATTCATGAGATGCGCATTGTCGCGTATTCACAGGTTCATATTTCACGAGGCACTTTGCGGTGAAAATGCACTCACCATGCTAATCGCCGCTAATGAAGAACTTAGTTCATTCCAAATACAAATGGAACTTTTGCTTAAACAAATGTCCACATCGCTTGGGATTCGCATATTTTTTTTCTTCGCCACAAGGACCAAGAAGAAAAATATATGTTGAATCAGTGCACTTTTTGCAGCCTGTGAAGCGAAGCTTTCTACTCGCACATTTCCGCATGGGTTGATATACGTTCGCGCTTACGTTAACGCTTGTGCTTATGAAATAAGTGCGCAAGTTACCTAATTTGCTTCCTTGTCATTGAAGATGTGTTGCCTTCAGGTTTATCTTACCTATAGGCCCTGAAGTACAACACTGTTTCCTCGGTGGCGTGTTCTTTGTGTTGTTCGCTTCTACCGCTGGTGCGGTGCCCTGGTTCATACGTAAGCATACTTTTGGGATTGTGGCATCACATTCACGTTCCGGTTCGGCGAGATGCCTCTTGGCGTCCATTTCCTTGGCGGTTCCAACAAGCTTTGGTCTCGTGACACGATCTCACTACTAAACCGTGACTCACAATGCACGCGTTGGCACCTCTGTTCTTAGTGATCACGTGACTTTATAAGTGGTGAAACGACGACGAATGCTAAGGTTTCAGAGAAAACGTGAAGAAAGCCGCGTTTCAATACATTTATGCCGTCATACTCATTGCGCCCCAGCAGTTGCTTATTCTGGGCGACTGGGCGAGAATGCGAACATACCGGGTGCCCGAATTTGTTTACTCTGCGAGAGTGCAACCAGCACGCACTCAGAGACTCAAGTTGCCTACTATTTCCATAAGTGCATCCCGCGCGCAAATGATGAACGCGAAACACAGCGTATGAGCCACCGAAACCTTCGCTTTAAGAAATGCGAGGCTTTTCCCGCAATACTGGGGTACGACAGACAGCATGGCGTAAGGGGTTGCCGACGCCCTGCGGAAGAACTTTCTGCACCAGTTCTGTTTATGTCGGCAGCTTCGTCCTTAAGTCAACGCCGGCAGATTCCTGCACATTTCGACTTCGGTGCCCCTCAGAACTCTGACATTTCACAAAAAGAAACACACAAAAAACAATAAAAAAAGAATTGCTCTTAATATGTGTCCTGTAATCCCGAACTAAATGTACGCACTGGCGGCCACTACACTGCTGAGAACTAATGTTGTGACGCATGCTCCACTATCATCATAGCTTTGTCACAGATGACCCCGCTTAAGCTGCTGCCTAAAGTATGGCGCGTAACGCCGTTTGTTCCCTTTTTTGTTTTATTACGGAATGAATCAAAATAATTGCACGGGCTGGGCACATGTTCAGTGTCAGTGATCGTTCTGTGCACAGACTCCTAGCTCTTGTTTTTGTCAGAGAGCTCGTTGAGCACACGGTCGCTTACAAAGTTATATGTGTTATTCATTCGCTTTATTTGAGCCATAGGTTCTCATCGAACATAGAACCTTTACCATGAAAATGTTCCTTTCAGGCGCTGCATCTGCATTAGTCTGAATTAGCCGCATTTGTGATCTGGTCGAGAAACTCGGTCTCGAAATACCCCGCAATTATGCACGAGGTGCTCAACATGTCCTTGTGGTAAACAAGAAACGAATGACACTTTTATTTTAAGTTTCACTTGTTTCCATTTAAAGAAATGCGTTCATGAGCTACGAGAAGAGTACTTTTACTGACATAACTGATGCTTCAATATTATTGCTAATAACGACAATTACTGGCTAAGAATATTCATATTAAGATGAAGCGCTCAAGAACAAAAATATAATAATATAAGACGACGCGCTGGCTCTCAACCAATGTTTATTGAAACTCAAGGATACGCATACACATAAAGCGTTTCCTTTAGTGACCAGGTGGTCAAAAAACTGCACTATGATAGAAATACCTAATAGAAAGAAACATGTATATGAAGGCGAAACATTTCTTGACACATTCCGTACCCATGTTGAGTGAGAAAAACACATTTCTTTAGTTGTTAGTACAATAGGCGATTGGCTAGTACAATAACTTTGAAGGCAACAAATATAATTCACTAAACAATCGCAGGAATAAGTTTACTAGGGTTGCCGGCGAGGACGTCAGTTTTAAACGAAGTATTATGCATTGTTTCGCTATGCTCAACATTTTGAACTGCCCTGCCAAGTGAGAGTACGGCGAACTTGACAAGGTGCAATAGTGCTACTTTACACTAATGTTATTGCCTCTACTACCCCGACCAGCATATACAGTGACCCAGGAAAAGCGGAGTAGCTAAACAAGAGCGGCTTTGCGTGAAACAAACAACTGCAGGCGAAAGCGCGTAAATTTGGGTATGTTGGTATTTCAAAACTTTTAGACTTTTAGCGCGCGAAAAGGGACGAAAGACAGAAGTACGACGCGCACAAAGCGCTAATTTCCAAGAATTGTTTTTTTTTTATTTTACGAAGTGGTCCACATATAGATCGGGAACAGACAGCTGCGTACGCATGCGCGTATGTACTGGTTTTGAACAATTAAGACAGCAGCGAGACATGTGTAATGGAAAGTTAACATGATATCGAAGATGGAAAAGGCGACCATGCATAGGCAAAAAAAAAAAATGTTTGTAACTGCAAGAATAAAATGCCATCTCCATCAAGCCACCCTCTGTGGCACGTCTAAAAATATCGAATTCTTTTTTTTTTAGATCGATTGAAGGCGCGCTAACACAAGCGTTCCCCAAACTAGCGATCTTCGCCGCTTCAACGATCTCAAGCGTTGTTTGCGTTGGGATTCTTCCTATCACAGTGCACTGATTATAAAGGGAACTGCGCCCATGCTTTCTGCAGTGAAAAGCCAGATGCCCCACTCCTCCAGTTCGCACATTGCGTGTACACGCAACCTATCATTTACGCACCTACCCGTTTGGCAGATGTATTTTTTGCCACACGACAGGGGTAGTTCATACACGATTTGTTCTCACAAAGAACATAGCCTTCCTTGTGATTTTTCCGGCAACTGGGCTTCTCAGAACCCCAGTAGCTGGTCTTCCACAAGTTGGACAGGTTGACGGCGCTTAAAAGACGACGCTTACATTTGCGTTAATGCCAATCTTCTTCGGTTTGTGTGAGATATCGTGGATGTACGGTATTATTGCGCGTTTCTCCTTCCCTCTAATTTTTTAGTTTTCCCTTCGCTGCCCAAGGATTTCGATGCCATTATCACGCATTACCTTTGAGGGGGAATCATATCGAGAGAAGTGCCAACGTCTAGGCACTCAAGTGGGTAAAAGAAAGAACTCGTGTGAAGTTCAAGGAAGCAAGTATAGCCGTGTGAGACGTGTGAATGAAACGGACTGGCAGCGTATTGATGGGCCAGAAATACATTTTCAGTGTTTCAATATAGAATGACAATAGCCTGCAAATGCAGATGAATACAGCACACCAAGGCTTTGTTACTGAGCTTCTGTATTAAAACTAATTACACATCTTTTTTTAAACAGCACCACGAGGCGCACATGGAAAACCTGCGGCAACTGAGAGAGCAAGTGGAAGAAGAAGCGCGGAGTTTGCGCGAAGGGCAGCAGGAGCGCCTCAATCTGGAGCGTCGGTCACATGAAACCATCCAACGCCCGCTTCAGCAGCTGCTGGCTACACTTGCCTCGCACCTGCCTAGCCTTGCCAGGCACGTCGCCCCGGTCAGCCCCCTCATGGGAAGTAAGGAAGCATAGGCAAGGGATTAGGCATTCTATTTTTCTAATCACTTTGAAAATTTCGCTTATGCAGTAATGATAATAAGAAGTTCGCCTATGGCTGGTTTGCAACAAATAATTGCTTATGTCAGCCTTTAATTCAACCGCAAATAACATAGCAGATGCAGCATGACTTCCTGCTTGAAGTGATACTCCAGCAATAAGAATGTCCACACCATGAGGCTTACCTGCAGAAGTGCCAGTAAGCCTAGTGGTGCGGGCATTCTGACTGTGGCACTAAATATCGGGCGTCTGATCCTTGTCATGTCAATTTAAGCACGAGGCCACACCCCGACTGTTCTACAATTTAATCCTGTCTCATCGAATTGCGAAAATGGCTTGTTAGGTAGTGAGGGAATTCAGATCTTAATATAACGTCAAATGCAACCTATGAACATACACAAAAAGAAAGTGATGAAAATTCCTCGCCTATGCTCTTTCATGTCATTTATGATGTGTATTTTTTGTTTGTTTCTTACATGTTTATATTTTTGTCGTGGAATACAGAACTTGAATGTATCCTCTTTGTTTAAGGCGACTGATTCATTGCCATACGTTTTTTTTATACTCAGTCGTTTTTGAGAAGTTGTGATCTATTGTATGTTTAGCCCTTGTGGTGTAGTTTGTGTGGAATATTTATGCAGCAGTTTCTCTCAGCGAATGTGAAAGTATGACATCATGGCGCTTTTTTTCTGCATGGAACTCCGCGACAGCATGTTCCTCTCACATGTAATGATTCACCCACATAATTTTGTTGGTGCGGGATGATTTATGCACCTGCACATTATTTTTCCGGTGCAGTTTAAGCCGGTTGCTATTTTCGTGTACTTGTGCAGTGCACAACGGTTTTCTTACACAATGCCTGCCATTACCTGCGATATTTTGTGACGCAGCTACCTCCTGTAGCTCCAGGAGCCACGGGAGCATCAGCTGAGCATATCCGTACTCGACACAAATTGAACCAACTTATAACCGCACTACTCGGTGCCTACTAGAAGCAGAAGAAATCAACACTTGTTGATGCTATCAATGACACAGTAGAAGCACTAATGTGTGTGCATTTCCTCTGCTTCTGCCAGGCACTGGGTGCAACAGCAGCCTTAATACGTGTTGCTTTTTTGTCCTTCTGGCTGGCACCTGATAACATGCCTGCAACTTAAAACTTCGAACATTGCCAATGGTGGCAGTAAACGTTTTAATTTCTTGTGCTCCTGGCACTTACCCATGTGCTCGTAATTTAGTTAAAAGTTTGTGTTGGAGCCGACACGGCGTTATGGTCGCTACTGAAGCGTGACTGCCCCCAAAAAATGTTTTGTTTCACCGAGGAGGTATTTCCCGGGATTCGCGATGCGTCCTCGCTTGGAGCCGCCGGAGCAGTCATGTCGTCCGCCAGACGATCGAGTCGTGGTCCGACACCGGTTTCGTTGGGTCCATGGGCAGCATATTCACGTCCGCGTCACAGACATGAGGTTAAATGTGAAGAGAGAAAGGGCCCGTTGGCAAGAGCAACATAATTGTCAAAAATAATCGGCACCAGAGCAGGTGAGGTTTACCGACGAACGTGAAGTTGAGGGCGTAGTATCCCTTGCGGCACAGCCTTGCGCTCACCCTTGGGAGCGATAACGGCTATGAAGCTGCCATCCCCGCATCCGATGACACCGAGAATAGCGCCACGCCGATGGAAGCCCTCCTTCACGGCTGCCTTTTCCTGAGTCGTCCTCGGAAAATGGAGCCACTTGTTGCGGGCCCTTCCGTTTACGACAGCCTCTGCCACCCGTCGCAGGCACTCGCTCACCGTCGACTGCGACACACGAATCGTCGCCTCGCTCCCTACGGATGCTTGGAAGCTCCCGGTGGCGAAGAAGAGCAGCGCACACAACAACTTCCGCTCCACCGACAGTGTCATCGCTCGCTCCTCTTCTAGCTCCGCCGCCAATTCCTCGCACAACAACCGCACCGTTCCCTTCGAGAGGCGAAAATGCCGTCGAAGATGGACATCTGGCTTGTCAAACGCGTCGTCTGGCTCTGCGTGTTCACGTCAGCGACGGCGAAGAGCTATCGCCATAGCCGATTAGAGGGGAAGTCATTTTTTATTCCTTTGGAAACGACCATGCCTCTGGCCGTGCTAAAAATTCACGCCTTATGCTCCGCTTAGTGCGTGCGTCAATGTCACTTTGACGTTTCTGGTTCTTGCGGGTTCCTGACGTCGCGTGATTGACAGACAAAATAGGCGCGTACTGGTCATTTTCGACCAACGGCGGCGCGGGGATGGTGGCAAAAGGCATAAAAAAAGTAATCGAATTCCTACAAAATCGCACCCGAGGCCTCATCTTCAAAGTGATCTGCGATGTTTGCAGAGTGCGTGTAGTGCCGGTAGTTTCGTATGCGCTATGCTTCGACGTATCGTTCGAAGCGAGAGATGCAACGTTTCGAAGCGAGAAATCCATGAAGGGCAATTCGCTTGCTGCTGCCACGATTCCTCACTCCAGAATTTTGACTGCGAGTTTCCGCGCTCATCGAGCGAGATTTGCTCATGTTTACCTGTGCGCTTGTGACACCGTGCTGGTTAAGTTAGTTTAAACACGTTGGCTGACTAGTTGGCTTGAATCCACGATACAATGTGTAAGCGCGGCTGAACATAGATTTAGAAAGAAGCAGACAGTCAAAGACAGCGCTGTCTCTGTGTGCCTTCTTCTTTCTACGTCCTCGTTGATTCACGCTTACACATTCTATCAGTGTTAATTTAGTTAGTAAACGAATGTTTACAAGTTTACACGGTGGATAAAACTACTATGCTTACTTCGTACAGCTATCCACTAATTGCTATCTACTATTAATTACTATTGCTAATTACTATTGCACTAATTACTATTGCAATCGGTCCTTCACCTTCAAGGTGGAACTGCGAATTTTTGCCATGGACCAGAAATTGTAGGACTTGTAGGATATAATGCCATCGGTTAAGTATACAAGGAAATTGATTTCTGGATGGTCCCGTTACTCAACTTACGCTGGGCAATGAGCTTCCTGTTATGCTATTTCTTGGAGGATTGGCTCTAGTATACTACAGTAGTAACCTTTATGATGCCATACTTAATTATTTAGGCGAAACAAAGAGACTGCCATGTTAATTGTCTCAGTGCTTTCTTTACTCACCATGAAAGTAATATAATGACACCTTTGATATAATAAAACCCAGCAATTAGTATTGAATGTCTGAAAATTTGTTAACAAACTTTCATTTAGGTTCTCTTCAATTTTTACCTACTGTCGGCCGATTCATGACTGGTTCTCCGTAGTGGGTTGAGCCTAATAATATGTACCAAATTTGATCAGACGAAGTAAAATCGCAATCAAAGACGCAAGACCGATGCAAGATCTCTGGCCGCAGTGGTAGAAAACACGTAATATAACACTAATACAATGTACGCACATGTTTCACATATGACAAGAGCTTTCTGTACAAGTTTCTAACGAAAACGTGTGTGCATTGGGGTGGAGTTCACTTTCAGTTCTTTGCTTGGTGTCGTTGCCGCACTGCTCAATAAGTTTCAGCAACATGTTTTTCTTCTCTTGTATAATGCATTTTCGCGGCGTATTTGCACACTTAAAAAGATATAAAAGAAGCATGAACCTGATACAAAGTGTCTAACATGAAAGCGAATGAAGGATACTCTATCGCAATAAATGCATTATCAGTACTACGTCTACACTGTATGAAAGGCTACAAATTGGAAGGACAAAATTGCCCTGAATAAACAAAATGGTACATCAAGAATTAGTTCAGGAACAGCATACAAAAAAGCAGTAAAGTCGTATACAGAAATTAGTAAATCGTGTTAGTTTAACAATAGAATAAAAATGGTAAAGCGAGAGAAGCAAAAGATAGTTCATCCAGTATTTGTTCAAGAGCGTACAAAACAGCAGTAAATGTGCGTGATCGACATATTCAAATTGTTGATTCAAGTGAAACGGCAAATAAAAGCGTTGCATTTCAGTGCTGTAATTTCTTTTTGAGCGTGGCATAGCCTATCCTCGAACGAGACGGGTATTATAACACATATTCGTATCCAAATTCGAACCTTGAAAATTTTGGATGCTAGGATGATAAACTTTTCTAAGTGTTGTAGTTCACAGAGCACGTGCGATTCGCGTTATTACGATTAATAAGGATTTTCGTCGGCCTATGTATAACGTGCACGTTCTTGACAGAGGTGGTTTTCATATATTGATCCCAACGATATATTGATAACAATGCATTCAACATAATTCGTTCAACATGAATCACTCAAACAACCACCCGACACGAAATCACTACGGAACGAATAGAGTGATTTGTTTCAGTTTAAAATAGTTACGACGTTCCTGGCCCCCAAGTTTATAACCTGCTTCCCCGGAACACAAAATTTGGTTTAAAAAAAGCCAAGAAACGGAGACACTAGAACACTCTTGTTTTCTTCAGCGTTTTCTCAATATTTCCATTCTGCGCACATTCTTTTTTTTTCCTGGATGATTACTTTCAAATGCTCTCATACGCAGTCGTCTTGCAAGTGAATTTTGCTGGTATACACGAGAATTGTGTACCAGGTGCACACAGTCTTATAAAAAAGCAGCCTTCTTCAATTTAAATTGTTCTCAACCAACACAGCGTTGGACGGATGCAGCTGCTGGTGGTTTGCGTGACCCAGACGGATATTCATAACTGTAATACTGGTAAAAATTCGGTCATGTAAGGAACTCAGCACCAGAAAATGTTGTCAACATTACGCAACAGAGCAATCGCGTATAAAATGCTTGTCAGTATGAAAGCATTCAGAGGGCAAACATCAGCGTGTATACGTGTCGCTAATTATTAGTTTTTTCAGTTTGCGGCTACGTTGGACTTCTCGATATTAAGTTTGTGTACATGAGGAAGTTTGTCGGTACGTTTTGTTCACTTACTGAGTGTGCTTAAATTTATGGGCTTTATGTGCTGAAAAGTCAAAATAAAAGTCGGTTAATGGGCTTTACGTAAGAAAGCGCTGCAGGAAATTCGTAAGACGCCAATTTAAGCAACGGGACTACATGGTGTTATTTACGTGCTTCTAAAATTCAACGCAGACAGTTCTTTTTCTATTTGCCTAGCAAAGCAGCACTCAGAGTGCCGCGGCCGTTGCCTGTATTTAAATCTAAAATTGTCTGCATAGCTAGAGAATACTGCAGCTGGCCGCCCACTACGGTGTGCGCTAAAGAAAACGACTATGTTCGACTATGTGGGCATATGAATTTATTGCGCAAAATGAGCATTTTCTCTATTCGTCAAATTCGACTAAATCTAGAAATTCATGGGCACGGGTTACCGCAAGAATGTTTTTTTTCTTTGAAGTATATGAATGCAGTTGCCAAAAAGTAAAAAAAAAACGTTGCAAATGTTAGCACTCTATAAAGAACATTGAAAGGCGCAAGCAGAGTTGTCACTTTCACTTTTCACATGAAGTAACGATCTAAATCAGCGTCATCGTGAAACCACGTCACCCAAAAAAGGCACTAGGGTCTGAGCACAGCGTGAGACAAAAGCACTTGCACAGTTCACATCTCCTCGTTGATGTCTAGAATTGAATCCTCAGTCACTGATATTTCAATGGGCGCTACAGGAAGTAGATTTCCAGTATTTTCGTCAACGGTTTCATTTGAGACCGCCACTTTCAGCAGCTCTACAGATTCTGCATGCTCAGATACTGGGGGAGGAAAAAGATAGTCATAGCCTAAGACTACTGTTACTACGAGTGCCAGAAAAAGGAACGTCCCCGTTGCCATGGTAACAGTCTTGCAGTGCCGTGTAAGGGTCACTTTCAGCTCTCGTAGTTGACGCTCGAAGAAACCTGACTTATATTCTGATGATTTAAGTAGAGTGCCACTGTCGGTGGGTTGCGCTGCCGTTGGGGAAGCTGGAGGAGGGTGAGCAAGTGGTCTTTCAGCAGCACTAATTGCCTCTTCTGCTTTGAATGGCTGTTGTATATTACCATGACTTTTGTCAGAAGCAGCATCGTCGTTCTGCCAGGGTTTCTTTTGACTTGCGTATGACTGATCTATGCCATTGTCATCCAGGTGTGCCTCGACGTTTTTTACCTTGACATCTTGCGAAGTAGCTGCTACCTCGGGCTGGATTTCATGTATTCGCTGAATTTCTTCCTCAGAGTTTCCGTCATCATTCCTAGGCATTTTAGGAAACGATTCGAGAAAAAGCAAAATTTCGTGCATTTTCTCTAAGCTGCCTACTTTCGGGGCTTTATGGAGGTCCGGATAGACGCATGCATGAGCCTCAACAAACATATTGTTTGGCTTGCAGCTGCCAGAGCCTATATAAGTTGAGGACTGCTGCCGGTTATCACCAGTGTGCTCCAATACGAGGGCGCCTCCGTTCAGGCTGGCCAAGCGCTTCTCTGAAGCGTCCCTATATTTGTTATCGTAAGTTTCAGGCAGTTGGCTTAGTCCTTCTGCGATGCGCTTGTTGTCAATGGAGGTGGCAACGCTGCTATGTGAAATTGGAGGAATGTCTGCAGACGATTCGGGAGAAAATGGTTCGTTCTGGTTTTGTGGAGCGCGCACCATGGATGCTGAACTGAGCGCTGATTCCGCAACGCTTTCAGGAGCCCTTAGGGCGCACTTCTCGCTCGCAGTTTCTTCGCGCGTACCGAAAGTTTTGTGCTCTATGAAAACGGTCGACCTGTCTTCGCTCTGGCAGGTATCTGCACTAGCGTCGGAGTCTGACTGCGTACCACTTGTTTGTACTGTATCTGAGCTTCCAGTTTCAGAGTTGTGCTCAGCGCTTCTGTATAGAATAGTTATGGGCTGGGAGGCGTCTGCTTTTAACTCTGATTTTTCTTGAACCCCTTGAACATTAGAGGTAGACTCCATGCTCGCGCTTCCCCTTGGTTCGGAATTCTCGTGGTAATCTGTCTTCTTCTTCACGATTGTGTCTTTGAAGTTAAAGAAGTCCTTCCAGATACGGCTAACAGCTGACTGTAGCGGCTCTAAAGGATCAATGTACCGTGGTGAGTCTCTTTCACTCGAGGGACCTTCTGCACCTGTACACTCTTCATTGTTTTCTGTTCTACATTTCGTATTCTCGGCCATGTAATTGTGACAGAAGCAGGTAGCCTAGCTATTCACAACTTTCTGAAGAACCTTTGCAAAGGAGATGTAAGTTCTGAGCCTAATACCGTTGGCCAAAATGTACAGAAGAGCAAGGGCTTGGAATTGTCTGCTCTTGGCAACGTGTCGTACTACAGTTCTCCAAGAAAGGAGGTCATCAGCTTTGTGCTGACAGAAATTAAAATAGGTCCAATGATGCAACGCATTTAGTTTTCTTATATGAGTGAAAGAAACTGTCCACTCAACTCTTCCTACAAGATGAGATACCCTGTTGCAGTTGAGCACTAAGATGGTGATGCTATCATCCTCAGGATTCGTCAACAATTGTGGCCACGTAACAAGGTGAAGACCTTCAACAACTCACTTTTTGAGGTATGCCTCACAACACGGGCTGTAGTTGCAGTTCTTGTTGTTGCCCATGGAACATGTGGCTCCTACCCACTATGGGGGATTAGCCTATAAATGGGTGGATTATTGATGGGGCCTCAAAACATCTTACTTTTCCTTAATGCCCCTTATGTATATCCACAATAGGATATTGGCTAGGAATCGCGAAATTATTAGAAAAGGACCAAGATGAGGCAAATTAGGGACATGCAAGCCATAGATTAGAGAGAAGATACATGTATATGGCGGTAAAATATATAAATCACGGAAGTGCCACGATGGCTGCATTTTTTTTCTTCTTCTCACGTTGCACTAGTAGTGAGAACGTTTTAACACCTGTAAAATAAAGCTGCTCATGCAGTAGCTTTTTAGAGCTTTAAATTAGGGGCCTTACAAATAACAATAAAGAAAGCGATACTATTTCCCTGTCTGGATAAGTTTGTACAATTTTCTAGAAAAAAGCGTAAATACAGTAAGGTTGACCTTTCTTTTTATTCAGTACCTCTATCGCTATTGAAGGCATTACAGCAGGGGGGTACATACATATTTACATCAATATTCACTCATTTCAACACAGAAAGCGCGGTAAAAATTTTCATTGCATTCTATACTAACAATATTTCACGCAAGAGCATTCCACTTTCTCGTGGTCTTATAAAAAATGCATTACGCAAGGTATCGCCCTTAAGAAGAAATTCATGAAGTTTAATGTCATGGTCCCTTCTACGCGAGATATATGATGGTAATGTAATGAATTTCTTCCTGTCAATGCCTGTTTGGTAAATGGTAAACACTGGGACAAATTTTTAGCCTGAGGCCCGTTCTTCTATCCTCTAAATCTTGCCAGTGAAGCGCTTGCTTGCTGTCGATGATACTGAGGTTTTTGTCGTAATTCCCCAGAACGGATCGAACCGCCCTATTCAGTAAGTCGAATAACTGACACGTATAAGGATCCCAGCAGATACACGCGTACTCAAGTACCGAACGTACGTGAGTGAAATACAGCCGTTGTTTCAATTTGCTAGGTAATTGGACAACATTTCGACGTAGCAAGTCAATTTTCATGTCGCCTTCCTTCTCACCTCCTGTATATGCCGAGGTAAATAAAACTCCTAAATATTTGCATTCCGTAACTCTGCGTAAGGTAGCGCTATTTAATTTGTACTCGTATGCCTTATATCAATGTTTCCTTGTAAAGGTGATGTTTGAATATTTCGCAATGTTTGGCGACATTTCCCCTTTCGTACACCAAGTTGAAGCTCTATCTAAATCACTCGGAAGGGCATAGAAATCATAACCACTATCAATAACTCTATAGACTACGCAGTCGTCTGCAAACATCGTGAAAGATGACGTAAGGCCTCTAGTGATATCATTTATGTACAATGAACATAAGCGAGGCCCCAAAATAGAGTGTTGGGGTACTTCAGAGGTCACTGCAGCAAGATCAGAGGAGAAGCCATTGAGGACCGCAGACTGTTGTATATGTGAAAGATATTCAGATATCCATGCAATTACCTTTTTGTCCAATTTGTAGCGTGTAATTTGCTAATAGGTTTGGCATGAATCACCACATCAAACGGTTTATGAAAATCTAGAAAAATGCAATCAATTTTGTGTCTATTGCTAGGGCCAAATCGTGAGTGAATTCTACAAGCTGATTATACGACAAGAAAAAACCCTGCCGAAATCAGTGTTGGTTCACATTTAGTTGATTGTGTTTACCTAGATGCGACATAATATAACTATATATAATGTGTTGCATTATTTACATGTAATACTAGTCAAGGACACTGGCTTGTAGTTCTCAACGCCGTTTTTAGACCCACTTTTGAATACAGCCACGACATTTGCCAATTCCAGTCGGTAGGTACGGCACCCATATATAAACACGTTTGGAAAAGATGGCATAAATAAAGGCATGGTGATTGAGAACAACTACTAAGGATTGCTGCGGCTATATTGTCGGGCCTGGAGATGATTATGGGCCACGCCGTAGCAGGGAACGTCGTATTAGTTGCGACTCCCCGGGGGTTATCTAACGTGGTTTCTTTCGCCCCCATTGAAAGGCGGCCTCCGCAGCCTGGATTCGATCCCTCACCTGCGGGCTTAGCAGCACAACGCCAAGACCACTACACCACCACAGCGGGTAACATCTGCGTGCGTTATTCCTATGTCTCCTTACGTCAGGTAAGTTCGGCTAGGAGGCAGTAGAGCAAACTGGCCACATCATATTTCATTTGTTTTAAACATTGGGAGTGCAAAGACAGCTGATGGAAAAAAGAAAGTTGAGCACTTTTTAGCAGATTGTTTGTTTTAATACAACATTGGGGGGGGGGGGGGGGCTTTATACGCATCCTAACCAATTCAATTGCGAGCTTGTTTCGGTGGTCTTGTCTTGTTTATACTCGTATAGCACCGTTAGTTAGCAATATTTTGGTCAGACTACCTAGCCATCAATTTCAATTTTAGTAAGAAACTTCACGTGAAATGAATTCGTTAAGGAAAGTGTAAATAGCAAGTATTATTATTAGATATGAAAACACGCATGCACAGAGAGAGAGGGACACAGGGTAGGATCAGGTTTGCAACTGACACCGAGAGGGGCACAAATCCTGCCTACTCTTAAGGAAAGCGGGTATAGAAAATGAATTCGAAGATAAGGAGAAGGGAAGTAAACAATAAAGAAACAGCAAGACTACAGGCCCCAAAGACGAAAGTAAAGCAAAAACCTACGCGCAGGCACAGAAAAAAACGAACTAAAACAAAAGAAAAAGCATGCAGGCCCCACTAATCCAAGAAGGATGTAAACTGAAAAGTATGCAAAAAATATTTCGTCCCTTACAAACTGTCTCACAGACGAGAAGCCAAGCCAGTTCCTTATAGTAACAGAATATTTTTTCGCCATGTACGATATTGCGCATATATTTTAATAGTTTTTGTGAAAGGCTAATTATACCGTAGGGAATTGCTGCGTAGTGATATATAAAGGTGGCTGCTTGCCCAGTGGTAAAAGAAGCAAGAAAACTCATGAGCCATTCCACTTTGTGAAGGTGGATGACCGGAGCAGCTGTGTCTATTAAACGACAAAGAGGTGTCACAGACATTTGAACGAAGGTACGAACACATTTATTTTCTTGATCGGTGCTCATCGCGACGAAAGATACACGCACACATTTATTTTTAAAGATTCGGCTTCATTCGTGTTAAATATATATTATACACATTCGTTCGGTACATTTGTGTTTTCATTTGCCGATATACTGAGGCAAAGAATTTGAGATCGATATCACCGCACCGACTGGCAGTGGTTCAGTGCCGTCAGCGCCTTCGCAGAGGGAGGTACAGTATGAGAACGCTAGCATGATGACCGGCAATGAATATCATAACTGTGGAAGAACACGATGGTGAAGGCGCGAACGATATAATGAGGCAAAACCTTCGAGACGGAAACCACCGCACCGGCTGGCAGAGGGCGAGTGCTGTCAGCGCCTTTGCGGAGGGAGTGGCGCTATGGTAACGCTAGCATGGTGAGCACCATCGGAGGGAGCTGTGGAGGAACATGACGTCAAAGACGTGACAAATGGCACGAGGTATTGCTGATGATGATAGTTCTTGCTCGCACACATGAAAGTTTTACGGAACCCTAGTCATAAACAGCTTCGCTGCTAAAAAAACAACGGCTTTGACGCTCATTCTATGTTGCACCTCAGTAATAATTGTATAGTGATGCTACTTGTGTCCTAAGTTCGCGTAAGTGCATCTCGCACCAAAATTGAATGCTATTACGTGCACACACTTTCACTGAAAAATTGTGACATCAGTCAGGAGGCTAGAATATTGATAGCCCAGACAAGAATCGAGATGAATCTGTTCGCAAACGTTAAAGCCAAAGGACTAAATTGCAGAAGTTTAGCAAAATTCCGTGCACAGTTTCTCAGCGTTTCTCCTTCTGGAATATAGGTCTCACGCGTGGCCACTGTCGTAACATACGCTCAAAAATTAACTAAAATGTTACGAAAAGACACTCTCAAGACCAGGTGAAGTTTGGGTTTTAAAGAGCGCTTCGAACGCTTGTCATAAGAGGCATGCTTGTGAACAGCAATGATCACGTAAGTGCGCCGGCCTATGACGCATGCTAGCACACCGTCTACCATGCAATGTGTGCTCCAGCTTTATCTGGTGGTCTGGTGCTAGTTTGGCAGGAAGCCTGTGCACTGCTACGCCGTCATAATGCTTCGTTGGACAGAAGTGTACTACGCTGTTTAATCGTGACATTAGAGATGGTTTCTCGCGTTTTAGCTCGTCCGTAAAGTTCTTATTATTTGCGGCATTGTCGTTAACCGGTGAGGTGTACGGCAAAGAACAACGGCGGTAGCTGCATCTGGTGGCACAATATCTAATCGGACAACACGCAAAACAACTAATATTTCAATACGGATTTCAATACGTTGAAATCGTTAGGAGATGTCACCAACAGCTTTGCTAATGTAACGTCCCGAGATAAGAAAGTTTCCAACTACCTCCAGGGATAGTTCACCGTGCGGCTTATTACGCGTTCTACGCAGAGCCGCGAAGTACAGCTGCACGTGATCTCGGTTGCACCGATAGTGGGTTCACAATATACACCGCAAGGTGTTTGAGCCCGCCACTTCCCAGCTTTCAAGGAAAGTTTCCAAGGTAGCGATACCCATTGCTCTATACCGCTGTCCTACTAAATATCGCGCTTACTCTCTCTGTACTCCTTCATTTGCGTCTGTGATTGGTGCATTGCTTGCACGTGATGTTCTAAATGAATAGGGGGGAGGGAGGGTATATTTATTAATTTGTATAATGTTAAAAAATTGTGCGCATGCACCAACAATCAGATCGAATTTTTTCTTGATGGAAAGAGGTCTTAGTCGCAGCCGAGGCGTAAGACTGTGTTCTAGAGTGCACCACGGCAGCTAGGCATAAGAAAGTACACTGAGCTGCACTAGTCTGTATCAGAAGCTGTGTGCAGCGCTGTGGGTGCTACTGGCGCCTCGGCCAATGAGGAATCGGAATGCATCAAAAGGTTTTCACCCAGGTTTTGTGGCTAGCTACAAACGCGTGCAGCATCTGAAGTGTCCGCAGCGTCCGTCGTTACACAACACTACGGAAATGGGGCGCATGAGTAGACATGCGAGTTATATTCGAATTTGAATGCATAGTGTAACTGCGCCAACGACAACGGACGGAGAACGAAACACATGTTTGCGCGGTTAAACTAAGAATTCAAATATCGACCACTAACTGGCCCGCCTTTCTTTGTTAGAGTTATATTCACCTGGCGCAAGCACTTCCGTTTCCGTACCTCACAGTTGTGGTTCTGCTAAACGCCGCTTAAGAGACAGTATAGTTCACTCAAGGCAACTCTTTTTTTTTAGGTTTAATCACAGCCCTCCTCGGAGCCCCGAACGGCTGTATGTCTAAGTCGTCGGTGCGAAGACGCCGGCGGACTCGGTGGTGCATCACAGCAACAAATGTTTAGGCGCTGTAACTATAGGCCGCATTTACTTGGATGCTGGAGCTTCGTTTGACTCCATTAAGATCTTTCTCGGGAGTTCGCTGAGATTTGCTTCGCCGGCAGCCGGGGCGACCAAATATTCTCACCCATGCCGCTTCGTCTGTTCGGCGTATAGTTCGCGTTTGCTTGCCACCGTCATCGCGCACCACCCAATAGCGAACTAGTAAAACAATGATGCAGTGAAGAGTTAGGCTTTAAAGCGTTCCCAATCGTCAACCCTTCACCATCGCTAGGGCCTCTGGCGCCATCCGTTAAGTTAAAATCAAACAAATGTTACCCCTCCGCGTTCTCTGTGTAGGCCTAAGAGCGTCAAAACAAAGGGCTGATCTCAATAACAACGACAAAACATACCTAATGTCTCGCCCTCCGCATGAGATGAGGCTGAGCGATGGCTGATTTTACCATTTATTTCTTGCAGTCGGGGTGGAGAGCAAGCAGCAAGTCTGAATTTGGATGGAACCTGGTGCATGTGAGGGAGCCTTTGAGACGTGATGGCTAGTGGTCTAAAACACAGTCTGTACAATGTTGGCAATTATGCTGCACATATTATTCTCTTTAAATAATATGCTTTGTACTAGAGACTAACCGAATACTTGCTCTGTGTTTGAAATAACACGTTTATGAAAGAAGTAATCATAACCGATTTGAAAGAAAATAACAAATATTCCTAGTTTTTCAGCACACCCTGATTAGTTTTAAGCATTCTTGGGGGCGCTTTCGTACAGTGACAGAGGGCAGCTCCGAGCAGGAAACAATCAAGAACAGAGGAGTGGCGCTACCTTGAAAACTTGTTTTATCCACGGGCTTTATGCTACTGCCAACCGCGACACCGGTAAGCTGGTAATTTGTAAACTGTACGAAGTTTGCACGTACGTGTGCTCAAACACGTACGCCACGTGTGCGATCAGTGCAGGACCCATACGTAAACTGTGCACAAACGTCTTCCGAATGGCGAGACAAGCCAATGGCGTTAAATGTTACCAAAATCAATCGCCGGAACTATTGGAGTTTCATTATCTACAAATATGACCTGCACAGGCGACTACATCAAAAGGTTCTGCCTTTTTCGATTTGTCTCTCACACGAATTTCAAGTTCTAAATAAAATACCTACTAGGCTGCGTTTCTTATTGATACTTTACAGGTCACACCTATGAGCTCGCGGCAATGTTATCTACCAGTCGTCTTGAGTTGGAATACTTGTGTGAGTACTCCATTAGGCAGTCGGCACTTTTGAGACACTCACCTTGCGTCATTAGCCTACTGTACATCAACAGGCCTCAAGGCTCTGACGGCGGTTACACCAGCGACTAACCGAGGAGATATATACTCAAGGCGGCCAATGTTAACCCCAGTGACCTCGGCCTCCCCGTCGCCCCAAGAAAGCGACTCGAGATAGCTGTCGTACACACCTGCTTGCACAACCACTGCCATGCAAAATACCTACCAGCGTATTCCGACATCCTGCGCCGCTGATTCGTGCAGTTGCTTTGGGACTCCATTAGTGGAACTGAAGAATCGGCAAGTGAGCGACTTCACGCCATTGGTCGTTCTTCGACCAAAGCAACAATTTGCGACCAACTTGATCACGCAACTTTTGTGAGTCGTCGGTGGGAATGCAGTCTTCTTAAGAGCCCTGTAGAGGCAATGACTTCTGAAGACATGCTTCACAAGTTTCCAGTGCATCAAACGACAAGGCATAAGGGCTTCTTTGATCGAGCCTTGTGCATGCCATTTGGATTGCAGCATGCATTATCGGCTCCACTGGAGGTCAGTGAACTATCGTCTCTCTGAAAGAGATAATAAAAGTAGCAGCCCAAAATAATGCTCGTGAAAAAAATATGTATAAATAAAAAACCAGAGGAATGACTGAAAGAAAAGGAAGGTTGGAACATTATTGACAACCCAACAAGAAATATCTATATAAACTAAGCAACCAAACGAAATATAACGAAGTGCTGTTGCCTATAGTATGAAATTTTTCAGAGTGCGCCCAGCATTGCCGGGTGCACCAGATAGGCAGGAATAATGCAGTGTACAGTGACAGTAAAGAGCGAAAAGAGAAATTGTAGAATGCCGTAAAAACGAGCGTGGCTTGTACAATCGTCGCTCCTTCGGATACTTTCTCAAGATTTTTTTTTAGCTTCTGCCTTCTGTGTCCGGGTCAAGCTTTCTTTACAAAAACAATAAACATTTACTTACGTTAGCTTATGCTCAAGCTATCTCTGCTGTATGAGCCAGGTGTTTAACCATGCAGGCATTTTCTAGAGTCTGACCACTCCCTAAATTAGACGGACTTCGTATTAGGTTCTTTCAAACACCATGAAGGCTGCCGATTGCTGTGGCCGAGCTTTGACGGTGACATCAGGACTTTAATTATTCAGTAAAATTTTACTAGCGATTGAAATTTGTCTTATGCCTAGCAAACTCGAGTATTTTTGCCAGTTTATCGAACATGAAAATTTTACTGTTGGAGTAGAGTCAGTGTCGGTTGTTTACACGTATAATATATAGCCAGAGGAAAAAGTACAAGTGTTGAGAAGGCGTGCCTAAGAAGAAGAATGCCCTATATCTGTGGTCTCCTCCTTCCGCTGCTTGTCCTCAGAACCTGTGTTAACCTATCTTCGTTTGCTGACCAGACATTCCCACAATCCCCTGTTATCCCTTACAAGAATAAACCTACGCTGTGGGTTTTCTAAAGAAGTTATATGTCGGGAAAGCGTCATACATGCAAGCCTCCAGGCCACCCACATCCGTAAGACACCTCCCTGGGGATTACCGAGGCGACTAGTGAAGCTTGAAATACTTAGAATTACGAGTAATACCGACGTTTCTTCCGTTGAGATGAAACAGCTCACCCTGACTCGTATATTTGCATTTTGTAGTGACATTGTTCCAGTATATACCGATGGTTCGGCCACACCATCTGCCATGACGGCTACATTTGTTATGCTGCAACTAGCTATTATCATTCGATTTCAATTGGACCACAAATCAACATCTACGGCTATAGAAGTGGCAGTAATAGCGGACCTTGTCCGTTTTATGAGAACTCAGACACCATGTAAATGAAATCAGCGTTGCATGCGCTAAAATGCTTTTTTAAAGAACGACCATGCTATCTGCTCTTGCTGGAAATCACCAAATTTCATCACATTGCCTAGCGACGTGGCGTCTTTTTAACTTTCGAATGGGTGCCTCGTCTTTTTGGCGTGATTAAACATGGACTCACTGACAGCTAGGCCAGATCAGCATCCTCTGAAGGATATTGGATTGCTTACTCGGGACTTGACACCAAATCGATAATCAACGCACTCATGCAGGGCTTTACAAAGACATGCCGCGCCTACGCTGACAAGATCAACAGGCGGCTACATGTAAATGGCAACGGACGGTAAACTTTGTTTGACCCTGAACGTTACGCGGAGCAAGGTGCCATGGGTATGTTGGATTCGGCTGTGTGTTGCTTTCTCCCCCCGCTATACACACGTCATCGGCCAATTGGCCAGCCTTGATTGAGAACACTGTCAGACGCCTCAAAACCCAACACATATTATCCGATTACCCTGCATATATGATGGGACGAAGGACGTTGCACAGTTTCTAAGCCAGCGTGGGCGGGCAACCACTGTCGGAGGACGCCCACGACCTGACACAGCAACTTCAATGTGGACGACTATACAACTGTTGAAGTTCCTGTATGATACAAAACTAGACGAGCGGCTCTACTAGAGCCACCCGTCCAATGTACATAAGCACTCATCACTTATCATCATCATCCATCCCAGTGATTTCAATTCCCTTCCTTCATATCCAGTGCTGAGTAGCACACTAAAGCGCAATAGCTCAGAGCGACCTCTCTCTCTTTCCTATGAATAAATGTTTTCTCTCTCACCCTACAAGCGCTGACATTTAGCTCGATGAGCGTAATCTTTATGTTCATGTGGCGGAAAAAGAATTGTTATTGAATGCCTGACATTTCACACGCACTACCTATCGCCACAACACTTGTAACGACAGAGCAGCAGGCGTCATGCCGGAACCAATTAGGAATGCAAGGAAGGTTCTGGCAATAAGAAGCGACCGCTTCGCATTGGCTTAGGATGTTTTCACCCAGCGGGAACGCGCTTCGCTAATTAGAGCTCCACACGTGGCAGAGAGCTTCTTTCGTGCTATGCACAGTCTGGAAGGTGCCATGCATTTCTTGCAACATGCATGTCGTGGTAACGTTTCCTAGCCATAATTACTGTTGTCGGCACTGCCGCCGCTAACTGGCGCCCACCGAGCGTCGAATAGCGGCGTGCGAAACGAGTATCCCGTGGGCCTGTGTCAGTTTTCTTTGAAACTTGTTTGCACAAAGTATACGAGTAGCGTCTCTGACGGGCCACGGAGAAAACATACATAGTGCACAGGAGGTTGGAAATTTCTTTCCAACACGTTTGCGTATGCTGAACTTAAATAGCCGGCGTACCACCGCTTCCGCGTTTTGCTTGGGAGACGTCGCTATAGGAAAAGCGGTTCACTCGGCGCTTGTCAGTCGATGCCTTTCTTAACACTCTAATGGCTATAACTACGAATGTACTGATGAGATAGCATAAAACGGCCCATTGAGCGAAAGAGCCGGCGTGTGTAGTACCGAAACGGACCCTAAATTCCCACTGACTGCGACGCCACGGCACTTTTGCGCCTCGACAAAGCAGAGTGGGCGACAAGGAACAGCTACTGCCGCGCTGGCGCGCCAGATATTGCGTGAAGGGAGAGCGCATAGCCGCGAAGCTACAACACCCTCGCCCTGGGAAGCCTGTGCTAAAGCAACGCCTCCTAGATAGCTTTCTAGCAGGCGTTGGTTATACACGCATTTCTTGCCCGCGCAAGCTCTCACCTTCGTTCTAACTTCGCCTTGGTAATCACAATAAAGAAATAATGTATAAAAAGACAGTATGAATTCAGCAGGAAAAGATTTGGTGGTAGAGAGCGTCGAACCTACGACTCAACACTCAGAATCCAAGTGTCTTATCCACTGGGCGAAACCAGCACCTCCTAAATAGGAGGCCTGTTGCCATTGCCATTGGAATTAGCATTAAGTACGCTTGCATGCATGGTAATCTGCCCACCTGGTTTTGGTGACATTTAGTGTAGCCGAGCTTCTTCAGATTCGTGAACGGCAGCGAAGTGTCAAAGTTTCCGATGAATTTGTCAGCCACAACTCCCGACAACACCGTCCCTTGTCAGGCCTCCTACAGCTCTCACGGTGATGCTGTTGCAGCATGGGAGCGCTCGTTTCGGCAAAACCAAGGTGCTGAAACTTCGACGCGGCGACTAGGGGAATCACTGTCTTCAAGAAGCAGTTCGATAAGCTCTTTTAGATACCTGGCCTCTAATTGTCTCTGACGCCCATGCTCCTGATTCGGTAGCCAGTATTTTACATTGGTTGCCGTTGTCTAGCGAAAGTGAAGCACGTGTTTACCCCACACTCTAAAAACTAGGGAGGGTATCGCAGGAGTGAAGCTGCCGGTTCACTCTTCAAAGCGTCGTTTTACTCTCGCAAAATGTCGAGGAGAGTGAAATGCATTGTTCACTCTGTCACCAAGGAGAGAGTGAAATGTGCTTTTCACTCTCCCCTTCAGAGAGAGAGAGTAAAAAGACTCTTGCGACAATAGAAAAGAGACTCTTGCGGCAATAGAAAACAAAACGTAGCGTAATCTTCTGCTTCAACTGTAGGTGGCTGGCCCCGAACATGGCAATGTATCATTCATGCACGCTGAGCAAAGAACACATCGTTTTGCTTCTAAGAGAACAGGCCGCCGCAGTTCAAAGGAACGCGTAGCGAGCGCTCTACTTTTTCACTCGGAGTGGCTCCACCGCGCGCGCGCGCGCTCACGATCGCGGAACAACACAGCACTGGAGAAAGAAGATCTGTCCAGCGAGCAAAGGCCAGCCGAGGGAGATCGTGTGTCAGCCATCTCGCGCCGCCACGAAAACACGACAGTCGTTCGTCATGCCTTGGATACAACAACAAATCCTCCACGGTAAGTGAATTCTAACTTAGGTGCACATTCTCCGTATATGTCATGCTATCGCCAGGAAGTCGTCGCTGCGCTTAGCCGACGCGATTGACAAAGGACTAGGCGTACGCGCTGTCTCTCGATGTCAATCGAAAAAGCCAGTCGTCGCGATAACTGCATGTGATTTTATCACTTTGCCGTTGTCCGTAAGAGCTTTAAAAATCGCAAACGCTGCCAGAACTATGGTATGTTCAATAAGACGCCAGGCGAGAGGACGCTTAAAATGGTTAGTTCACCAGCCCGTGATTCCGAGCCTATGCGGAGCGTGATTAGCGTGCGTTTTGTGTGTTTGAATTTATTCAGTTTGGCAGTCTACTGTGTACGGAACGCTGTTGAACTAAGGAATCACATAACAGAAGGCGTCATTTTGCTGGCAGCATGCTTTTTTTAATAAATAAACCGCGCGCTTGACGGTGTCTCGCGCAGGGGGAATCTGCGACCACTGAAGTTACGTGCAGCACCAGTACTAGTTAGAAACTTTGCCGCAGGCATTCAGCTGCATGCTGCAAGAGGTCAGTTGTGCGCGTTATCTTGAACTTACTGAAAACGCATGAGGAATCCATGTTTTATGCTGAAAAAAAGTATAAACCCCATATAAGCGATCTTGCGCGCGGCAGCTACAAGCGACGCGACGGAGATGGCTGTCGCGTTCGCTCGTCGCCTACAAGTCGTACTCCGTGCGAGCGACGATTTTGAGCGACGCCTCCCCGGTGCTGCCGGCATGAGGGCTGCAGTCACGCGTGACGCGTGCTTTAGCAATTTACGTTGATGTATTTTACTATAAAAAGTAGCATAAAATATTTCCGGTGGTCTTGCAGTACGTTCTCATCCTTGCACGTATAAAAATTGAATCATTTGCTCGTTCCGCGCGACAATCGGTAGTATTTGAGCGATGTATGTACATCCAGTTCCGGCTTCGCGCTATTGGCTAGTCGCTCATAGCACTTCTGGGCGACGAGCGACGATTTCTAGATTTCCAGAACCGAGCCATCTGTTCAAGCGACGGCCCGTTTTGTCGCTCGAAGCCGTCGCTCGTCGCCGTCGCGCACTAAATCGCTCTCACAGTGTTTATCCCTAAGACCGAACTGTTTTTGCTCATGTTGAAATGGTGTGATTATAGGTCTGGTTTTGTCTCCTGTTGCGGTTTTCGTGCACGGTGCGAAACTGAAAGGATGCTTATGTCTACGAACTCGGTGAATTGTCGAGCACCTAGTTACGCATCGGCATCGAATATAACGGCTGCTGTGTGGAATTACAATTGCAGGGGCGCTTTGCATACGCTTATTGTTTTGGACATGCCTGTGCATTTGCTAATATGAGTTGGCGTGTCAGAGTTATGTCATATGAACAGCTAAATCAGCCTTCCTCTGGGGGTTACAAGCGTAATGTGTGCATTTTGCTATAGCATGGCAGATCAAGATGTGTTTATCGCTTGAATATTTTTAGTAGAGAAATAAAATATCAAAATAAAATGTTGCTTTGATTCCGTGTTACCAGTCTGTCGTACACAGAACAATAGGTTGGCGTAATAAACTAATAACTGCGGTTTAACTGCAACTTTTACATGCCTACAAGAATGTAAAATGCTAGATTTCAAACTGCAGCAGTAGTCGGGTCTGTCAAAAATGAACTCCACTGCGCACCTCATGCATGAAAATAAGTTCATGCCTTTTAGTAAGCTTAGATGCAGGCCGCAGTGAACTTGTTAGTATTGAAATGTGGGTAAGCTTGCCATAACAAGCCTTGTTGCCCTTTTTTTATAGGCACATCCATATATCCATTGAGCTGAAGGACAATATTTTCATCCCTACTGAGCATCGTGTTTGCAGCTATAATCCTCAAATTATGGCTTCAGCAGTGGCACAACCAGGGATGGTGCGGGGGGGGGGGGGGGGGGGCACACTGGGCAGGTGCTTAGGATGTGTCACAAGTGGTGTTTGCGATACACCAGACTCATGACAGACCTATGACGTCTGAAAATGACCAATATTCTATTCATTAGCAGGAGTATTCTAACATTCATGAAAAACAAGGATGAACTGTGGTTTATTTGTTTTTTTGCTTAAATCTAAAAATTGAAGTTAGTTTAGCAGTTGACTGTTGCAGTCATTTGGATGTTTTGCATGCATTTCACTAGGAAGACTAAGAGCTAAGACTTTTTTATTGCCATGGCCTTGACTGTCTTGATGTTGTTTTGCACCATGCCCTTGTGTTGACTTTTGCATACGATATTTTTCAGGCACCCGCTTTATATAACGCAAGAAGGCAGCTGCAAGGACACGAGGATGTGAAAGAGCCAGTGCAGCGCGACTTCACGTAGTGCAGAGGAGCCAATGCCAAAAAATCAAACTACATTGGCATGTTATTTGGACAAGAAAACTAGTATGTGGGTATATTGGGTGTACCATTTGACCAAATGTCAACAAAATCAAGATACAGTATGTTACACGAAGATGAAAATTCTCACGTGCTCCAGGCAGTCATCTTAACATGGTATATTTATGTAATGTCTCTGATTGGAAAGTCAAATCAAGTATGCTCTCTGGAGACAAACACATAGCAGCAAGTGTCATTGAAAAGTTAAAAATGTGTTTTAAGAAAGCTGATTAGTTCTGAGAAGTGACTGCTTTTTGTCTTGCCTCTCAACAGATATATCCATGTGATAAAAAAATAGTGGTACAATGAAATTGCATATTTGCTTAGCGACATGATACATACTTGCAATGAGCACGGTGCCTTTGTTTACTATAAAAAGCAACAGCCCATGCTTGGTTAGGTTAGGCCCACTACAACATGCAGGCATGGGTGATTGGCGCTTTTTTTATTTCTGTGTCGTGAGGTTTATTGACGTGCGTATAGGTGCAGTGGCGCGCAGTATGGCTAGTACAAAAAAGGGGGGGGGGGCAGATATATGTAGCTCACTGTACACGACACAGGGCAAAGGAAATCAGTGTTCAGCAACTATGTTAAATGCCATGTACGTAAATTTTACAACGCTACTCGTTCGAAGCGCGCACAGGTGCATATTGAAGAAAAGTTTCCAGGGTAGATAATTTAGTTCGTAATTTACACTAATTTTGCTCTAACCACGAGACATAATAATTTGAATATACTGCACGGAAAAACCTAGAGCGAATTAAATTGTGTGTCAGCTTCGTGTGTATACATATAGTCTTTCCTATGCATTAGGTTTTTTGCGTAATGCATTAACAGTTGACAGCCTATCTTATGATGTGTACTCTGTTTACATTACAGTTGTTTATTAGTTCACTCGTTTGTTTTGCGACTGATGAAATGCCGGCATATATATATTTTCAACATTTGACATAACCCTGTATGCCTTGCAGGGACAACCCAGCACGTGCATTTCTCAGCACCCAGTCAACTGCCAAAAGTGACTCAAACACAGGCCACCAGTAAGTGGACATCAGTTGCAATTTCACATTATGCAGTTGGCGGCTGCCTTGTACGGAGGCTTTTTTTTTTTACTGAGATGGTGATGTCGTTCTAATGTACATTTTGACCACAAAGGTGCGATCATGTCTCACAGAGGCATATATGGTTGCTATTCTCTGCGAGGGACGTGTTCTCGTGTTCGTGAAGCATTTGTGTTTGGCAGTATTGTCGCCCAATGAGTCTGATAGAAACACTAACTCACCACTGCCGGCAAGTAGTTGCGAGAAACGCATTATGACGCTGTAAAGTTATTTCATTAATTCGAAGGAAAGTTTTGCAGCAGGAAAAAAGGTTGCTATTCCAGGTAAACATGTCTTTTTCTCGCAGGTTATTTAGCCAAACTGTGGATGCATGAAATTCGTGACTTATGAATAGATTTTAATTTATTCTTTAGTAATGCTTCTAAAAGAGACTAGAAATAGCATGTGACTACCTCTGCAATCAGCAGACCATACATATACAGTCATAAGTGGCAGTTCCATGCAGTCTCGCACTTTATATAACCTTTCCTTTCAGCAACATTGGAACTGGTGGCTGCGTTTTCAGAAGGAGAAGTGCACTTGACACTGTATATGTATGTGTGAATTCGGTTTTCTTTGTATGTGTCGGCTCACTGACAAAACGTGCAAAAATCTGTTGTACCATGAGCCTGACGACGCCCTCTGCTGCTAGAAATGCGGCACTTCGTATTTTATAGTACTGCATGACATTTAAATCAAAGCTACCACATAAAATGATCAAGAAAACTAACCGCTGTTATAGCTGTTTTCCTCAAAGAACGCTTGTCCTTTATGGGCTGTGTTAATCTGAGCTCTCCACCGATGTTTCAGTAGTATTATCCCTTAGTGAGTGAGAGATTGGGGGCAATTAATCGTGTTAGTGTTTAAGTGGTGTCCTAATTATTTGCATTTGTTCCAACAAAGTTGTCTAGATTACTTTATTGTGTAGTGTAAAGCTTATGAAACCATCAGCAACTACTGAGTTGCTAACACTCATATGGATTTGTCACTATACAGGTGGAGCTCGGCTGTACCACTGCAGTGCTGCGGAAATTGCCTTCACCAGCGGCTTTGCAACAGCTGTTTCGCAGCGTGTCGGTATGTGTTAATTTATAATTATGTTGGGATGGGCTAGTATTATGGACCACTGCTACTCTGTATTGTGACAGATCCATATGATAAGGGATGTAATGGGCACAGCGAAAACCTTTGAATTTTTTACTATGGTACATAAACAGGCTCTCCTTTTCGTCACTGGAGCAGGAGAGAAGGGCATGCAGGCACTCCTGAATGTACATATATTTCAAAACATGAGAGAGACACACACACACACAAACTAAAGGCAGGGACGTTCCATCTTTCATCTTGAATTGAATTGTGCAGCGCAAAAATACAACACAGACCACAGAGAAGCACACATGTTAACAGGTTTGATACACACGTTAGTTCAACAGATTTGATACTTCAAGTGTGCTATTTTACACAAGGGGGAAGGGAAAGGGGAGAAAATCTGAAAAAAAAAGTGCAGTGGAAAAAAAGGAATCGTGCCAAAAAGCATGAGAAGCATCGCGCAGCCAGGATCACCAGCAGGACATCTAAAAAGCACTCTGATAAAATTACATCCAGACAACCTTACGTATAGTTTGTTTCAATCAACTCAGATCACATGCAGCCATTACTGCTATCAAGTTGTTTCCTTATGTCATATGAGGGAATGATGTGGGCCCAAAAAACTGTTTAGAGCTGAAGGATTATGTTCCATTCTAGCCTCATTGCCTGCTTTTTTATCATATTGTTATCAGCGGCTTATGTTAGGGACAAAAAGTAAGAGTACGAACTGTTTCCCGATTTGCCATTCCACACAACATGTCTTTGTGACTATATGTACATGCATATGATCCATAGTTGAAAAATATTCAGTACAGCAGAATCTCATTACAAGATGCACTTGGTTGTAAGAGACATCTGAAAATGGTTTAGTTGGTTTTCCGATGTTTGCCACGTTAACAATACTGTATACAAGAGACACCTTTGTTACTAAGGATGACTTTTTAAGTATTCACTACTTCAAAGGGACACAACCCAGACACATTCACTTTTTGCACCTTGTGTGCTCCGAAGGGCGTAAAGATCACGCAATCCTTACACAAGTCAATCGCGCATGTCTCTTTTAGCATGAACCAGAAAAGGAGGGCAACGAGGACAGTGCAGGGCAGAAAGTGTCGGCAGTTGAAGCTGACGAGCGCCTAAGAGCACCTCAAAGGTACTGCGAGTGAAGTGAAGTGAAGTGTTTAAATTCCAGAAGTTGGGAAGGAAGCTAACACAATCTACAGTCACTAAAAAGCTGTGAATGTCTTCTTTAAAGGGCCCCTAAACCACCGAGGTTGAAATTTAGTTGCGGTGTTGCAGTTCTACACAATAAGGCAATGAACAGGTAGCCACGAGAATTTTTCGAAACGGTGCAGTAATAGTGGAGCTACGTGTGTTTGATTATCGAAAAGTAGTCCCCACTCATTTCACTCTTTCATCTGGTACACGCCATAAGGACAGTATCGTCTTTTCCTTGCCTAGTACACCTCCAAATGTTACGGGACAGGCCAACACCAATGAGCTCTGTTGCTGCCGCGCTGGCCCGTCGTCCTGCGAGGGGTGGCGCTAATACAACGGAACTGTATGGTGACTCGTGTTGAAGAGCCTCATAGGGAGACCCTTCTGTTGGCGTTTGTTCTTTGCCCCCATTGGCTGCCCACAATGGCATCGCGCGCAACGCGACGAGGAAGGAGTGTGTGTATTTGCTTGCAGGCCTTGCCGGCAGTCGTACACTTTCGTTCGACCAATCGACAGCACCGGGAACTGGTGACATCATCAGAGACAGCCTGGTGACGTCAGGACAAACTGGGGGGTG
Source organism: Dermacentor andersoni (assembly GCF_023375885.2). NCBI lineage: Eukaryota > Metazoa > Arthropoda > Arachnida > Ixodida > Ixodidae > Dermacentor > Dermacentor andersoni. Next base: position 71,976,020 of record NC_092819.1, read on the forward strand.
CAGGATAGATCCAGAGAGGCGCACGGGGTCATATTCTTCATGTTGTGGTGCTCCGGCAGTGCTACGCACTCTGGCATTTGGCTTCGTCGATCGTGACGGCATTCTGATTTCGATACGCATGTTTACTTGAAATGTTCAAAAAATGTCGAGAAGTGGTCTAGGGGCCCTTTAAGCCACCCTGAGCATTTATTCCTTCAGATGTAATAAAACATACTTTAGTGATGATGCATAATAAAGTGATCTAGTCTGGCTACTCAGTGTCTCAAAATTTTTGGTTTCGAGAGACATGTTTCCCGTGCCTCTTAAATATCTTCTGATGAGGCTTTACTGTAATATACACAAACAATTGTGTAACTCCTCCTGCAAGTATTATTCATTAAGCCCGGTCACTTATGTGCAAAGCTTGTGGTTAAGTCTTGATGTCCGTACTTTTTAGAGCTATGTTTATTAATTCGTGCTGTTCTTATTGGTTCTTCGATGCAGGAGACAATGCCTACGAAATTATTGGCCCTGATCATGAGAGCCCTCAAGGGGCAAACAACATCTCTGTTGCAGAAGTGAGCCCGATACCACTTGGAAGTTACCATGACAGATGACACGGCAGCAATAGATACAGAGACTGCCATGTCTACTGCAGCTGCAACAGTGTACGAGGCAAGCAGCAGCGCGTCAGCATCAGCAGCAGTGTCAGAAGGAACCCCACCAGGCCTGGTAGAGCAACATGTGTGCTATCACTGACTTTTTTTGTAGTGGATACAACTCATTTGCTCAACATACAAAAGCTTTTCACCACGACTGTGAGCCAGTGTTATTGTGCAGCAAGTGCAAGACTAAGTTAGGTGTTATAACACAGTACAAGCATCACTTTAATATATGCAAATGCAAACATACTACAGTTGTTGTCCTCCCAGCCAGCCCACATAGTGACAACAATGTGGAACACATGGTGGGACACACCTCTCCCCCATTACAAGATAGTAGAGACTGTCAGTGTTGTTGCTAGATTGACTGGTCTTTGTAGGCAACTAGAAGGACAACACAGGTGTCATAAGATTGTTGTTGATGTTGTTGTTGAAGAGGTAAAAAAGAAGTTTGATGCAGGTGAAGTGCCAACTGATATTGAGCAAATCAAAAGAAACCACCTGAGAAAGCAACACTATCGAAATTTGGGTATCTATGTGCTGCCAACTCTGGTAAGAATGGCATAGGACAGAAGTGTGATGAAAATCACACAGACACTGCTGTTGCATCACTGGCCACAGTGAGCAGCGACTTGTAGGGCAAGAGAGTCAACTGAAACTAACATTATGATATAGTGTCATGCTCCCATGTGACCACTTTTCAAGTTATTTTGCAAGGTACAGCTCAACCTCCAGAAACGAGACTGCAACTTGTCTGTAAAAAAGCTTTCACAAAAAATTATTCATAACACTATTAACATAGCAGTATCTTTTTTTTTGTGTCGGTTCGAGGTTCCCGGCTGTCCATTAATGCAAAAATTGAGGAAAAAAAGAACATGTGTCGTACTTACACCTTTTTAACAAGTACGAGGGGGACAGAACTTTTCTAGTCATGCATCTTCATCATACTATCAAGTTTTTAAATGCCTTTTATAATTATTATTACCAGTTATATCTGAGTGCATTGTATGCATGTAGCAGGTGTAAAATCAGGTCAGTTGGATCAGATGCCTTATCTGCAAGCGAGCCCTATATTCAAGAAATTTGAATTAATATAGTTACGTTAGAGACGCAGTCTTTCAGCACTTTGTTGCCTGTGGTTTAAGCATTGCTCAATACTTTTGTGGGTGGCAATTTCAACCGGCACAGCACTGCGCTTTGCCACAGTCACATTTGTCTTCAAAGCGGTGTTTACCATTTGTGTTGATCTGTTTGTGTATGCATAGAGCAAGTTTTTAATTTATATTTTTCTGTATTCTTGTGCTTGCACTAAGCTTGTATAAGGCAGTTACAAAATGTGCGTCACTATAACGAACTGTTCTGTTGAGCTTACACTTGCAAATAATCGTGTTCAGATGGCCGCACTTCTATGCGGGTGCATCGCTAGCTTTGTGTATGTTCTCATGTTTGTATAAAGCTTATATAAGCTAGTTAGAAAATGTATGTCACTAAGCATTGTGATATTCTTTAAAGAACTGCTTGGTTGGTTTTACACTTGTGAATTAGTATTGAGGCGGTGGTATTCCCATGTATGCCCACTGCTAGCTTTCTGTGTCCTCACGTGTTTGTATCAAGTTTCTACATGGGAGTTACAGCATGTACGTCACTAAGCGCTGTGATATTTTTTAAAGAACTGCTTTGTTGGTTTTACACCTGTGAGTAATAGTACTCGGGTGGCACTAGTCATGTGTAGGTACACAGGGACCATTTGTATACATTATGCTCATGTAAAGCAGTTACAAAGTGTATGTCACTAATTACTGTGATATTTGTTGAATTGCTGTGATGGTTTTACACATGTGAATAATAGTGGTCAGGACACAGTACTTGCGGTGTATAGTTGAATTTATACACTGCCAAGACATGGGCTGTATACGTACCAAAAGAAATGTATGTCATTATATTGTTGTGATTATTACTGTTTGGATTTTATTAAACTGTAATAAAATTGTTTCTTGTATCTATTGAGGTATGGCAATTTGTCATGCAACCAAACTGAGGACCTGTACTTGTGTATACAAATAAACAGCTAATTTAAGAGTATACTGCTCATATTCTGCTAAACCAGTTTAACAAATCTTGTACTACAATGCTGGAAAAAATGACAGAGCTGACTCGGATGTACAGAAAAAGTTCTGCACTGGCTGAAGGACTGCCCCACACTGGAGTTCGTAATGTTGCGTTTATTGGAGTAGAACAGAAAGTGCACTTCTATTAAAAATGCGACAGTCGGTGCAGAAACATAAGGCAGACGAGCGGATGTGGCACATTTTTTTCAGGGCCCTCCATGCCTACTACTGCATTTCTAGTCTTCCTGTGCTCTGCGTTCCCTGTTCAGCCAAGGTTTTTACTCCATGACAATTGTTCTACTGGGTTCGTAGCAATATTGAAGAAAAAAATTCAATGGTTTTCAAGGACTTTCGAGGCCCCGACACAGTAACTTCAAGGACCTCGTGCAATGTGTGTAGTAGTTTGGACAGGCAATAACTTGTTCAATAACACCGTTAACTTTAATGCAAACAAAAGAAAACAAAACAAATCGCATTTCAATGATTTCAAACATTTGAAAGACTGCTAATTTGCCTTTCACCGCCCACCACTAAACGCACACAAGGAAGCATTTCAAGAAAGCGCTCAAAGTTTTTCTGCAATAGCACAATTAACTACTTGGACCTGCAACGTTTGCAGTTTTTGAATACTGTTTGGTTTGACAGTGTATGTGATGTCATCTGTTGCCTCAGCTTTTTTCACCATCAAATAAGCAATAGTCATTTCTAATTTCTTTTTATTGTGTCTGTCGCTCTCAATTTTCTCTTCACGGCTTCTCTTCGAATGCCTCAACTGTTGAGCTTCCTGCTTCTGCTCCTCCAAGCACATTTGTCGCCGGTTCCATGTGCATAAAACTGGTATCTGCAGCTCCTTTGTAATTTCAACTTTAAGGATGTCGCTTTCCTTCTATTACCTCCAAAGACAATTTTCTGTGACATGCGAAAGAGTGTCACAGAAGGGAAAAAAAGCGCTTGGCAATGTCTGCTAAGTCTAGCCAAGTGAACAAGTTTAAGGACTTTCCAGTACTTCTAAAAATTCGAGGGTTTTCAATGCCTTGAAAATGGCATTTTAGAAATAAAGGATTTTCAAGGATCGCTACAAACCCTGGATTCTAGCGCCTAAATAATTTTACAAGCTTATTTTGGCATGGAGTTAGGAAATTCATGCTTTGTAGCTAACGCTGCACTATCTCTGTACAGTGAAGCCACGAGAGCGCAACTATTTTGGAGTAAAGAAAAATACTGAAAGCTTTTAATACCACTCTTCTTTTTTTCTATGGAGCTTCGTATTGCCTAGTTAAGTTTACGAATGTGCCTGGTTTTGGCGGGCGTTTCTTCGACATTTTCTGGAAGAAGCAGATGTCTAGCCCCGTATTCAGAAATGTATCTTAATACAAAGCTCATGCTTGACTTGATATAAACGACGCCTGGTGCGAACGTCCCCCAAGACGCTCACTGCCTTTCATTTGGTGCATTCACGACTTGCGTCGTTTAGATCAAGTCAAGCATGGGCTTCAAGTTATGATGCATTTCTGCATATGGGGGTAAGCGTGCACAATTCCGGGCAACGCACTGTGCCATTGACACTGAGAGAAAACGGGGAAAACAGAGTTAACCACTTATGCTCCTAAACTTTCGCGTACCTGTGGTGTGCGTGTATCGTGGAAGAAGAAACAGCGCAAACACAAGGACGAAAAAAAGCATCAACCACACCAGCGCTTCGTGATGTGGCATGTTTTTGCGTTGTCCTTGTGTTGCGCTGTTTCTTCTAAAATGCTCAACCAACTAGCCGGCAAGTCCATCCTGTGCATATATAAATTGAACACACGCATGAGTGTAGATGGTCTTCGAAGCTTTTAGAACGAGCACTGCCACAGGATACGAGCAGTGCACGCGTAACAAGTGGACACATTAGTCATTTAAACATGCGTGCCAATGCATTTGACGCGGCTATCGGCATAAGCAGTCTCCAAATGCTGGAATGCATGCGCTTCAAAACGCTAACGATCCGCTGCTATTGCAGGACAACAGCTCACAGCGGACTGAACCAAACTCTAAACTAATGCACTTGAAAAGAACGCCTACACGGCAGCGTGAGGCACGTCGAAATGCCTGGTACTGGCGTCGCAGTTGCTCACCAGTATACGCGCGAATTAAATTCACATACGTGGATGGTTGGCGCAATACTTTGTATCCGCGTATTTTGGAGAACATGGACTGGAGAAGCACTCGATCATGAGCTGAACGGCACATTTGTTATTTTCCTGCGGTGACGACAAGCCGTGAATAGTTCTCACGTTGTCGTCTACGTTGTCTTCCTTCGTTAGTCGTAGCAAGGAATGGAAATGATGCAAACGCACACGCATTCCAGTACACAACAGCACAGCACACTGCAGAGAAACCCCACCCACCACAGCCGATTCATCAAATACGTTCGGTATATATATAACCTCTAAAAGAACACTACTGGGCGTGGCGGCGCTGTGGTGTAATGGTTATGATGTGTGTTTTCAATTGTACAAATGCGAGTGTACGCGGGTTCGAATTCACATGATGTATAGAGCATTGTAATTCTTGATAAGTATGTGATTCCCTTGACAATTGTATTCTAATTAGATTGTGTGACTTCTGATTGTGAAATTTGCGAAGATATTTGCAGATTAAGTGGTAATTCGCTTTTTTTTTCTCCTCAGTGGCGTTCGTGACGGATACACATAGGCCGCTTCAGAGCAGTCACGCCTCACGGTAGGCAGCAAATAGCCACGAAAAAATGACTTTAAAATGCTGCATAACTTTGCTCACGCCTATTCTGAAGGCCGCTTGGAATCGGGCCAGTGTCTCTGAGGAGCCGCCTAGGGAACAGTATATCAGCGGCCCTAATTTGATCAGATTTCCTGCCTGCATGCGTGACCAGGACTTGGCTAAGAGGGTATTGGGAAGAGTACTAGCACTCTGTTCTGAAGGAGTACAAGCACTCTGTTTGGGGGAGTAGAAGTACTCGGTCTGGCGGTGTACTATTAACCCTGCGGGGAGAGTATTAGCACTCTGCGGAAGAGTACTAGCAATCCCTTGCGGTGGAGTAACAAAACTCTGTCAGGAGGAGTTGACCTACTCTCTCTCAAAGAGGGTCGATCTACTCTCGAAAAGAGAGTGAAATATGGGACAAGCAGCTACTCCCTCAAAGAGAGTGCCCGGCACTCCCTTAGTTTTTAGAGTGCATTAGTGTGAATAGAGAAAGCGCACACCCTGTTTTAAGCAAGGAAAGTGACGCACACTTGAAACAGCAGAATGTAGGGCGGAGCAAGAAATGAAAATGCGCCGTCACAAGCACGGAGGTATCCAGCGCCCCGGCCACAGCACTACGACCCGCCAGAGCCACATCCCTACAATTGTCCACCGATTCTTACGCTAATTAATGCATCTCGAAATGGTACCAGGCGATGGTCATCCATAAATAGCTTGAAGAACAGCCAGAAGTTTTCACCGAAAGTTCTAAATTGCATATTCCTTATGGAGTAAGGTCGAAACAAACCAGTTCACAATGGTTTCCGTAACTTCGAAAGGGAAAGCGCATAAGAGTGGCACAATTAAGAAGACCGAACCACCAGATGCGCAGAAGCTTGTCAACCTACATGGCACGGAAGGCAATAAAGGCACACTAAAGGCAAATACAGTCGACGTGTACTTTTTAAGTTCCATTCCAATAACCTCGCAACGCTTGTTTCGTGCCAAGAAAATACTTAGTTTACGAGAAAATTGCATCTGAAAGGTCCGAATACCTTTTTTGGAAATTCAAATCTCCCGAACACGGGAAGTGGTGACGTTGAATACGCCATCGCCACCCTTTGCAGCCGTCGGTGAGTAAAACGGCGCCCGACAGGCGGCGGTGCCGAGCAAAGACAAGCAATCTAGGGTATAATCGGTCATACAGATTAGGCGGAAAGGTTGTTGAGCAACGACTACCGGGTTTAATGTATGCGGAGGATACTGTACTGTTAGCAGATAGCCAGGAAGATCTGCAAACTCTGGTTAATTATTGTGGAGATGAAGGAGACAGTATAGGTTTCAGTTTTGTGGCAGCTAAGCCCGGTGGGATGTTTTTTCAACTATACAACTGATCAGGAGCTTACAATACAAGGCCATAAAACACCCCGAGTGGCCGAATACAAATATATCGTGGTACGAATAAACAAAGGGCAGATGTGCACAGAAAAGCACGAACAGTCTCTCATAGCAAAAGGACGAAGAGATGCCGGGATAATGAAACATAGGACATTGTGGGGGTACAACAGGTATGAAGTACTGACAGGTATTTGGAAAGGAATAATGGTGTCGGGGCTTACTTTCGGGAATGCGGTCCTGTGCTCAAGGGCAGAAGTTTAGTCGAGACTAGAAGTAAATCGGAGAGCTGTTCGAAGATTAGCACTGGGTGCCCACGGGAAAACCACAAACGAGGCAGTACAGGGGGATATGGGCGGGGCATCGTTCGAAGCACGGGAAGCTCAGGGTAAAACCCTACACGAAAAGCGCCTGAGGAAATTGGACGATAAAAAGGGGGCACCTAAGGTATTTAAATACTAATACAGAAAGAGCATTGATTCACAATGGCGGAAAAGAACTAGGAAGCTAACCATTAAGTATGCCAGGCACGAGGACAGACAAAGACAGAGCATTGAACGACCGGTTAAAACGTTGAGGGTAAAAGATGAATAAATTCAATGAAAAAGATGCATAGTGTCGAACTATATCGATACTGGAAACATCAGGTCACGAAGGAAACGTTTTATAACTCAAGAGGCAGTGCCCGACTCTTTGAAGCTAGGTCAGGATGTCTTAGAACGCGCAACTATAAAAACAAATTTAACGAAGATGACACATGTACTGTCTGTGGTAAATCTGTAGAAACAATAGTACACCTCATACTTAAATGTGATGGTATTCATCCCGATGTCGATGCGGGCACAGTCACGCTTCCGGTGGCCCTATGGCTTAGAGATAACAATACTCCTGTAAATAAATATGCGGTGGAAATCAGCAAAAAGCGATTGGAAGATTGGTGGCTCAAAACCAGAATGGAGACATAAGGTTAAAAATGTAGGAAGAAGTATTTAAAGAAAATGGCGAATTTTAATAACTTACAACACAGTTAAACAAAAATAAAAAGCTGAGCATGGTGGCAACTGCAATTACACCGTTTCAAACAGGGACGCTCCTACCTTCCATCCATCCATGCAGAGCGGCGGATTCGCCGCTCCAGCTGCCTTTTGGTCAAATAGACCGCTCGGGCATCCGGCGTGATCACATGGAAGTTGAATTCTTCGTTACTTGCTGTTTGGGCGAGTTTCGTGAGCCAGCAATACCAGCTCAGCACCACACGACAACTACTGAAACGCGAAAGCGTGGCTCGGAGTCGAGCGAAAACGAAACCTTTCGACCGTCCGCGTCATTGTCTTATTTCAGTGAGTTCTTTTTTTCTAAATATAACGCAGAACTGGACACGTAGCATTTTATTTGATCTTGTAATACAATGTAAGGATGTTTTGTGCAACGAGTGGTTGAGTACTATAGTGACAGAATTTAATTGAGGAGTGCTTTCGTCATCGCACAAGTACTTGAATGTCCCGGAGATGTCTCTAATCATGTCCTGCATTTACCTCATATTCTCGATTAGAAAAGTTCTGTTTGCGATAATATTGACGCCTTAAAGATTCCCCAGCACTAATCTATCACTTTAGCTTGACCTAATATTTGCCTTTGCTGTTCCTTTAAGAGCAATGTTACGTTTCTGCAATCTTCTGCGAAAGCGAAGCTGCTGCAGTATTTGCCGCCAAACCCAGACGCCACACCGGACGACGCTAAGAATATGCTGTTGAAGGAGGCATATTTCCGCCAGGGAAAGTGAATTAACTGTTGCTGCGTTTTATAGATGACCGATTGTCGCTAGCAGTTATTCCCGCGCTGTTCAATGAAGCACTAAATGATGCTTCGGTCCCACACATTGAACACGTTCTCTCTTTAGGAAGGATATTAGCAGAAAACGGAATGCATACAATGATTTTACGCTTGCTAGGTGACCGAGAACTTATTGGAAACGACAAAAAAAAAAGACACCACACGTAATACTTGAATCCTCCGTGGTCGGCGTTACATTTGCAGGAGATTCGATGACATTCGTAAAGCATCTAAAACACCAGCGAGTAAGATAAGCGAAAAACAAGACAAACCGATCACCACGCTCACTGAAGAAGAACATAGTACATTAGCCCCACGACAGGGCTTTGCTCCCTGTGCATTTTGCAGTCCGGTTTTGGTTAAGCGAAGCTTTGGAGGTGACATACAAAATAATGTAATACTGTCGACTTCGGAATCTGCTCTTCCTCTCGCAGAATTTCAGCCAGCCGAATTCAAAGGCCAGCAAGATGAAGAAAGCGGCAAGTCGGTCTCCATGCGAGATCCAGCCAACATAACAGCAGTGTTCCCAGTTAGAAGCAAGGATGCCTGACGAAAGAACAACGGAGATGGTCACTGGGGCGTACTCCGTTGACATTTTGCTCTTTAAGAAAAAAATGATCACGGACTTAGCTAGTCTGGGAACTTTTTCACGAATGGGTATTGTAACGCCTTGGTTGAGGTGCGAAGTGCAGAATGAAACCGGTGCTGGACTGTTTTCGTAGACTCTAATGCATCGTCTGTAAATAAACACATCTCATCTGAAACAATATGTTAGAAACTTACAAAATTGCGGTGAAGTCATAAGCCTTGAGTTTGAATCAGTCAAATAATGTTTATTTATATGTTTGCTGAAGATAAAATTTGAGACTGTATAGGAATCCAAGAACAAGGTTACAATAAATGAAACGTACCAGCAGTTCTTTTTATTTATTCCTGTCATATTTTTAATAATTATTACATGGTTATCTTTTAACTATTGGATATTTTTGCAGGAAATATCCCCTGGCCTCTCCAAAACTTAAACTGTTCGGCAAATGCAATGTTAAATTGGTATAGTGATGATGTGGAGAGCTGACTTGCACCTAGGGCCCAAAACATGAACGATGTATAGCAGAGGTGCAAAGAACGCTGCGTCCCGCACAGTGATCGCTTTAACTGATTATAGTTGATGGAACGGTAAATAGCAAAACGTATGAAATAGTAAACATGAAATTGCGAGAACGTAAATCTTCATTGGCATTATGTATAAATAAAGGATGGGCACCGAAGAAAAATAAAGGCAGTTATAAACGCTAGAGGTTTACGTGGAGTGTCACGAGCTTAGAAAATTTCGATTGTGCTCACCACGCACAAATATATCTAAGCAAATAAGAAATAGGCAGAGATTGAGAAAGATCTGATTCACTTTGTCTACAGCAGTTTGTTTGTTCATGTCTGTTCATTTCTTACTTCCCGAAACATGTGGTCCATCAAAATAAGCGCTTACAACTCTCATGAAAGTCTGCACTTGCATGGATTTAGTAGAATGGCAAGCATATGATGGGATTTTCTATTCTACTAGGAAGCGGACTGCTTTGTGCCTTGTTTCATAACGTCAATAATAACAAAGTGAAGTAGAAATATTGTGCTGGTGATGCTGAGCCAACGCAAAATGATATGGCAGTTGGAGTAAAAATTCTAAAGGTCTGATTTGGTTGGCAAAAATATGAAACCATTCGCATTTACAGTCACACCAGTCCATTCACGGATATTTCAGCTCGGCGGCCCGGAAATGTGACAGACGTTACATTTTGCCGCAGCTGTTAATAAAGGGTGAGTGTAAAAGTTCAGTGTATAGGACTGGGTAAAACAAATTTCGCATCAGTGGTATGTGTGCTGAATTAGTAATCAATAATTTTCCTGTTCGTACGCATTATAGTTGGCCTCCGCTATTGTGTGCTCTAGATCCCGGAAGCCAAGAGAGACCTAGAGCACTTCACAACTGAAGCAGTAGATGGCGCCACTGTACCGCTTTATGACACACTTTGCAAGAAAATCAATGCGAGAGCGAATGCTGTTATTTCTGTACCACGTATTCTATTGTAGCAATACCATTATAGAAAAGCTGGTAAAGTTTCTTACAAATGGCCCAACTATTTCAGCCGTCGGATCAGGAAACGTCTTTTAATTAGACCCGCACTTTTATTGTCACCAACAATTTATGTTTATTGTGTGTAAAACGAGCAGACTTAAGCACCAACTTTCGTGCTACGAATCGCGATAAAGATGCGTTCCACGTTACAATTAAAGAAACAGCAATTAAGGGGGCAGCGGTCACAAAACACTATTCCGAACCTTTTTTAATGTGCACCTATTGAATTTACATGAAGCAAGCTGTCAGAAGTTGTAAAAGGCAATAAGGTATTCCTGGCTTAATTTTCAACTGTGGTGTTTTACAAGTGCGCTCTTCTACTATTAGCCTTGCGCAAACCATGACTGCCATCTTTAAGAGCATCTGCTAACTGCAATAATTGGCATCCAGCCTCACCTCTGGGGAGCATGGCACTGAAGCCAGCCACCCTTCACCCCAACAGACGCATACATACATTTTTGCGCATAATATAACTATGCAACATGCTATTTTCCGCGCCTTGCCTCACTGCAGTGAGACCATGACGAATTGCCGGATTAATGCAGAAGCAAACGTACAGCGGACGCTACAAGTAATTGGAATATTGTACACCACGTCGTGGCCATAGGGGACCGACTTCTTAACGTACTCAAATGGGCAACCCATCCTTTAGAATACAATATTCCTGTGGTATACAATATTCATCTGACTCATGACCGGTGCTACGTATGCCAAACGGGTTTATTTCAATGTGTGGCTACCAAAGCATGGCTATGCCGGCTATGTTCTCACGCTGCTAGGCATTGAGGCACGTTGTCTCCTCCTCCTCTAGGGCACCCTGTATTTGCGCTACGGTAAAAAATAATTACCTTTTACAAACTCAGCCAAAACAGCACCGTCTGTTGCCCTGAGGCAGCCTCGTGCAGCGCGTCGGATCCGGAATATTTTTTGGGGTCAGGAAATCATGATTTCCCGCCTCCCGCAAAATATGCACGTTTATGGAACTATGACCTTGTGACCGCGAATGTTCTAATGTTGCTCCTCAATAGACGACGCACCTTAAGTTCAATACACGCAGGTTTTCTGTAGTTAGGAAGAAAGTAATTGTATGGTACATGTGTCAATGCTATTAAGATCTTAGAAATGTGTAGAAAACATTTCTCAGCAAGCTAAAATCACGTTCACTTATAGTGAAACGCAGAATCCGGTGCACTTGCAATGCTGCCATACAGTTACTACTAAGTGGTGATGCTGGACTGGTGATTTCTCACAGAACCAAGCTCGTCGTAGTAGTATCGACACAAATGCGTCGTTGACTACGTCTGCGTGGGCGAAATTGTGCTCGAGTGACTTCATACCACGCCATCGCTGTTCTACTCTATACAGCTGTCTGCAGTGGCATCCTATTTTTCCCGAAGCAGCGAGGGCTTCGAGAGGGAGTGCCTCGTTATGTGATTGAAACCAACATAACCCAGGAACGGCATTCGATATGCATCAAAATATTATGAGTGCAAGACTTATGGCGTGCCCTGGTCTGCCATTTGGATGCAATCGCAGCGGTTGAAACGGCTGCAAAACGTCGATATCACTGGTTGCGCGCACTTGATATGGAATATGCGAAAAATAATTTTAAAAAGCAAGTGGGCAGTGGATGGGACATCCGGGAACATCGAAGAAAATGGCATGCCTATTTGAAACGTAGCAATCGAAGCAAGTGCCTAAAGCTCCCTGTTAGGCTGGGTTGACATAAAATTTTAATCTTTAACAAGTAAACGTGTTTTTCTAGCGACTGCATTGTTACTTTTTTTTACATTTCACTCTGGCCACTGTGCATCGCGATGAGCTCATTGTGTATTTTCTACGACCATAGTATCCAGCAGTCATCAGCGTTGCTAGTGACATTCTGCTGAAGACTTCGTTCGAGAAGGGGTAGGTGCGCCAGCTTCACGTAAAACGTATGACACGCGCGCGATAAACATTAAAACCGAAGCGGAGTTTGCGCTTTGCAAATGCTTGATCCTCGAAAGCTACTCTAGAAAAATGTAATATGTTGAACGACTTGATGATCGCCTTTTTTGTTATATGCGCTAACGTAAAGCTGGGTTCGGGAGCATTCGGCAGTTGCACATAGGGTGGCTCTTGTAATTATGAATTTCCATTGTCTTGAAACATTTTTGTCAAACCACTATTGCACTATGAATTTACTATTATTGAACTATCCGCGTTCGAAAATGACGTCTTCTTCCTTACAGCTAAGTAGTGCATCCAAAACGCAGGTAATATACAGTGCTTCGAAATACTCTAGCCCCAATTTCTGGGGCTGACACATGCCGTTGGAAAATGGTGGGCGTTTCAGCAAACTAAACATAGCCTAGAGGCCTCTGCTTAAAATAAGGAATAAATGTAAGCTGCGAGGGAGAGTTTTAGGGCCATATATTCGTAAACAACACGCGTTTTCGAAACTGCACTGGGGGCATGATGATAAGGAGAAGTCTACAAGCGACTGCTTTCCACTTTCCGGCACTCAAAAGAAGTCTCAGGATGCATCAATCATTCAGAATGCACCGACCAATACTTCCTGAAACGGCAAGAAACGATGAACGCAAGCGCGGAAACAACTGAAAAGCGACCGTGCTTTCGGAGGAGCTAGCTCCCCAAACATATTCTACGACAATGAGTGTCATTTAAACTTTTGCCATACATTTGCCACCCAGCAAGGCGCAAATAGATGGAAACTGTCAGGTTCGATTATGGAGAATCATAGGCTCTCATTCATCTACAATGAGAAATCGCTCGAAGTATAACGAACGCTAGGTACTTATCTGTGCTCGTCCTATCTATAAAACACGTTGCCAAAAAAAGGAAAAAAAAATATCGGTATAGAAACAAGGCACAGCAAACAAATATTGCCAAGAGAACGTAACGATTGAAGCTAGTAATTCAGGCCCTTTGCTACAGCCATTTTAGATGAAAAATGTGTTGTTACGCTGGGCAGAAAGCATTTCTTTTGAATATTTGCAAGCATATAAAAATATTTTCAAGCCAAACCATATGGCCTATGAAAAAGAGGTTACAGAAAAGTGTAAGTTATTCCGTTGATCCTACAGTATGTGACACGGCAGACCATTGCGACGTCGAAGTACCATTTGCGCAACGTGTCGAGTCACTTCAGCGAGTGCTCGCGTCAGGAAGGATTTTTGCCACTCATTAGTTTCAGCAAATGCTTTACGTAATGACATGTGGTGAATTAAGTTCCAAATTCATGCCTTTACACTATTTTCCAGCATGCATCGTCTTTGTTTATTTTAGAAAATTCACCAACATTCATGAGCAAAAGTTTGGAGACCAAGGCGTCAGTAAAAATTTAGCATTTCTTTTCTTAGTGATATATACCAAGTCGAGTGTCTTCAATATATTGCGGTTGTCGGAACACGCGTCTGTAGGTGGCACCGCCTGATTTCAGCCAGTACGCGCAGGATACAAAGAAAAGAAATATTGTGGCAAGAATAGTCTCTAAACTTTTGCTCGCGCATGTGCCTTAGACGTAGCACTCTACATTTTGTGAAGAATCTTGGCACCGAAACAAGTGCTGAACTTGCTTAAAACATGTTGGCGTCCTAGTTGTTTAGAATCCATGGTAGAGTGTATAAGCGCGACTGGACGAGGACGTAGAAAGAAATCGATACACAGACCCAAGCGCTGTGTCTGTGTATCTGTTTCTTTCTACGTCCTTGTCCAGTCGCGCTTATACACTCTACCATGAAGTACTGAACGCTTTTTTGTTGTGTCTGGTGTACTTGTATAAGTTTTAAGCAGAAAAATGTATGGGAACTACTGGAAAACTCGTCCATGCAGTCTGCTTTAACAACCCTAGTAGTAAGGGCGCGGTGTTACTTTCTTTCCGGATAGTCTAAGCTACAAAAGATCAAGCCTGCAAGGGAACTGAAAGCCTGTACGCAAAGAATACAGCTTTAAGTGCTTTTCTCTGCAGATTTGCGATCCTTGTCCTGACACTCAAAGTTAACTCCACGGCCCTGAGCATTAAAGTTATTTATTTTTATTTATTAAAGAACAATACTTTACACACGTTAACAAAGGCAGTTGGTAAGAAAGATCTACTGTTACGTGAACCTAGCGCAAGCGGCATTCAAAACAATGAAATATACTATCAGTATAAGAAAAGGTGCTATCCGTACAACGCAATAGCACGCAACGTCAAAACATCCAATACAAAATCTCAACTGTAACTCAAACTAAAACAGGAAGAAGTACGCACCGAAAGATACAAATAAATATTGCATGAAGACTATTGTACTGCAGAGTGGCCATACAAACGCGAGAGCAGTCAGACCAGCTGATGAATCACCGCAATGCAGAATAGTGAAAGAAGAAAAAAAAAGAGATAAAACAAAAAACAAAATCCCTGCAGACAACAATAAACTCTATACTATATAGATAAGCTTCAGGTTCATAAATTAGGAATGGTGCGTGAAGAAGCACGGCATGTGCGCCCAAAAATAAATATCGAACATAAGATAGGCACGAAATTTATGTACTACACAATCTATGAAGTTGCTTGGAAAGCATAAAGAAAGCATAAGGGAAAAAATATATGCACAAGGGAAAACGAGGACATAGAAGGGCTATGGGCTCAGGTTGCAAAATTTTCGACGAGGCGACGGCGAAATGTGTCATGGTTTTATTGAGAAGCGATGTTATTCTGGAGAGCATTCCAGAGACGGGCAGGATAGCATGAGGCAGAGCTGAAAATTGAGAGCT
The DNA here is from genome assembly GCF_023375885.2 of Dermacentor andersoni. Lineage (NCBI taxonomy): Eukaryota > Metazoa > Arthropoda > Arachnida > Ixodida > Ixodidae > Dermacentor > Dermacentor andersoni. Next base: position 71,991,589 of record NC_092819.1, read on the forward strand.
TTTGTAGAGCTCTAAATATGAGGCTTACCTGAAATTATTGTAGAATCTTCATGACGTCCAGCATTCTTCTTTTAGATATTACATGCATAGGTAAGCTCGAATAATGACCTCAGGAGGCAATGATAAAAGGGCAATGTGATTACAAGGTAGCTAATGGTTGCGATGAAAGGAAGAGCTTTATTTATGTTTACCGTGCATTGGGTGAACGTTAAAAAACCTCAGGTGGTCGAATTTAATCCGTAGTCCCCCACTACGGCGTACCTCATAGCCAAACCGTAGTTTTGTCGCGTAAAACCCCGTAATATTTAATTTACCTTTATTTGAGTCGCGCTTGAATGATAAGTGTATAAGTGCTTAAAAAGAAAGGGTTCAACCTGTTTTGAATGCCCTTAAGAACTTCAATTAGATATTTGCGATGGGGAGGCCTTATAAAAGTATCGTACTGACTTTGAGGCCGAATGGTAGAGGGACTGAGAATCAATTATAGTGGAAGCCATTTTTTAATTGAATGACAAGCTTACCGGTCAGATTGTCTAATCGTGAACTGGTAAGGCGGAAAACGCAGTGGAACCATTTTATCAAAATTTGTCGATCTGATGTAGTCGTTCACTGCAAGCACGCTAAAAACGGTGATAGGTGAGCGCGATAGCCATTACCCGCCGGCATTATTGGGAGGCAGACGACAAGTGCGGGCGTAGTTGGGAGAACGTATTATTCTGTTTATGAAATCGATGTTGCTGCGATTCATGTTTACCGAAGTACAAATTATTTCTACACTAATAGCTACATGTTTTCCCAGTTTCCTTTCTAACGGCTTTGGTATCTAGCCAAGCTAGAGTGCTTTTCAGTTAAGCAATGTTAAATTCTCGCAAAGGAAATGACGCTCTTACACGTGATACTCAGTTCAGCGTGTTGCCGTAGCCATGCGTGCGCTTTTTATTTGCCTTACGTGTCGTCTCTCAAAGACCTAAGCGAGCTGCAACAAACGGTTTTGGCTCACGTGCGTCCTCAGAATTTGGGTCCTTGCAAAGTAGGGCCCGAACGTTACGGTTCGATTGAGGGAAGCGGCAGCGAAAGCGACAATTCCGATTTACGCCAAAAGGCCACCGTCGCATAGGCAGACAGCACGCCTAGAGAATGGCGACTGGTAAGTAGTTCTGGCTTCACATAATGTTAACAACGAGTGCAAATATATTACGAACGTTGCGTAATTTGGCATGTGCAGAAGTAAAAACTGCGTTGCGATGCCGACAGTCGTCGAGTGCGTTTTCTACAGAGACTATACAGAAATACATAGTGATTCTCTCCGCGTTACCATGGAGCCGTGCTGTTACACACTGTGTCTCGACACAGTAGTACCCAGAGTTGTCCATATCGATGTGCACTACAATGGTGAGGATGACGGAATCGAGGACAACAGAAGTAGGATCCACAAGTTTCCCTGTGTCGATCTGACCGTAAAAAAGAAATATTTTTCTCGGTTTCAGAGAGTACAAGTACACAACGTACGGGCAGGCTGTTCAGAAGCTGGATATGGGGATACCTGGGGAGCCATAAGCAAGTGCTACTGCCATCCTGCTTCGTCCGGCACATTGGTGAAAGATTTCCTTCAGTCTTACCACGTTTTCGAGCAACCACGTCTGCTGTAAACTACCAGTTTTAGTTGAATTTCACCACCAAATGCTGATATTTATTCAGGGGATCACCGCTTGTATAAGCCAACTGTAATAAAATATCTGCCAGGCCAGCGGTTTCATCACTTGTAAAATTTGCTGCCTCAGTAACTCTGCAACATGCTGTGAATGAGGAGTCACACTCTTAAACAGGTCTTCAAAATTTATTTTACATCCGATAACAATAAGCCATGTGAAATACACCATTCATCTCATAAGCATATCTGCCAACCTGTGAAGATTATAATTTATAGAATCACCCAGAAGCACACATTTCCTTAACAGCTTGGACCCGTGTCTTTTCCAGGGATACATGCGCACTTTATTAAATATTGTAAACCTTTATACACGACACGAAGCAGGAACAATCTTGGGGCAGAAAATGGCTTCAATCAACACATTGCTTTCAGAACACATCGGGGTCTATGTGCTTCTATAGCATATTTCAAAATATGGGAGTCATACTGATGCTAATGGGAAATGGCACTTCGATTGTGAATATGCTGCTTTATTAAAGTCAAATGTAACTTTATTTTTCAGACCTAAAAAAGGACGCTGAAATTCCACTGAAGTTTTATACGCATTCAGTTAAAAATTCAGTTGGCCCACCCCCATATTTAAGTTGACCCGCCCCGCAACTTCAAGTTGAGCCACCCCCGAATTTCAAGTCGGCCAATAGTAAAAATTCAAGCTGGCCAAGCCCCAAATTTCAGTTGGCGCATCCCCAAATTTAAGTTGGCGCACCCCCTGATGTCAAGTTGGTCAATCTTAAAATTTAAGTTGGTCCTCCTGAATATGTCAAGTTGGAGTTGGCCCTCCCCCAAATTTAAATCTGCCCAGTCCCAAATCTCAGTTAGACCCCATAAATTTAGGTTTGTCCAAATCCCAAATTTAGGTTGGCCCACCCCGCGATTTCAATTCCGCATTTCTCCGCATTTCTCCAAATTTGGGTAGGCCCATCTTCAAATTAAAGTTGGCCCACTCCAAAGTTTACGGTGTCCCAAGTTCAAATATCAAGTTGGCCCACCCCCAAATGTCAGTAGGCCCACTTCCAAATTTCAAGTTCACCCAACCCGAAATTTCAAGTTGACCCACCCCCGAAGTTGTGTTGGCCCACCTCAATTATAGGCTTTCCTTTGCAATTTCGAAGCAGCCCTATGTATCTTTATCGGTATGCTCTTTTTATTTATTCTTTTTCTTTGACTTGTTTATCGCTTATAAAGCTATAGTTATCTACATTTACACTATTACACCGATTAAATGTGTTAAACTGGCAAATTACGCCTTTTTGTGCTGATACAAGGCACTTTTCGCGTGACGGGGCAGGGGTACTCGCCTAAGGATGCTTACGCATTAAAATGTTTCCCGCATTGACTGCCTTTCTCTACTGTATAAATTTCCCCCATCAGATATAGAGCTTCATAATACCAGTCTCAATCCATTTCAATGTCACAAAGGCAGTAACGTACTTGTTTGTTCCTTAAAACTGTTCACCGCCTAAGGGTCATTACAGGCATGGAGAAACAATCAATATTTACAATACAGGGAAGAACTACATGAGCCACAACAAAGACAAAGATAATAATAATTATAAAGGCACTGCTTATTTCGCATATATCTTGCAGTAGCAATAATTTTAACACAATTGCACTCCTCGCGACCACAGCGTAGTGTTATAAAACTAGCAGATCAGAACACTTCCTTACTTGGATGAACGAAAGCATGCAGCTCGTTCAGAAATGTATTTGTCGAAAGAGAGGAAACCAGTCAATCGGGCCACATGTTCCATTCCGTAATTACACTAGGAAAATATATATATTTGAAAGTGTAACTTTGTGTTAATGATGGTTCAATGTACATGCTGTCTATGTAGGAAACGCGCGCTGGGCGATAATTCGAACAAGTCTGACCCGTATTTTAAGTTTACTATGCATGGTGAGGAAGAAAAATTTTAATTAGTCCACTTATGTCCTAATTTCTAAAGCAGGGAGATTTGCATTCCTGCGCAATTCACCAGGGGAGGGACAATAGCGATATTTGTTAAAAACGAATCTAGCTGCTAGACGCTGGAGCCCATCTAATTTGTTTTGATTTATGGCCATGTGTGGGACCCACGCTATTTTTAATGTTTGATAACGCGTCTTATTGAGGTCTTGTGTGCCAACTTTTTTTATTTCAGGTGTACCACTGCGTATGTTGCGTCTGAGACTACATCGGGCTGTTCTGGCTGTATTGAATACGAATTCTGCGTGTGCTTAGCACATCTATGAGTGTTGCCACCTTTTCGTTTCCTAGAATGTCTTTAGGAAAGGTGTGGCAAAGATGTGGCTAAATTTCTATCCATGCTAAAACAGTGGGATGATTTTGAAAGTTTGTAGGGGTTCTTGGAATATTTGAATATAAGCGTTTCGCAAAGCGTTTCACGTTGTCTATAGTGTGCGTGAAGGGGAGGAACGAAGAGTGAATTTATTAGAATGGTGTAGAGGGCTTCATTTATTCATTTATTGCTTTAAAGATATCCAATATTAGACCTGAAATGCTGTCTTTTAGGAGATTTTACAATGAAAAATTTATCACGCTTTGTAACATCATTGGCCACCCGATTCACCGACCAGAAAGACGTACTTGATTCACGTCATGCCTGAATTGTTTTTAGCTTTCGAAGACTCGTGAAATGATAAATAAATGATGCAGCAGCATTGTGCTCAGGTTAACATGTCGATAGAAATTATGTGGCTCTTATACAGGTCAGATACTAGGTTGGTGCCCCTTGATCCACCTAAAAAAGAATTCTGAGGTTTTACGCGCCAAAAACCCCTTTCTATGAGGCACGCCGTAGTGGAGGACTCCGGAAATTTCGTGCACCTGGGGTTCTTTAACGTGCACGTCTTGATCCACCTGAACGCTGCATGTAGTACTGATCTCTTCGAAAACCGTGAAAAAAGGAGGCGGTGCATTGATTTACCTAAACACAAATTACAATATCGTTATTTCCAGTACAGCCTTCGTATGCATGTCAGCACAGCGTCATTACGCATACACATGGGAAGCGGATGCAAGGAAAATGAAGATGGCAGTCACGCTATAGGGTGTTCGAGCTAACACTAGCCAAGCTGTTACACATTGCAGATTCCTTATTTTCTTGCTATCAACACAATTTCTGTAAGCATTTCTCTTGTGAAACACAAGTAGCTTGTATTACATATGACCTTTTCACTGCATTAGACAAAGGACTATTTTCTAAAGCTTTTGATCTTGTTTCCACTGGTTACTTCGTCTTAAGCTAAGTAAATTAAACACTCACCGCAAGATAATAGCATGGGTTGAACATTTCCTCGCCAACGAACCGCAGCTTGTTACCTCTAAGAATTGCAATTCTTCAGGTTCTCCTCTAAGTTAAGGCTTTGTTTTGGGCCCGCTTTTGCTCCTAATTTACACAAGTAATCTGTCTGATATAATTAGGTGATCAATTAAATTATTTGCAGACGACTGCGTTATTTACAGTACCACTAATGCTGACAGTATTCTTCTGCAACAAGAACCTAATGAAGTTTCGTCTTGGTTCATTAGATGGAGCATGTGACTCAACGATGGCAAATGTAAGGTGATGCGAGTCTTTCGTATCTAGTTGTATTAGCGTTAGCGGATATGTTAATAAACGTAGTGTTTCAAAAAAATATCATCCTATATATATATGTATATATATATATATATATATATATATATATATATGATACTTATCAGGAACAGTGTCGGTATGTGCGAATTTGAAAGTATTGGGCCTGGCAGCAACAGAAACTTCTGATACTGACAATGAATTATACACAAAGTAAGGGTTCTTCTTGCTAGGTTCAAAAGCTCTGCTAGCTGCTGTTTTTCCGAGGAATTGTGTACTAGTACATTCCGGTGCAATTTCTTACAGCAGAGACAGCAATTGTTTGCCGAAAGCAAAACATTGAGAAATGTGGTTATTTTTGAAAAATTAGAGGATGATCCTTGCAAATTCTTTACACTGCACTTTGACTAGATGAGTATTGTAGAAGAAAAAGATACATGCAATAGCTCAAAGAAATGCAACAATGAAAAAGAAAGCACAATTAGCAGAAACGTTGATATTCCAAAGTGGTATGGATCCATTGTATATTAGGGGAGCATATCAAAAAGTGTTTCCAATGTAAATTATTGCAGGACACTCCAATGGCTGGGTGACATTTTTGACGAAATCATTAAAGGTAATGTTTGATTGTTGTGAAGAAACACAGCAGTGATTCCATCAGTACCAGGTGAAGAAAATGGTTTCACGTTACGTATCAAATTGGTGATGCAAAATCAGTCAATGTTGAGTGCATGCTTTATTCGATAACTTCGTTCTGTCATGCGAGGTACATCACTCAAGACTTCATTTGAAAGGATGGTTGTGCAAAATTATACGGGCTCCACGCACTGTAGAAAATCAATGCGCGCTGCTTGATTTCATTGACAATAACTAGTGGTGATGTTGACGGCGAATGTTTGTTTTCTTCAACGTTTAGTGCAACACGATAGTGGTGAGTTGATGTCAAAAGTTACCTTGCGAGCTCCACTGCTGTTTTTCTGCGTAGTACACTGAACACACAGAGGGAGGTGTTTGCTTGAGGCGTTGTAGTGCTTACTTTGTAACCTCTGAAGGGGTTGAGCATACTCATCACGTCACATGATGCATCGAATCGTGGCAAGCGTATTAAACTTTAATAGAATTATGTGGTTGTACGTGCGAAAACCACTATTAGATTATGAGGTACGCCGTAGCGGAGGACTCCGAAATTATTTTCACACCATGGCGTTAAGGTGTCCCTCAATCTAAGTGCACGAGCCATTTTATATTTCACTTGCGTCGAAATACGGCTGGCGCGGTCGGCATCAAACCCGCGACTTCAAGCAATCTGCCACAGGATGCCCTTGTTGACACCGATGACACAGAATTGTGATCGATTAGGCCGTGCCAGTGAGTGCGCGGCTGTTATGCGTAATAACGTCAAAAATACGAAGGTGATCCTTTCTTTTTGTTTACTTACTACAATGCTTACTACAATGTTTTGAACGAAGAACCCATTGGGATTGCTCTTTAAGCTAGCAATGTTTATAATACAATATGTATAATACAGCGTACAGTTTTGGATTGTCTTGTTCAAGCGAAAAGCAATGTTTCTGGAAAAAGATCAGCCATTTACAAGCTCTACAGTTTCTTATAGCCTCATTCTACTCATAAATATGTTAAAGAATGGAGATGCTCGGAATTTTACGGTGATCGTAGCATGGAGCCTGCCGTGTTTTAAGAGCTAATGAAAAGAGCATCAACAGACAATTCCCAGAGTAAGAGCGAAGGCGTATTCTTTTGGCAAGTCTCAGTCTCCTAAACCTGATGCAAAGCAAATACTTTAATTATAATAAAGCGCTCTAATGGTTCCGACCGAAATATATAAGCTAGCAGATGGCACAAAAATTCAAAGATGGAAGTTTGAGAAACACACCTCCATTTCAAAGCAACGTACGTTGTTTCTTGATGCCACTCTGATATTTTTTAATGTTTCCTGCATTGTCCTAAATATATACCCGTTACTGCGTATTTTATCACACATGTTACGCAACAATGATTTCTTATAAATACAGAACTATGCGTTCATTAAAAAACTGGAAATATTGCCGTAAGCGACGCCTTCTCGCACCTTATTTTTCATATGCGATTTAAAATCTGCGCACGAAGGGGTTAAGGAATTACAGACGGTCAGATTTATTCTGTAGTTCCCCACTATGGCAGGCCTCGTATTCAGATCACGGTTTTTTTTCGCTTTAAACAGCAAAATTTCATACTAATGATGGATAGCTACGACGATAAAGTTTAATGGTTTTTGCAACAGTATTCTGCTACGTCAAGCCGACAGCAATATGGAGATGGCTGACTATTACAGGAACTGTATTCACAAAAGGCCCTTACGTCATAGAATCACGAGTGGAAAGAAATGCTACCCATACCTAATGCTGAACATATTATTAATAAATTTCGTGGGCCAATGACGAAGAGAACTTGCGAACAACCATCTCGATGGGTGAATTCGGCAACAGTTCACCTAGCTGTCCTGAATAACCAGCTTCAGATGCAGCGGCTTACTCTTTTCATTTCTGGGGATATTTTGTAGCAATGAAACGATATGATTACCAGGCACGCCGTAGGGGAGGTGTCCGGCTTAATTTAGAATGCCGGGGTTCTTTAAAGTGCACCCAATGCACGGTACACGGGCGTTTTTTTTTTTTTATTTCGCCTACATCGAAATGTGGCCACAGCGGCAGGGATTTCATGCCGTGACTTCGTGCTTAGCCGCGTAACGCGAAAGCTACTAAGGAACCAGAGCGTGTGACCTATTTCTGGCCACGCTTGAGCGGGGTCCTGGTTGGGGTGACTACTTTTGTAACTCATCCTTCGGCTGCTTTAATAACGTTTGCTGACCAGGACAAGACGCTTGCCAAAATTATGGGAGCCGCTCATTTGTTATCGCTCTTGCAGAACAGTGAGCTTGCATTATAATTGCGTTTCTAATGACAGGTCGGAGCTACGCAAAGTACACGACTGCAGACAGCACGTGTCTGCCCATTTATTGTAATTTTGACTACGAGTAATCGTTATTCGGTAAAAGAGTGCCCAGCTTTGCACCTACGCAAAACACGCGCAATAAGTTAACATTTCTATCGTATTCAAGTATTCAGAGATATAAACTCGTCATGCTGTGTCTGCGAGTTTGGCCGTCTGGATGTGCTTAACCAAATGTACGCTACCTTAAGGCCAACACTAACGTCTATTTCATCCATGACGTAGCACAACCAGGAGTACGCTTATCGGAGGTCATTTGTGGCGAAACACGTGGAGACCCGGCCATCGTCAGGAAACAACAGTGATTGGAGCATGGCTATAGCCGCCTAATAGGTTGGCTGGGAAAAAATTTCATATTATGGGTCAGAAAGCATTCCAAAGTAATTGGGAAAGCAGCTTCTGTGAGCAATGCATACGGCCGTGTCTGCAATAAGTAAACGCAATAACGTAAGCGAGCTTTCGTTTATTCATACCCTTCTGAGCCGCGAAGCTACAAGCAAATACTTCTGGAGTGGAAACAAGCCACCAGACGCAGCGTAGCTAAGTCTGCGAGAAGTGCTGGCTCCAAACCTTTGGGGTTCCGGGCATAAACTCTAACTCTAATTAGACAACCTCCCGTGTCTAGTTAAACCCGAAACAAAGAAGTATCGCGTGGATTGTCGAGAGCTAGCGCGCCACGACGACGACAAATGGCAGCTTCTGAGTTGCATTTACCTTATGACGCTTATGCACCACAATAGGACAGAGTACGTACTCACCCACGACAGACGTGGGTAAATAAGTGCCCTGGTAGCTCGTGTCTCGCTCTTGCTTTACATAGACTTTCCCTGAAGTATTTAACAGACAGGGAGAAAGAGTGACAGCCCTTGCGTGCACTTACCGTTCGACAAGTCTGAGTTAAAAAGATCAACAGAAACTCATTGTACGTAGCTTTGCATTGCCGCACAGTCAGATTCTATAACATTAAACGTCTGTAGATTATTCGGGAATAAATTATAGGTTGAGCCGACTGCTTAAAGACAAGCAATTCCACGACGACGGTTTAAAAGTTCGTACAATGACTAACTAGGAAGTAGTGTAACGCGCTTCCTACACTTTGTCTTTCAGCCTGGCATAACTAACCGATGCTCTCAGCTTAGGTATTCTAAATTATCCCTGGAAAAGAAAGTTAACTCATCTCGCTTACAGACAGGTACACCTGCCACCAAGCGTAGCGAAATTTTCCTCGGGGAGATGTCAAGCCTGACAGCCGCCGACTCTACAAAACGATAAAATAAAATTAAAGCAGACGTGAAGTTGCAGAACCAGGGCTTTACGACATGTAATACGTATAAGCTAAATGAATGCTATAACACATGGAAAGAGGCAATACCGCGATTACTTTTCTAGAGAATACCTGCTGTTAGGATTTCTATTAAAGTGGGGAAAAAACTGCCTAGTCAAGCCACCCACGTTACGCATGCGTGAGCTGCAGGGCGATAGTTAAAACACACAATTGCAGTAAATTGCCAGGTGGGCGGTACAATGCCTTTCGATTGTCGCCAAATGTCACGGTCATTTCATTTATTGATACTCATATACTCATAAATGGGACTGAAAATTTCATTTTCCACATTTCCTTCTCACTAGGTTGCCTCTGCTATTTGTTATACGCAAACAGCAGTTGCCGAGCTCTTTACGCCATAGATTTGGCCCCATGTTGCGAAAACTTCAGAACCGGCGTCCGCCGTCCAGAGTCGAGCGGCCTATCGTAAAAAAGCATTCCGATCCACGCATACCCACCCAACCATGCAGGCCCTCCGAGTAGCGCAGTGATATTACTGAACTAATACAATTTTTCAAAGTACAATGTGTCAGAAAAAATGTTAAGTACGACTTACACACAACCTACAGACATAATGCCTTCAAACTGTGATTTCAATCTATGAGAAAACATAATTCTGTTACTTAGAAACTTAAAACACAAGCCCGTTTTCAAGCATTTCTACCACGTACCCGGTTTCTTGCAACACGTCCAGATGGCGCTCGCCTCCGTGTATCCGTGATTACTGTCTGATGACACAAGGAATTAATGATAATCTGAGAAAAATGGTCATTGATGAGGAAGGGTATAGAAGCCTAGGGAGTGACCATAAACGTATAATTTTGAAAATGGGATATGTAGTTGGGAAAGAGAGCAAGGAGTTCAAAATGGCCAGTCCAAATTTGAACGCTGAACAAATAACAAATATAGTCGCTAGAGTCGAGGAAGAACCTGGCAAATGGCCAAATAAAGAGTGGGAATATAGTGAGCTTCTCAATGTAGAAACGACAGAAATACGGAAAGAGAAACAACATGTTCGTTGGAAAGGAAAAAAAGAAACCGTAAGCCTGGTGGAACAAGGAGATTCGAAAAGCGATAGCCGAGCGAAAGAAAGCATCCCAAGAGCACAGGCAGGCAAAGAAGGCGCAGTTGCCGCAGGATGAAGTAGTCAGTAAATGGGAAATATACCGGGAGAAAAAGTCTATCGTTCAAATACTGGTGCAAGCAAAATTAAAAGGTGAAAATGAACGTTCGTTGTCGGAAATACGTGAGAAAGAAAAGGCTGCAACTAGAATATTTTGGAACCACATAAAATTATTACGCAGGAAGTCAACAACAATACAACAACATATCCCAGACGAAGATGAAAACAGACTGGAAGAAGAAGCGGCAATAAATTACATCCGAAAAATAACAGCCGAATCTTTCCAAGGCAATGCCGAGTTTGTATTTGAAGAAAAATAGAACATGAAAGAGACCCAGGTGGAAAAGGAGCTGTAGCTGACAAACTTCAACTGGAAGAAAGCCGAAGAGAAAATTCCTAAGCGCACAGCCACAGGGCTAGACGAGGTTCCCATTAGGCTGATTAATGAACTAGGATCAAAAAGTAAGGAAGCTCTGGTGAAAGCAGTGGATAAAACTAGACGAATACGTCTACGAATACGTCTACGAAAATAGACGAATATCAGATAGTTGGCGAGAAAGCAAATTGTATTTAATTTATAAAGGTAAAGGGGAGAAAGATAGAATTTACTCCTTTAGACCGTTGACCATTACGTCGGTAATATACAGGCTAGCAATGCAGGCAATCAAATTAAAGTTGCAAGCATGGGCAGAGAATAATGGCATTTTGGGAGAACTTCAGGATGGCTTCAGAACAGGTAGGCGTTTATACGATAACTTATTTTTTCTTACTCAGTGTATTGAAATATCAAAAGTAGAAAGCAGACCGTTATATGTGGCCTATTTAGAGATTACAGGAGCCTATGATAACTTAAACCGCAACAGTTTGTGGGATATTCTGGAAGAGGAAGGCTTAGGTGACGATTGTCTACAGATTTTGAAAGAGATTTACCTAAAAAATACCGTTTGCGCTGAATGGGAAGGGATGAGGAGCGAGGAGAAAGTTCCTATCAACAAGAGACTGAGGCAGGAGTGCCTCAGTCCCAGCAGTGGGGACAAACCCCACTGCTGTTTATGAAGTACATCGTAAGGATGGAGGGGTCACTAGAACTAAGTAATATCGGTTTTAATCTCTCATACAAACAGGCGGGTACACTAGCAGAGCAGCAGTTTCCGGGTTTATTTTATGCAGACGATATTGTGTTGCCAGCTAACAAGCAAAGTGATTAGCAACGTCTGGCTAATATCTGTAGACAGGAAGGCAACAATTTAGGTTTGAAGCTTAGTGTTAGAAAATCAGGTGTTATGGGAGTGAATGAAAACAGTGAATGGACAGTGGCGACAAAGGGCCAGGAAATACCTCGGGTATCAGAATATAAATGCTTTGGTACATGAATAAACGAAGGCAATGGATATATGGAAACACAGGAACAAACAATAACAATGAAGGGGAAGATAAATGCAGTCATAATAAAGCACAGAGTCCTATGGGGATACAATTAGGTACGGGGTGCTCCGAAGTATGTGGAATGGGGATAATGGTTCCAGGACTTACTTTTGGAAATGCGGTTGTTTGCTGTAAATCAGGGTTACAATTAGGACTCGATGTGAACCAAAGGTCAGTGGGTCGCCTCGCATTGGGCGCCGCGGGAAAACTACAAATGAAGTTGTGCAGGGTGATATGGGTTGGACTAGTTTTGAAGTGAGGGAAGCTCGTAGCAAAACTGAGTACGAAGAACGACTGAGGAATATGGAAGAAAGTGAATCGGCTAGGAGAATGTTGAGGTATCTGTACAGGGAAAACATTGATTCACAGTGGAGGAAAAGAACTAGGAAGCTTGCCAGCAAGTATGTGGCCTTTAGGGTGGGCAACACGACAAAAAAGAACGTCAAGCGGAAAGTCAGAGAGGCCGAAATAGTCTCATGGGTGGCGGCAATGGAAAAGAAACCTGCATGAGAGACTACTTAAGAGGAAAAAACGAAATCAGGAAAAAAACAATTTATGATAACTCAAAGGGAAGCTCATTAATTTTCGAAGCCAGATCGGTATGCCTTAGAACACGCACCTATAAAGCGAGATATAAGAAGGAAGAAGAAGCATGTGCTTGCTGTGGTAAAGCTAGGGAAACTATGCAGCATGTTTTATTAGAATGTGAAGACGTCTACCCAGCGGTCAATTTAGGCACCACTGGCCTTCTTGAAGCCCTTGGGTTCAGCGAGAGCAGTGGAAAAGTCAACATGTCCGCAATAAGGATTAGTAACAGACGATTGGAGGATTGGTGAAATAAAAGTAAGGAAACGACAAAAAGCGGAAACGTACAAAAGCATGGTTCGCATTAGGGGATCAGAAAATTTGGTTTTGGGGGTTCATAGTGGTTTTTTTTTGTTTAGCCCAGGTAGGACATTAGGCACTATAATAGCAAGAACTTGGTGGCGCAACCGACCACCCCGTTCTGAAGGGGGCGCTCATAAGACCCATCCATCCGTCCGCAGGGTGCCTCGATGTAGCGTGCCGGCTTACAGGGCGGTGCGCCTTTTGGCCTGCGCCGCGCCGCCGTTTTGCTCCGCGGTCGCCATATTGGGGTGAGTCGCTTGCTGCGCCCGTTCCTTCCAGCGTTGGTAAAGCAGCATTGTTGGGGAGTTTGCGATGCTGCCGTGTTGTGCGCCAGGTGCTGGGCGATTTTACTCTGTTCAGTCGCAAAAACCAGCACGCCAAGGTCTTGCGTACCGCTGTGTGCCGGCTCGACAACGAAAGGCATGCGCTGTTTTCGCTTTTCACGGTATGAGGAACCCAGAAAAGTATGGGAGGCGAAAGTGAGATATAAAAACTGGAATGCGAATGATGACTCGAAGATCTGCGAGGTAAGCCACAACACCTATGCTGCTTCTCATAAGAGTATTGCACGTGGCCGCTTTTAGGCAACAGCATTGTATGGTTAGAATAATGCCGTGAAGCTTGTTTTTGTTTGTTTGATCATTCTTAAAGCGTCCGGCACGCCGCCTTATCAGTTTTTCTGTGACGCGAGACGCGACCGATTTATCTCGGTTTATGAGCCACGCGCGACTATGTCGGGTTCCAGAATTTTGTCGTTGTCTTTGGCATGTCATGGTCGAAGTTTCCTTACCGGCTTTAAATTGAGCTCGGCCGAGAGCGGCGGGCCTCCTCTTCATCGATAACAACTGAGCACGTTTGCTGCTATCGCCGCAGCGAAGTTGTGCAGTTTTTAGTAGGTGCAGGTCAGCCTCATAAAGTGTTTCTTCCAATAATGTTTTTGTTCTCTCATTTCTTTGCGTGCGCATGACATTTGGCACAAACTGACATTTTCTTTGCCTCTAATATTAGCGAGTAAATATGCCAGACCTTTATACACCTGATTTTGCTGGTGCACGTGGCAAATAAGAATATCAGCCGACGCTCAATTGCCCGCCGTATCTGCGCTCATGTAATGGGCAGATACAGGATAATGGGCAGGACATGTAATGAGGAGGGAAGATAACCGATGGTCATTAAGGGTTACGGACTGGATCCCAAGGGAAGGGAAGCGTAGCAGGGGGCGGCAGAAAGTTAGGTGGGCGGATGAGATTAAGAAGTTTGCAGGGACGGCATGGCCACAATTAGTACATGACCGGGGTTGCTGGAGAAGTGTGGGAGAGGCCTTTGCCCTGCAGTGGGCGTAACCAGGCTGATGATGATGATGATGATGATGATGATGATGATGATGATGGTCTGCGCTCGCCCTAATATGGCGGTCGCGCAGGCGGTGTCTCCACCCTGTATGGTGGCGCTCTACATCGAGGCACCCTATGTATCCATGGTGCACAGAATTCGCCGGAAAATCTTCCCACCCTCCAAGGACACCCGCTTGTGCGAGGCAAGTTTCTTGAGTACCTTCAGCGGTGCTTGCTGGACCGTTATAATAACAACAGCTTGGTAGGGCAACCCATCGCTCCGTTTCAAAGGGGACACTCATAGCATCCACTCATCCATCCATCCGTAGGAAGCATACATGCTAGCGCTGTTGGTATGCAGCCTGCCTACGTGTCCGTGGCCTAGAGTCACTGGAAAGGAAATAAGCGTATCGCATTCCAGATGTTGTGTCTTCTTAAGGAACACACATATGGAACCACGCGTGTCATCTCAGGAGTGCCACAAGGGTCAGTTCTAGGACCATTGCTCTTTCTCATTTATATTAATGATATAACTGATAACATACGTTCCCAAATAAGACTTCTTGCTGACGACTGCGTCATTTATAGACAAATTTTAACTACCGCGCATGCCACAAGCATACAAACAGACCTAGTGAAACTCAACAAGTGGCGTAAAGTATGGCATATGGAGGTAAACGCAGAAAAAACAAAGCGTATTCATGTTCTACACTTACTAATACTCCTATAAATGTTTAAACAACAAACAATGACAGGTATGGCGAGAGTGCAATGTTTCAAGTACCTCCGCGTCTATCTAACCACCGATCTAACTTGGCATACAGACAAAATATATAACTGTGGTATTGACCGAAGGTGGAAGTCACGCTCCAGCCGTCCCGATGTAAAAAGCCGTTTATTCAACGTATACAACCACATATATAATGAAGAACAGAAGCGCCCCGTGGGGAATAAAGAACTCAAATTAATAGCGAAACTAAATACAACATACTCCCTCCCTCATTTTTAGTGATTAGTTGTTAGTAAGTATTAGTAAGGAAAACCCCAAGGCATGCACACTGTACTTATTTACACATATTTACAAACTATGTACACAACGTCAGACCGCCAACTAGTTGGTCTGATAGTCTTGGAGCCATGACGGTGGCCGGCGCTCTCGGCTCGGCCGCTTTGGCCGTCTCACTGGCGACGATGGCGACGGGCTCATAGACTACTGCTGCAGTATGTCAGGTGACAGCGCCTGCGTCCTGGGAGAAGGAGGCTGTACCACGGCAGGCTGCAGCACATCGGGAGACAGCGACTGCGGCGTGCCAGGCTGCAGCACCTCAGGAGACCGCGGCGGCGGCGTGGCGGGCTGGCCTGGTTCCCAGGCGCCTCTATCCGGAACCCTGGAAAACTTGGAGGCATTCCACGTACGGCCGTCTCCAAGTCGGAAAGAGGCTGATCCGCTTATCTTGATCACCTTAGTCGGTGAAGAAAAGGCGCAGTCTCCCTTGAAACGAACGGACGGTTTTTTGATGCGGACAAAATTGCCTACGGCTATCTTCCTCAGGTGAGAAACATAACAAGCGTTTAAAAAAATTAAGAAATACCAGCGGGCGGCTTATGCAAGTCAACGAACATGCTGCCATCAGCACGAGTTCCTATAGCTTCAATGTCATCGGTGACATATGTGTACTCTTTTTGAAGTTGAGAATTCATGCATTTCCGTGTAATGGTAGATACACCGACCACCCCCAACCCTTTTCTTTTTTATGTTTCATGTCGCGATGGAGTCAGCATACGCTAGAGGCACGTACCTTTCCGAGCCCTTTTCAGACATCGTTTCTGTCATTTTTTTGCGATAGCAATTTTTTACAGACCGACAATTTAAAGCAAGAAAAGACAAGGAAGAATTCAGTGGTTTTACTTTTTCAGAAAACTGGTGGTGTAAAATAGCCATATCGGATGATCACTCAAGCAGTGCTGCCACATCAAATATTGAAAACGTGCGACTTTCTTTACTACGGTAGCTAGATCACCAGCGGCCTTTGGCGTTCGCATGCCTGAAAAAACGAAGTTGTTTGCAGCCACCCACTCTTTTGTGGAGCGTAGTTGTTCTCGGTTGTGTTTTGTTGTATTTCCTAGGTCGGAAATTTTATTCCCGACGTCCCTAGGACTCTTACATATAGCGTGCCACATCTTCCTCTCTGTTTGATGGGTTAAACGAACAAATATTCTGGGAATTTTGTATGGCCTTGCGAGAAACCAGTGCATGACAGTAATATCATTATGTTTAAGGCAAGGTACTCCAAGAACAGGCTCAAGCTCATTTATTTTGGGTCACGCTGGAGCAGCATCAGGTGAGGATGGCTTGAGCTTTTACCTTAATCTGAATCTCCAGATACTGTGGACAGCATTGAATTTTCTCCAAAAACACTGGTTCGCGGGCATTAACTTGCCCACTGCAGCATGTCTTCATGTGCAGTGATATTTCTTTTTGTGCTTCGCGCTGTTATATTGCACAAATCTACGAGCTCCTGGTCATAACATTATATTTTCCCACTTATTAAGAAAAAAACAAGAAACTCGGAAACCGCTCGGTAAGCTAGCATCTGACTTAGCCGCCGCAGTTACATATTTAGATTCTCTTATCTGTATATGCAACTGACATCTTCATGTATGAACTTCTGACAATGGTGGAATAGTGACTAATACTGATGCGAAAGCATCAAATGGGCCATTGAACGAGAAAGCAGGCGTCTGTAGCAGCAAAACGGCACCTAATTTCCCATTGGTTGTGACACCACGTGATGTGCGCGCCTCGACGGGCGAAAGGCAACAACTGCTGGTGCACAAGGTGTTGCGTGGGCGGAGAGGGCATCGCCGTGACGCCACGTCCCTCTCGCTCCCGGAGGCCTGTGTTGTCCACACGTTCCTGGTCTGCGCAAGCTCTCGCCTGCGTTCTAACTTGGAGTTAGTTATATTATAGCTATTGCTGAGGGCCTACGAAGAACATAAATTGATTTCATCATCATCGTCAGCCTGGTTACGCCCACTGCAGGGCAAAGGCCTCTGCCATACTTCTCCAACTACCCCGGTCATGTACTAATTGTGGCCATGTTGACCCTCCAAAGTTCCTAATCTCATCTGCCCACCTAACTTTCTGTCGCCCCCTGCTACGCTTCCCTTCCCTCGGAATCCAGTCCGTAACCCTTAATGACCATCGGTTATCTTCCCTCCACATTACATGTCCTGCCCATGTCCATTTCTTTTTCTTGATTTCAACTAAGATGTCATTAACGCGCGTTTGTTCCCTCACCCAATCTGCTCTTTTCTTATCCCTTAACGTTACACCTATCATTCTTCTTTCCATAGCTCGTTGCGTCGTCCTCAATTTGAGTAGAACCCTTTTCGTAAGTCTCCAGGTTTCTGCCCCATACGTGAGTACTGGTAAGACGCAGCTGTTATACACTTTTCTCTTGAGGGATAATGGCAACCTTCTGTTCATGATCTGCGAATGCCTGCCAAACGCACCCCAGCCCATTCTTATTCTTCTGATTATTTCACTCTCATGATCCGGATCAGCAGTCACTACCTGTCCTAAGTAGATGTATTCCCTTACCACTTCCAGTGCCTCGCTACCTATCGTAAACTGCTGCTCCCTTCCGAGACTGTTAAACATTACTTTAGTTTTCTGCAGATTAATTTTTAGTCCCACCCTTCTCCTCTGCCTCTCCAGGTCAGTGAGCACGCATTGCTGTTGGTCCCCTGAGTTAGTAAGCAAGGCAATATCATCAGCGAAGCGCAAGTTACTAAGGTATTCTCCATTTACTCTTATCCCCAATTCTTCCCAATCCAGGTCTCTGAATACCTCCTGTAAACACGCTGTGAATAGCATTGGAGAGATCGTATCTCCCTGCCTGACGCCTTTCTTTATTGGGATTTTGTTGCTTTCTTTATGGAGGACTACAGTGGCTGTGGAGCCGCTATAGATATCATTCAGTATATTTACATACGGCTCGTCTACACCCTGATTCCGCAATGCCTCCATGACTGCTGAGGTTTCGACTGAATCAAACGCTTTCTCGTAATCAATGAAGGCTATATATAATGGTTGGTTATATTCCGCACATTTCTCTATCACCTGATTGATAGTGTGAATATGATCTATTGTTAAATAGCCTTTACGGAATCCTGCCTGGTCCTTTGGTTTTCGGAAGTCTAAGGTGTTCCTGATTCTATTTGCAATTACCTTAGTAAATACTTTGTAGGCAACTGACAGTAAGCTGATCGGTCTATAATTTTTCAGGTCTTTGGCGTCCCCTTTCTTATTGATTAGGATTATGTTAGCGTTCTTCCAAGATTCCGGTACGCTCGAGGTCATGAGGCATTGTGTATACAGGGTGGCCAGTTTTTCTAGAACAATCTGCCCGCCATCCTTCAACAAATCTGCTGTTACCTGATCTTCCCCAGCTGCCTTCCCCCTTTCCATAGCTCCCAAGGCTTTCCTTACTTCTTCCGGCGTTACTTGTGGGATTGCGAATTCCTCTAGACTATTCTCTCTTCCATTATCATCGTGGGTGCCACTCGTACTGTACAAATCTCTATAGAACTCCTCAGCCACTTGAACTATCTCATCCATATTAGTAATGATATTGCCGGATTTGTCTCTTAATGCATACATCTGATTCTTGCCAATTCCTAGTTTTTTCTTCACTGACTTTAGGCTTCCTCCGTTCCTGAGAGCTAGTTCAATTCTATCCATATTATACTTCCTTATGTCAGCTGTCTTACGCTTGTTGATTAAGTTCGAAAGTTCTGCAAGTTCTATTCTAGCTGTAGGGTTAGAGGCTTTCATACATTGGCGTTTCTTGATCAGATCTTTCGTCTCCTGCGATAGCTTACTGGTACCCTGTCTAACAGAGTTACCACCGACTTCTACTGCACATTCATTAATGATGCCCGCAAGATTGTCATTCATTGCTTCAACACTAAGGTCCTCTTCCTGAGTTAAAGCCGAATACCTGTTCTGTAGCTTGATCTGGAATTCCTCTATTTTCCCTCTTACCGCTAACTCATTGATCGGCTTCTTATGTACCAGTTTCTTCCGTTCCCTCCTCAGGTCAAGGCTAATTCGAGTTCTTACCATCCTATGGTCACTGCAGCGCACCTTACCGAGCACGTCCACATCTTGTATGATGCCACGGTTAGCGCAGAGTATGAAGTCTATTTCATTTCCAGTCTCGCCGTTCGGGCTCCTCCACGTCCACTTTCGGCTATCCCGCTTGCGGAAGAAGGTATTCATTATCCGCATATTATTGTGTTCCGCAAACTCTACTAATAGCTCTCCCCTGCTATTCCTAGTGCCTATGCCATATTCCCCCACTGCTTTGTCTCCAGCCTGCTTCTTGCCTATCTTGGCATTGAAATCGCCCATAAGTATAGTGTATTTTGTTTTCACTCTACCCATCGCCGATTCCACGTCTTCATAGAAGCTTTCGACTTCCTGGTCATCATGACTGGATGTAGGGGCGTAGACCTGTACAATCTTCATTTCGTACCTCTTATTAAGTTTCACAACAAGACATGCCGCCCTTTCGTTAATGTTATAGAATTCCTGTATGTTACCAGCTATATTCTTATTAATCAGGAATCCGACTCCTAGTTCTCGTCTCTCCGCTAAGTCCCGGTAGCACAGGACGTGCCCGCTTCTTAACACTGTATATGCTTCTTTTGGCCTCCTAACTTCACTAAGCCCTATTATATCCCATTTACTGCCCTCTAATTCTTCCAATAGCACTGCTAGACTCGCCTCACTAGATAACGTTCTAGCGTTAAACGTTGCCACGTTCATATTCCAATGGCGGCCTGTCCGGAGGATGGAGTCAATAAAATAATTGATTTATTGAACGTTTTTCGAAACCAAAAGAAAATTACTGTCTCTTTAGGTTGTAGGTGATATAATGGGCATTATAGGCTGAGAGATTTGATATTTTGTCAGCAGCCGAATTGGACTTGACCTCAAACACGTCCGAAATTACAATGGTGTAAGAAATGTGTATGCTGCAAACGACCAGCAGCCTCTCATTTTTAAGAGTTCCCTTTATATGAAAGAGATAAAAAAATTAGGTTTATACGCAGGAAGGTTTGTCAACATCGCGTTCTTATTGACTACAACATAACAAGTACTAAATTCTCGGGTTTTGCGTGTCAAGACCACGATTTGATTATGTGGCATGCCGTAGTAGGGACTCCAAATTAATTTTGACCACCAGGGGATCTTTAACGTGGCACTAATGCACGTGAACAGGAGGGTTTGCATTTTCGCCCCCATGAAAATGCTGCAGCCCCTGCCGGGATTCGATCCCGCGACTTGATGCTTAGCAGCCCAACATCATAGCCGCTGAGCCACCGCGGAGAGTAAAAGAACAACTACGACTAAGCAAAAGCGCGGCGCTCTAGACCCAGCAGGGATGTTTCCGCTTGAAGAAGTATACCGGGACGAGGGAATACTTTTCTGAAACATATTTTTCAAGATACACGGCGACGTGACGATTTGCATTCTTGTCATACGCACTGCCATCGTTTCAGCAGCGCGTATAACT
This sequence comes from Dermacentor andersoni, assembly GCF_023375885.2. Taxonomy (NCBI): domain Eukaryota; kingdom Metazoa; phylum Arthropoda; class Arachnida; order Ixodida; family Ixodidae; genus Dermacentor; species Dermacentor andersoni. The sequence goes on from NC_092819.1 coordinate 72,012,568, forward strand.
GAAGATTTCAGCAGTGCATTTCAGGGCACTTTGTTGTTTCATCCTGCGTATACCAAAGGCTGCACCGATCAGATCAATGTATGATCGTTACACTTAAGCAAAATAGTCGAAATGTTTTATACTCGTACCAAACTACTTCATGGTGCAGATTTAGGTGCACGTGAAGAAATCCCAGGTGGCCCGAATTTCCGGAGTCCCCCCCTACGCGCGCCTCATAATCATAAAGTGTTTTTTTTACGTAAAACTAATTCATTTCTTTCAGTCGAATGTTACGTATACTCTTTGCAGCGACATTATTTTGTGGCTTCAAAGCTTGTTCCTGCTACGACGCCTTCGTGCCTTGGAATCATTCAAATGAATAATTAATAAATAAAGAAAAAAGAAAAAAAACAAAATCACCTAACATGGTGCAAGGTATGATTATAAAGTGTGCGGTGTTCAGTGATTAGACCGTTGAAGAGCCGAAAAGCCACACGTATGGAAAAGTATCTTGCACCGCGTTTGTATTTTTTCAACAGCTTGGCTAATTTTACGTGGGAGACGGACTATATATATATATATATATATATATATATATATATATATATATATCTGATACTTATCAGGAACAGTCAGTGTCAGTATGTGCGAATTTGAAAGTATTGGGCCTGGCAGCAACAGAAACTTCTGATACTGCCAATGAATTATACACAAAGTAAGGGTTGTTCTTGCTAGGTTCAAAAGCTCTACTAGCTGCTGTTTTTCAGAGGAATAGTGTACTAGTACATTCCGGTGCAATTTCTTACAGCAGAGACAGCAATTGTTTGCCGAAAGCAAAACATTGAGAAATGTGGTTATTTTTGAAAAATTAGAGGATGATCCTTGCAAATTCTTTACACTGCACTTTGACTAGATGAGTATTGTAGAAGAAAAAGATACATGCAATCGCCCAAAGAAATGCAACAATGAAAAAGAAAGCACAATTAGCAGAAACGTTGATATTCCAAAGTGGTATGGATCCATTATATATTAGGGGAGCATATCAAAAAGTGTTTCCAATGTAAATTATTGCAGGACACTCCAATGGCTGGGTGACATTTTTGACAAAATCATTAAAGGTAATGTTTGACTGTTGTGAAGAAACACAGCAGTGATTCCATCAGTACCAGGTGAAGAAAATGGTTTCACGTTACGTATCAAATCGGTGATACAAAATCAGTCAATGTTGAGTGCATGCTTTATTCGATAACTTCGTTCTGTCATGCGAGGTACATCACTCAAGACTTTATTTGAAAGGATGGTTGTGCAAAATTATACGGGCTCCACGCATTGTAGAAAATCAATGCGCGCTGCTTGATTTCATTGACAATAACTAGTGGTGAGGTTGACGGCGAATGTTTGTTTTCTTCAACGTTTAGTGCAACACGATAGTGGTGAGTTGATGTCAAAAGTTACCTTGCGAGCTCCACTGCTGTTTTTCTGCGTAGTACACTGAACACACAGAGGGAGGTGTTTGCTTGAGGCGTTGTAGTGCTTACTTTGTAACCTCTGAAGGGGTTGAGCATATTGATCACGTCACATGATGCATCGAATCGTGGCAAGCGTATTAAACTTTAAGAGAATTATGTAGTTGTACGTGCGAAAACCACTATTAGATTATGAGGTACGCCGTAGCGGAGGACTCCGAAATTATTTTCACACCATGGCGTTAAGGTGTCCCTCAATCTAAGTGCACTAGCCATTTTATATTTCACTTGCGTCGAAATACGGCTGGCGCGGTCGGCATCAAACCCGCGACTTCAAGCAATCTGCCATAGGATGCCCTTGTTGACACCGATGACACAGAATTGTGATCGATTAGGCCGTGCCAGTGAGTGCGCGGCTGTTATGCGTAATAACTTCAAAAATACGAAGGTGATCCTTTCTTTTTGTTTACCTACTACAGTGCTTACTACATTGTTTTGAACGAGGAAGACATTGGGATTGCTCTTTAAGCTAGCAATGTTTATAATACAATATGTATAATACAGCGTACAGTTTTGGATTGTCTTGTTCAAGCGAAAAGCAATGTTTCTGGCAAAATATCAGCCATTTACAAGCTCTACAGTTTCTTATTGCCTCATTCTACTCATAAATATGTTGAAGAATGGAGATGCTCGGAATTTTACGGTGATCGTAGCATGGAGCCTGCCGTGTTTTAAGAGCTAATGAAAAGAGCATCAACAGACAATTCCCAGAGTAAGAGCGAAGGCGCATTCTTTTGGCAAGTCTCAGTCTCCTAAACTTGATGCAAAGCAAATACTTTAATTATAATAAAGCGCTCTAATGGTTCCGACCTAAATATATAAGCTAGTAGTTGGCACAAAAATTCAAAGATGGAAGTGTGAGAAACAAACCTCCATTTCAAAGCAACGTACGTTGTTTCTTGATGCCACTCTGATATTTTTTTAATGTTTCCTGCATTGTCCTAAATATATACCCGTTACTGCGTATTTTATCATACATGTTACGCAAAAATGATTTCTTATAAATACAGAACTATGCGTTCATTAAAAAACTGGAAATATTGCCGTAAGCGACGCCTTCTCGCACCTTATTTTTCATCTGCGATTTAAAGTCTGCGCACGAAGGGGTTAAGGAATTACAGACGGTCAGATTTATTCTGTAGTTCCCCACCATGGCAGGCCTCGTATTCAGATCACGGTTTTTTTCGCTTTAAACAGCAAAATTTCATACTAATGATGGATAGCTACGACGACAAAGTTTAATGGTTTTCGCTACAGTATTCTGCTACGTCAAGCCGACAGCAATATGGAGATGGCTGACTATTACAGGAACTGTATTCACAAAAGGCCCTTACGTCATAGAATCACGAGTGGAAAGAAATGCTACCCATACCTAATGCTGAACATATTATTAATAAATTTCGTGGGCCAATGGCGAAGAGAACTTGCGAACAAACATATCGATGGGTGAATTCGGCAACAGTTCACCTAGCTGTCCTGAATAACCAGCTTCAGATGCAGCGGCTTACTCTTTTCATTTCTGGGGATATTTTGTAGCAATGAAACGATATGATTACCAGGCACGCCGTAGGGGAGGTGTCCGGCTTAATTTAGAATGCCGGGGTTCTTTAAAGTGCACCCAATGCACGGTACACGGGCGTTTTTTTTTTTTTTTTTATTTCGCCTACATCGAAATGTGGCCACAGCGGCAGGGATTTCATGCCGTGACTTCGTGCTTAGCCGCGTAACGCGAAAGCTACTAAGGAACCAGAGCGTGTGGCCTATTTCTGGCCACGCTTGAGTGGGGTCCTGGTTGTGGTTACTACTTTTATAACTCATCCTTCGGCTGCTTTAACAACGTTTGCTGACCAGGACAAGACGCTTGCCAAAATTATGGGAGCCGCTCATTTGTTATCGCTCTTGCAGAACAGTGAGCTTGCATTATAATTGCGTTTCGAATGACAGGTCGGAGCTACGCAAAGTACACGACTGCAGACAGCACGTGTCTGCCCGTTTATTCTAATTTTGACTACGAGTAATCGTTATTCGGTAAAAGAGTGCCCAGCTTTGCACCTACGCAAAACACGCGCAATAAGTTAACATTTCTATCGTATTCAAGTATTCAGAGATATAAACTCGTCATGCTGTGTCTGCGAGTTTGGCCGTCTGGATGTGCTTAACCAAATGTACGCTACCTTAAGGCCAACACTAACGTCTATTTCATCCATGACGTAGCACAACCAGGAGTACGCTTATCGGAGGTCATTTGTGGCGAAACACGCGGAGACCCGGCCATCGTCAGGAAACAACAGTGATTGGAGCATGGCTATAGCCGCCTAAATGGTTGGCTGGGAAAAAATTCCATATTATGGGTCAGAAAGCATTCCAAAGTAATTGGGAAAGCAGCTTCTGTGAGCAATGGATACGGCCGTGTCTGCAATAAGTAAACGCAATAACGTAAGCGAGCTTTCGTTTATTCATACCCTTCTGAGCCGCGAAGCTACAAGCAAATACTTCTGGAGTGGAAACAAGCCACCAGACGCAGCGTTGCTAAGTCTGCGAGAAGTGCTGGCTCCAAACCTTTGGGGTTCCGGGCATGAACTCTAACTCTAATTAGACAACCTCCCGTGCCTAGTTAAACCCAAAACAAAGAAGTATCGCGTAGATTGTCGAGAGCTAGCGCGCCACGACGACGACAAATTGCAGCTTCTGACCTTATGACGCTTATGCACCACAATAGGACAGAGTACGTACTCACCCACGACAGACGTGGGTGAATAAGTGCACTGGTAGCTCGTGTCTCGCTCTTGCTTTACATAGACTTTCCCTGAAGTATTTAACAGACAGGGAGAAAGAGTGACAGCCCTTGCGTGCACTTACCGTTCGACAAGTCTGAGTTAAAAAGATCAACAGAAACGCATTGTACGTAGCTTTGCATTGCCGCACAGTCAGATTCTATAACATTAAACGTCTGTAGATTATTCGGGAATAAATTATAGGTTGAGCCGACTGCTTAAAGACAAGCAATTCCACGACGACGGTTTAAAAGTTCGTACAATGACTAACTAGGAAGTAGTGTAACGCGCTTCCTACACTTTGTCTTTCAGCCTGGCATAACTAACCGATGCTCTCAGCTTAGGTATTCTAAATAATCCCTGGAAAAGAAAGTTAACTCATCTCGCTTACAGACAGGTACACCTGCCACCAAGCGTAGCGAAATTTTCCTCGGGTAGATGTCAAGCCTGACAGCCGCCGACTCTACAAAACGATAAAATAAAATTAAAGCAGACGTGAAGTTGCAGAACCAGGGCTTTGCGACATGTAATACGTATAAGCTAAATGAATGCTATAACACATGGAAAGAGGCAATACCGCGATTACTTTTCTAGAGAATACCTGCTGTTAGGATTTCTATTAAAGTGGGGAAAAAAACTGCCTAGTCAAGCCACCCACGTTACGCATGCGTGAGCTGCAGGGCGATAGTTAAAACACACAATTGCAGTAAATTGCCAGGTGGGCGGTACAATGCCTTTCGATTGTCGCCAAATGTCATGGTCATTTCATTTATTGATACTCATATACTCATAATTGGGACTGAAAATTTCATTTTCCACATTTCCTTCTCACTAGGTTGCCTCTGCTATTTGTTGTACGCAAACAGCAGTTGCCGAGCTCTTTAAGCCATAGATTTGGCCCCATGTTGCGAAAACTTCAGAACCGGCGTCCGCCGTCCAGAGTCGACCGGCCTATCGTAAAAAAGCATTCCGATCCACGCATACCCACCCAACCATGCAGGCCCTCCGAGTAGCGCAGTGATATTACTGAAGTAATACAATTTTTCAGAGTACAATGTGTCAGAAAAAATGTTAAGTACGACTTACACGCAACCTACAGACATAATGCCTTCAAACTGTGATTTCAATCTATGAGAAAACATAATTCTGTTACTTAGAAACTTAAAACACAAGCCCGTTTTCCAGCATTTCTACCACGTACCCGGTTTCTTGTAACACGTCCAGATGGCGCTCGCCTCCGTGTATCCGTGATTACTGTCTGATGACACAAGGAAGTAATGATAAGCTGAGAAAAATGGTCATTGATGAGGAAGGGTATAGAAGCCTAGGGAATGACCATAAACGCATAATTTTGAAAATGGGATATGTTGTTAGGAAAGAGAGGAAGGAGTTCAAAATGGCCAGTCCAAATTTGAACGCTGAACAAATAACAAATATAGTCGCTAGAGTCGAGGAAGAACCTGGCAAATGGCCAAATAAAGAGTGGGAATATAGTGAGCTTCTCAATGTAGAAACGACAGAAATACGGAAAGAGAAACAACATGTTCGTTGGAAAGGAAAAAAGAAACCGTAAGCCTGGTGGAACAAGGAAATTCGAAAAGCGATAGCCGAGCGAAAGAAAATATCCCAAGAGCACAGGCAGGCAAAGAAGACGCAGTTGCCGCAGGATGAAGTAGTCAGTAAATGGGAAATATACCGGGAGAAAAAGTCTATCGTTCAAATACTGGTGCAAGCAAAATTAAAAGGTGAAAATGAACGTTCGTTGTCGGAAATACGTGAGAAAGAAAAGGCTGCAACTAGAATATTTTGGAACCACATAAAATTATTACGCAGGAAGTCAACAACAATACAACAACATATCCCAGACGAAGATGAAAACATACTGGAAGAAGAAGTGGCAATAAATTACATCCGAAAAATAACAGCCGAATCTTTCCAAGGCAATGCCGAGCTTGTATTTGAAGAAAAATAGAACATGAAAGAGACCCAGGTGGAAAAGGAGCTGTAGCTGACAAACTTCAACTGGAAGAAAGCCGAAGAGAAAATTCCTAAGCGCACAGCCACAGGGCTAGACGAGGTTCCCATTAGGCTGATTAATGAACTAGGATCAAAAAGTAAGGAAGCTCTGGTGAAAGCAGTGGATAAAACTAGACGAATACGTCTACGAATACGTCTACGAAAATAGACGAATATCAGATAGTTGGCGAGAAAGTAAATTGTATTTAATTTATAAAGGTAAAGGGGAGAAAGATAGAATTTACTCCTTTAGACCGTTGACCATTACGTCGGTAATATACAGGCTAGCACTGCAGGCAATCAAATTAAAGTTGCAAGCATGGGCAGAGAATAATGGCATTTTGGGAGAACTTCAGGATGGCGTCAGAATAGGTAGGCGTTTATACGATAACTTATTTTTTCTTACTCAGTGTATTGAAATATCAAAAGTAGAAAGCAGACCGTTATATGTGGCCTATTTAGAGATTACAGGAGCCTATGATAACGTAAACCGCAACAGTTTATGGGATATTCTGGAAGGGGAAGGCTTAGGTGACGATTGTCTACAGATTTTGAAAGAGATTTACCTAAAAAATACCGTTTGCGCTGAATGGGAAGGGATCAGGAGCGAGGAGAAAGTTCCTATCAACAAGGGACTGAGGCAGGGGTGCCCTTTATCCCCACTGCTGTTTATGAAGTACATCGTAAGGATGGAGAGGTCACTAGAACTAAGTAATATCGGTTTTAATCTCTCATACAAACAGGCGGGTACACTAGTAGAGCAGCAGTTTCCGGGTTTATTTTATGCAGACGATATTGTGTTGCCAGCTAACAAGCAAAGTGATTAGCAACGTATGGCTAATATCTGTAGACAGGAAGGCAACAATTTAGGTTTGAAACTTAGTGTTAGAAAATCAGGTGTTATGGTAGTGAATGAAAACAGTGAACAGACAGTGGCGACAGAGGGCCAGGAAATACCTCGGGTATCAGAATATAAATGCTTTGGTATATAAATAAACGAAGGCAATGGATATATGGAAACACAGGAACAAACAATAACAATGAAGGGGAAGATAAATGCAGCCATAATGAAGCACAGAGTCCTATGGGGATACAATAGGTACGGGGTGCTCCGAGGTATGTGGAATGGGGGTAATGGTTCCAGGACTTACTTTTGGAAATGCGGTTGTTTGCTGTAAATCAGGGTTACAATTAGGACTCGATGTGAACCAAAGGTCAGCGGGTCGGCTCGCATTGGGCGCCGCGGGAAAACTACAAATGAAGTTGTGCAGGGTGATATGGGTTGGACTAGTTTTGAAGTGAGGGAAGCTCGTAGCAAAACTGAGTATGAAGAACGACTGAGGAATATGGAAGAAAGTAAATCGGCTAGGAGAGTGTTGAGGTATCTGTACAGGGAAAACATTGGTTCACAGTGGCGGAAAAGAACTAGGAAGCTTGCCAGCAAGTATGTGGCCTGTAGGTTGGGCAACACGAGAAAAAAGAACGTCAAGCGGAAAGTCAGAGAGGCCGAAATAGTCTCATGGGTGGCGGCAATGGAAAAGAAACCTGCATGAGAGACTACTTAAGAGGAAAAAACAAAATCAGGAAAAAAACAATTTATGATAACTCAAAGGGAAGCTCATTAATTTTCGAAGCCAGATCGGTATGCCTTAGAACACGCACCTATAAAGCGAGATATAAGAAGGAAGAAGAAGCATGTGCTTGCTGTGGTAAAGCAAGGGAAACTATGCAGCATGTTTTATTAGAATGTGAAGACGTCTACCCAGCGGTCGATTTAGGCACCACTGGCCTTCTTGAAGCCCTTGGGTTCAGCGACAGCAGTGGAAAAGTAAACATGTCCGCAATAAGGATTAGTAACAGGCGATTGGAGGATTGGTGAAATAAAAGTAAGGAAACGACAAAAAGCGGAGACGTACAAAAGCATGGTTCGCATTAGGGGATCAGAAAATTTGGTTTTGGGGGTTCATAGTGGTTTTTTTTTTGTTTAGCCTAGGTAGGACATTAGGCACTATAATAGCAAGAGCTTGGTGGCGCAACCGACCACCCCGTTCTAAAGGGGACGCTCATAAGACCCATCCATCCATCCGTAGGGTGCCTCGATGTAGCGTGCCGGCTTACAGGGTGGGGCGCCTTTTGGCCTGCGCCGCGCCGCCGTTTTGCTCCACGGTCGCCATATTGGGGTGAGTCGCTTGCTGCGTCCGTTCCTTCCAGCGTTGGTAAAGCAGCATTGTTGGGGAGTTTGCGATGCTGCCGTGTTGTGCACCAGGTGCTGGGCGATTTTACTGTGTTCAGTCGCAAAAACCAGCATGCCAAGGTGTTGCGTACCACTGTGTGCCGGCTCGACAATGAAAGGCATGCGCTGTTATCGCTTTCCACGGTATAAGGAACTGAGAAATGTATGGGAGGCGAAAGTGAGACATAAAAACTGGAATGCGAATGATAACTCGAAGATCTGCGAGGTAAGTCACAACACCTATGCTGCTTCTCATAAGAGTATTGCACCTGGCCGCTTTTACGTAACAGCATTGTGAGGTTAGAATAATGCTGTGAAGCTTGTTTTTGTTTGTTTGATCATTCTTAAAGCGTCCGGCATGCCGCCTTATCAGTTTTTCTGTGACGCGAGACGCGACCGATTTATCTCGGTTGATGAGCCACGCGCGACTATGTCGGGTTCAAGAATTTTGTCGTTGTCTTTGGCATGTTATGGTCGAAGTTTCCTTACCGGCTTTAAATTGAGCTCGGCCGAGAGCGGCGCGTCTCCTCTTCATCGATAACAGCTGAGCACGTTTGCTGCTATCGCAGCAGCGAAGTTGTGCAGTTCTTAGTAGGTGCAGGTCGGCCTAATGAATTGTTTCTTCCAATAATGTTTTTGTTCTCTTATTTCTTTGCGTGCGCATGACATTTGGCGCAAACTGACATTTTCTTTGCCTCTAATACTAGCGAGTAAATATGCCAGACCTTTATACACCTGATTTTGCTGGTGCAAGTGCATGGTAAATAAGAATATCAGCCGACGCTCCATTGCCCGCCGTATCTGCGCTCGCCCTAATATGGCGGTCATGCTGGCCGTGTCTCCACCCTGTATGGTGGCGCTCTCCATCGAGGCACCGTATATATCCGTTGTGCACAGAATTGGCCGGAAAATCTTCGCACCCTCCAAGAACACCCGCTTGTGCGAGGCAAGTTTGTTGAGTACCTTCAGCGGTGCTTGTTGGACAGTTATAGTAACAACAGCTTGGTGGGGCAACCCATCGCTCCGTTTCAAAGGGGACACTCATAGCATCCACTCATCCATCCATCCGTAGGAAGCATACATGCTAGCGCTGTTGGTATGCAGCCTGCCTACGTGTCCGTGGCCTAGAGTCACTGGAAAAAAATTAATAGTATCGCATTCCAGATGTTGTGTATTCTTAAGGAACACCCATCTGGAAGCACGGGTGTCATCTCAGGAGTGCCACAAGGGTCAGTTGTAGGACCATTGCTCTTTCTTATTTATATTAATGATATAACTGATAACATAGGTTCCCAAATAAGACTTCTTGCTGACGACTGCGTCATTTCTAGGCAGATTTTAACTACCGCGCATGCCACAAGCATACAAACAGACCTAGTGAAACTCAACAAGTGGCGTAAAGTATGGCATATGGAGGTAAACGCAGAAAAAACAAAGCTTATTCATTTTCTACACTTACTAATACTCCTATAAATGTTTAAACAATAAACAATTACAGGTATGGCGAGAGTGCAATGTTTCAAGTACCTCCGCGTCTATCTAGCAACCGATCTAATTGGCATACAGACAAAATATATAACTGTGGTATCAACCGAAGGTGGAAGTCACGGTCCAGCCGTCCCGATGTAAAAACCCGTTTCTTCAACGTATATAACCACATATATAATGAAGAACAGAAGCGCCCCGTGGGGAATAAAGAACTCAAATTAATAGCGAAACTAAATACAACGTACTCCCTCCCTTATTTTTAGTGATTAGTTGTTAGTGAGTATTAGTAAGTAAAACCCCAAGGCATGCACACTGTACTTATTTACACATATTTACAAACTATGTACACAGCATCAGACCGCCAACTAGTTGGTCTGATAGTCTTGGAGCCATGCCGGTGGCCGGCGGTCTCGGCTCGGTCGCTTTGGACGTCTCACCGGCGACCATGGCGACGGGCTCATCGACTACTGCTGCAGTATGCCAGGAGACAGTGCCTGCGTCCTGGGAGAAGGAGGCTGTACCACGGCAGGCTGCAGCACATCGGGAGACAGCGGCTGCGGCGTGGCAGGCTGCAGCACCTCAGGAGACCGCGGCGGTGGCGTGGCAGGCTGGCCTGGTTCCCAGGTGCCCCTCTCCAGAACCCTGGAAAGCTTGGTGGCATTCCACGTACGGCCGTCTCCAAGTCGGAAAGAGGCTGGTCCGCTTATATTGATCACCTTAATCGGTGAAGAAAAGGCGCAGTCTCCCTTGAAACGAACGGACGGCTTTTCATGCGGACAAAATCGCCTAGGGCTATCTTTGTCTTCTTGGCGGCTCTCCTTTTGTCCGTGTAGTGCTTGCTGCTCTGCTGTTAACACCGAACCCTTTGACGAAGTCGCGCCAATTCCTTGACTAGGTCTTCCGCAAATGCTTGTGCTGGAAAACCCACGACATCCAGCCTGGTTCGGGGCATTCTACCATGCAGCAGAACTGCTGGAGCGACGCCGGTGGTGGCGTGCGGGGTACAGCGCTAAATGGCAAGGTATTCTGTGACAGCTTGCTGGAGTGGTCGTCTTTAGAGGAGTGAGACTTGAATGAAAATTTTCAATATACTATTGAAACGTTCTATTTGCCCATTGGTTTGGGGGTAGTACACCGAAGAATGTGAAAGACTGATGCCTCTGTTTTGCAGGAAAGTGATGAATTCGCGCGAAGTGAACTGAGGTCCATTGTCACAAACGACCTCTTCGGGTAGCCTTCACGGGCAAAAACGCTTGTTAAAATGTATTTCACGGTGCTCGTGGACACTTCGCTGCAAAAATACACCTCTGGCCATTTAGAATGATAGTCAACAAGCGTTACAGCAAATCTGCTGTTGTGAGGGGCAGGCTCCAAAGGACCAAACAATATCCAGGCCAAGTTTCTGCCACAGTCGCTCAGGCCATTCAACAGATTTCAACGGCGCTGGGGATGTTTTGGCGGACTTATCTGCCTTCAGGGAGATGTGGCAGTTTTTTACTGCTATTTCCACTTGCTTATCCATTCTTGGCCACCAGAACCGCTCACGCAGTCGTGCCTTCGTGCGCGTGATATCCGGATGTGTCTCGTGCGCGATGCCGATGATCTGAGCCGTGAGGGAGGACGGAACAACGAGGCGCTCTCCACGCAGTAGCAGGTTATCGACAACAGAAAGTTCTTCCCGAATGGCGTAGAATGGTTTCACCTCTTCTGGTGCGGACTTCTTTGGCGGCCAGGAACTCATCACGAATAACTTGATGGTTTTCAGGCCACTGTCATCGAGGGTGGCCTGCCTGAACTTCTCTTTTGTCACGCAGACTGGCTCACTGAACGAGACAATTTCTTCCTCGTTAGCAATCTCTGCCTCCGAGGTAGGTGCTGGTAGCCGAGAAAGTGCACCTGCTACAGTGTTTGTGGACCCCTTGCGGTATTCGACAGTGAAATTTTAGCAAAGCAGTCGTGCACTCCAGCGTGCACTTCGGAGTGGGCGTCTTCCATGACCTTGTGACGAGAGCAAGAACACCAGTGCCTAGTGGTCTGTTCGAATTGCGAAATGCCGACCCCAAAGGTACGTGTGCCATCGCTCACATGCCCAAATACATGCAAGAGCTTCTCGTTCACCGACTGAATATTTTCTCTCCGCAGGCGACAGTGTACGAGATGCGAAAGCGACTGTGCGGAGCTCGTGGCCACTTTGTTGCTGCAGGACTGCTCCCAGCCCACAGTCGGACGCGTCAGTCGACACAATAACTGGCAGTGACCGATCGAACATCTGGAGGGCTGTACTCGACGAAAACATTTCCTTGACATTCCTGAAACTGCTGCCTGCTTCGGCAGACCAGATGAATGGCTCACTTTTGCGAAGTAAGACTCTCATAGGCTCAGCCACTTGTGCCAAGTGTGGAACAAACTTGGAGTAATATTCTACGAGACCCAGGAACGAACGAAGGGTGGCAACATCAGTTGGCACTGGTGTGTTAACTATGGAGTGTACTTCATCTGGAAGGGGCGAGATAGCACGTGCGGTGACCTTGTGCCCTAGAAACGCAAGTTCTGGAACGTCGAAGAGGCATTTGTTGTTCAGTTTCAGAGCTTCGTTCTTGATCTTGAAAAATATCGAGTTTGCGCTTGTACAGAGTCTTCGTGTACTTTTGTCTAGTGTTCCGTTATTTGTTAATTGGTTATTCAAAAAGTCGTTAAAGCAGGATCAGAAGCATATTCGTTACCATAACACTTTCGTTAAATATATTTAAATCCTTGGTTAGACCCGAGCCCAGTGTTTATTTTTTCTTTCCAGGGCAGGTCGCTATGCTTAATGTCATAGGAAAATACATTAGAGTGATACGCTCACGTCGCTTTCCAGAGCAACTTCCCAACGGTGTTTCTAACCTTCCTAAGTTCAGCAAATACACTTAGGTCTTTGGATTTAAGGAAGGTAGCCTATAGTTGTTCTTTGGCATTAATTTTATCGCATGTGTCCTTGCTTACACAAGCTTTCCGTATATTGTGTGTCCGCTTAGCAATTTTTGCGTGAACATTTGCGTGATAAGCATTTTTCACTACATTTAAAACTTTATCATTTTCCTTAATCGAATTTTTGATGTTATATATGTACTTCAATGCAACATCATGTAGGTACTCTTTAAATCGCGTCAAGTTTGTATCCAAAATATCTTGATAAACGCGCTCAAGTTTTTCTTTTTTTACGACAAACTCTGGGCAAAACTAGAAAGACAGGTAAATGGCCGTTGATATCACAAACTGTGGTGCCAGTGGTGCGTTTTTCGATTGTTGTATTCGTTATTAATAAAGTTAACAGTCTCTTATGTGTCCGTGATTTGCTCTACAATTGTAAGACCAGTGTGAAAACCGTACATACTAACAATGGGTAACCATGAACAGAGTCATTTGCTTTGACTAGCGTTGAAGGAAAATAATGTTACAATCACCTCTAACAAGAAGTTTGAGATTCTCCTCAGTTGAGAAACATAACAAGCGTTTAAAAAAATTAAGAACTGCCAGCAGGCGGCTTATGCAAGCCAACGAACATGCTGCCATCAGCACGAGTTCCTATAGCTTCGATGTCATCGGTGACATATGTGTACTCTTTTTGAAGGTGAGAATTCATGCATTTCCGTGTAACGGTAGATACACCGACCCCCCCCCCCCCACGCTTTTCTTTTTTTATGTTTCATATCACGAAGGAGTCAGCATACGGTGGAGGCACATACCTTAACCGAGCCCTTTTCAGACATCATTTCTGTCAACCTGATCACAGAGATGGGAAAACTTATACCATAAAAAAATTTTTTACAGACCGACAATTTAAAGCAAGAAAAGACAAGGTGGAATTCAGTGGTTTTACTTTTTCAGAAAACTGGTGGTGTAAAATAGCCATATCGAATGATCACACAAGCACTGCTGCCACATCAAATATTGCAAACGTGCGACTTTCTTTACTACAGTCGCTAGATCACCAGCGGCCTTTGGCGTTCGCGTGCCTGAAAAAACGAAGTTGTTTTCAGCCACCCGCTCTTTTGTGGAGTGTAGTAGTTCTCGGTTGTGTTTTGTTGTATTTTCTAGGTCTGAAATTTGATTCCCGACGTCCCTAGGACTCTTACATATAGCGTGCCACATCTTCTTCTCTGTTTGATGGGTTAAACGAACAAATATTCTGGGAATTTTGTATGGCCTTGCGAGAAATCAGTGCACGACAGTAATATCATTATGTTTAAGGCAAGGTACTCCAAGAACAGGCTCAAGCTCATTTATTTCGGGTCACGCTGGAACAGCAGCAGGTGAGGATGACTTGAGCTTTTACCTTAATCTGAATCTCCAGATACTGTGGACAGCATTGAATTTTCCCCGAGAACACCGATTCGCAGGCATTAACTTGCCCACTGGAGCATGTCTCCATGTGCAGTGACATTTCTTTTTGTGCTTCGCGCTGTTATTGCACAAATCTACGTGCTCCTGGTCATAACATTATATTTTCCCCCTTATTAAGAAAAAAAAGAACAAGAAACTCGGAAACCTCTCGGTAAGCTAACATCTGACTTAGGCGCCGCAGTTATATATTTAGATTCTCTTATCTGTATATGCAACTGACATCTTCATGTCTGAACTTCTGACAATGGCGGAATATTGACTAATACTGATGCGAAAGCATCAAATGGTCCATTGAGCGAGAGAGCGGGCGTCTGTAGCAGCAAAACGGCACCTAAATTCCCATTGGTTGTGAGGCCACATGATGTGCGCGGCTCGACGGGCGAAAGGCAACAACTGCTGGTTGGCAAGGTGTTGCGTGGGCGGAGAGGGCATCGCCGTGACGCCACGTCACTCTCGCTCTCGGAGGCCTGTGTTGTCCACACGTTCCTGGTCTGCGCAAGCTCTCGCCTGCGTTCTAACTTGGAGTTAGTTGTATTATAGCTATTGCTGAGGGCCCACGAAGAACATAAATTGATTTATTGAACGTTTTTCGAAACCAAAAGAAAATTACTGTCTCTTTAGGTTGTAGGTGATATAATCGGCATTATAGGCTGAGAGATTTGATATTTTGTCCGCAGCCGATTTTGACATGACTTTAAACACGTCCCAAATTACAATGGTGTAAAAAATGTGTATGCTGCAAACGACCAGCAGTCTCTCATTTTTTAGAGTTCCCTTTAGATGAAAGACATAAAAAATTAGGTTTATACGCAGGAAGGTTTGTAAACATCGCGTTCTTATTGACTACAACATAACAAGTACTAAATTCTCGGGTTCTGCGTGTCAAGACAACGATTTGATTATGTGGCATGCCGTAGTGGGAACTACAAAGTAATTTTGACCACCAGGAGATCTTTAACGTGACCCTAATGCACGTGAACAGGAGGGTTTGCATTTTCGCCCCCATGAAAATGCTGCAGCCACTGCCTGGATTCGATCCCGCGACTTGATGCTTAGCAGCCCAACATCATAGCCGCTGAGCCACCGCGGAGAGTAAAAGAACAACTACGACTAAGCAAAAGCGCGGCGCTCTAGACCCAGAAGGGATGTTTCCGCTTGACAAAGTATGCCGGGACGAGGGAATACTTTTCTGAAACAAATTTTTCAAGATACATGGCGACATGACGATTTGCATTCCTGTCATACGCACTGCCATCGTTTCAGCAGCGCGTATAACTGAAGAGCTCAGCAGTGCATTTCAGGGCACTTTGTTGTTTCATCCTGAGTATACGAAAGGCTGCACCGATCAGATCAATGTATGATCGTTACACTTAAGCAAAATAGTCAAAATGTTTTGTACTCGTACCAAACTACTTCATGGTCCAGGTCAAAAAAATAAAGAAAAGGAAGGGCCAATATTTCAGTCTTTATCTTACGTGCAACATGCAACATCGCCTGCTGGAGAAAGAGCAAGCGCTCGCGATCAGAGAAAATTATATGCTCTGTCGTATGGCGCAAGCAAAATCGGGCCATGTGGGGCTATTTACCTTACTTTATCGAGAATAGGGAATGCAGCGCGCCAAGGAGGGAATCATTTTGAAAGCAGTGAGGAAGACGTAACCACCGGTACAGGAAACGTTTTCGTGAGATCGAAGCCGGAAAGTGTAAGTTGTTCGCGCGCGACGCGTTTTTCGCGCATCGTATGCGTGGATGGTGAATACGAGTGCGTCTAATGCAAACTGTTAGGGCGGTAGTTTTCTAGGCTGCGATGTGTTTTATAATGCTTTTGCTTCCTCCCGCGAAAGATCAATGGCAGAATGCTTGCGGACGACACTCGGAAGCGAACGTTGCATGAGTGATTTAGTAGGGAAGTCCTCGACAGTACACGAGAAATTTCGAAGGCTGAAAGAATATACTTCTGTCGGGAATACTTCAATCTCATCGATATTGTTTTTAAATAGAGCGTATATTTTGACGGCCGAACAAAAGAACAGACATCCAGGAAGCTCTACTTAACAGTCATTCTATTCCCTATAAAACTTTATTCCTTTATGGTAATGCAAATGCACAAGAAGATGTCTGAACATGTCTCAACTCAGAAATTGTTGGCATTTCGGTCGTTAAGGGAACGCCTCAACGGAAGGCGCATCCCGCGACCACCGAAACGCATCGGCGGTGTGGTGTGTTTCGCATTAAATTTTGCTAAACCGAAATTTTCTGATGTGTGCGAGGTACTGCATGTGATCCTAGAGATCACTTTTATTCCACCGTCACCAACTCTGTCAACAAAGCGTTGATAGAAACTGTTCTCCTTTCGCCTTTGACACGACACTCGGCTTCTTATCCTGTGGTCCTAGGTTCGAAACTCACCAGCGCCAGCGTTTTTCCTTTCAAATTCATTCTGTGTTTGTTTACAGATCGCTTCGTGTTATGCGTTATATGGACGGACAGACAGGCCGACGGACCAATTTCATTGGTGAGTCGCCTAACAATGCCTACTCATTAAAAAATTCCTCGACAGACGGCCAAAGCAATTTACCAGTCGTGCCGCAGCAAAATATTCTTTTATGAATTTTTGCTGTCTGTAAAAATGTGACTTTCAAGAAACGCTTTCATATTGTCACACGTGCTTCTCCAAGGTTTACAGGCCGATTTATCTATTTCTTATAAATATGTACACATTTACAAGAGTTCAGAACGAAACCGAAAGTCAGGAACAGAAGTTTTTTTTGCGTAGTGACCCAGTTATCCGGACAATCTTCGCAGCCTAAACAAACACAGTAGTTCTCAAGGTAGCACTATTTCAACGTATCTGAAAAGCGTAGCAAATTAACGAATGCACAGTATGGAAAAGAGGAGCTGCCCGCCTTAATCGTGAGTATGTGTGGTAATTTGTGTCCGTTATTTTAATAGCTACGTTTTACCATCTACACCAATAAAGATGCTCCTACTTACATATGACTTAAGTTACAGCATGCTGTTTTTCATTAGTGCAAGGCACAGCAGGCCGGATGGGATTAAGAAGTTTACAGGGACAACATGGCCACATTTAGTACATGACCGGGGTAGTTGGAGAAGTATGGGAGAGGCCTTTGCCCTGCAGAGGGCGTAACTAGGATGATGATGATTCTGGTGATGCTGCTGCTGCTTCTCATGATGATGATGACAGCAGGCCGGAGATGACCCCTTGTCCTATATTCTGAGATTAAAACGATTCTCGGTGGAGCCCCTGTCAAGAGCCATTTCACAGAGCAGGGAGCATTGCTCTTGGATGCAGAGACCGAAGGGCAAGCGGATGTCCTAGAGACCAAGAATATCAGTGGCATAGCCATATTTTCCCGTGTTCCACAGAGTTATATGAAGACCACGTGCATTGTAGGGGAGTCCCAAGATGGTATTCAGATGAAGAGCTGCTCACCTACCTGAGACCTCAGGAAGTATTTCATGCAAGAAGAATCATCCGTCGGTTCCGAACCTTATCAACTGAATGAGAGTCAAGGCGCACTGAGTCTGTGGCTCTCACATTTCCTCCAAGTTCTGAGTGCTCAAAGGTTAACCATGGTTTTATGAGACACGCGCTTTTCGACTACGTGGAGACACCACCACGCTGTTTTAAGTGTCAATGCTTCGGACATGTAGCAAAGCACTGTCGTGGGGAACAGAGACGCAAGCGCTGTGGGGCACTTCATTACTTTAAGACGTGTGCAAGTAAAGACAATTTTATGTGTGCAGACTGCGGCCACCCAGCTAGCTACGACCAATGTCCTGCAAGGACAGCCGTTCAGCTAAGGAATAAGACGTTTGTCTTGGCTCCAAAGCATGCAAGCGCCCCATCGAACAAGAAGACGTCCAGCGTGCCACAACTAAGTGGTTTCAAAACGGAACACGGATTTAAGTTCCCGCATCTCACACCGTCAAAACAAGTTATTCAGCCAACGCAACTCGTCAACGCTGCTGGAGAACATATTCCAAAAGAGTCCGAAAAGCGCACCTATGCAGCCGCAGTGAACCGACCTCGAGTACCAGTTGGAAGCACTCAGCAGGAAAACTGCCAACATGGGATACGCGCTTTGTTCCCGACACTATGCTCCCACGTCGCGAAGATGCCTGCAAGTTCAACGAAGGAGATACTGGAAACAGTGCTGGCTATTGAATCAGTAATACTCTGCTCTACTTCCAATGCCCTTAGTAGCATAATGGCAATTTCTCGCCCACCTAATCTATTATGCCGTTCAAAAGTGCCCTTAATAATGCAATGGAACTGCACCGGTATTCTAAAGCGTCTGTGCGAATTTAGCCTTTTCCTTCGGGACATGCTTATACTAATGGTAGTCCTATTGGAGGCTGCTCTCCCAAATGGAAGGACGATTCAAGGATACATCAGACACTCCAATCTGAGTATGCCTTCATTTGCAAATAACAGGGCAATTATATATATATATATATATATATATATATATATATATATATATATATATATATATCAGGCGTGAAATACTCCACGTCACCGTACCAGTACAAGACCTCTGTTCTACCTCCTTGGAAGTCGCTGCTGCGCAAGTGTGCCTAGGAAACCGAACACTCAGTGTGTTGTCGGTGTATGTAAGTCCACGAAGGAAGGTCTCCATGTAGGCGTTTCGAAAAGACCTTTGCATGCGTTGCCCCTCACCTAGAATAACCTGTAGAAATTTTACCGCACATCATTCGCTTTAAGAATATAAGATTGTACATTTCCCCAGCAAAGAACTTGTCGCTGCCGCGGATGCTGCTGACTTATGCGGGGCGAACGATGGCAGACCAACTTTCTTCAGGCTACCAGATTCACAAGTGCCATAGATATCGCGTTACACTTTACATACCTTATGGTATCATCGATAACGGCCCCAGACAGCACGGACAGTGGCCATTTCCCAATCTTAACAAACATCATCGTATTTCAGACTGCTGGTTGACAATTCTGTACTGTGACATGCTGGGACACATACAAAGAAGCGTTGGCTGAATGCCCTGGTCAGCTGTTTGCAGATATGTTGCGGCGAAAGAGAGTCGCAACTTCAGTGTTCAAACTGCCAGGTCATTTCCCTACACCTGACTTGAAACTAAACAATCTCTGCGCACCGCGTAGGAGAGAGGAGCGGTAACTATTGACTAAAAAAGGAAATACTTCTACGAAAAATGACTATAACAGGATAAACGCTGTCAGCCGTCGTCACACAAGAAGGTTAAGACGAGTTCAATGGACTGCTTTTTGTGAAAGCTTGGCATTTACTCCCAGGACAAGAATATGGGGAATAATCAATAGCCATGTTTCTTTCTTTTTTTCCGTTTTTTAGCGTTTTCCTCTCTGTCATCTTTCTAACCCCTATCCTCCATCCCCAGTGTAGGAACCGGAGACTCATATCTGGTTAACTTCCCTGCCTTTCCTCTTCATTCTCTCTCTCTGTCTCTATCCGGAAAGATTCGCCAACACAAGCCATTCGAATCACTTGCTTTAAGCAATGGAAAATATTTACCGATCCTTGCAGATTTTGCAGATGTATACACATCTGGCAGATCAGCAGGAGGGGTGAACCTTCTACCATCTCAATCATTCCATGCGATGGATGCGCCATTCCCCTTTCGGGAGTTGAATTTGGTGCTTAGCAGAGTAAAAAGACGCTGTGCTGTGGGTCCCCATTTGATCAGCAATCACATGCTGACAAATCTACCATACGAGTAAAGGCGAGCCCTTCTGGGCATATTTATTCGCGTCGAGAGCACAGGAGAGATTCCCGAAACATGGAAGGCAGCATGGGTGGCGCCAGTGCTAGAGTCTGGAAAGGCTCCTGTGAACCTTGCCTCCTATCGGCCAGTATCGCTAACAACCTGCGTATGAAAGTTGATGCAAAGACTAATATGTAGGAGGTTAAGTTCGTATCTTGAGCAAGGAAGTAGATTGCATCGTGTACGACCGGATTTCACCAATGGTTGAGTGCCCAGGACAGTGTCTTTGACTTACTAAGCCGCATCGAGCACCTTTGCGTCGACGGCCTTTAGACACACGCCATCTTTATGGACGTTCCCAAAGCATATGACTGTGTGCTTCATACTGGCGTCACCAACGCATTCCAAGCCCCGCGCGTCTCTGGAAATGGTCTTCGATTCGTACATGAATTTCTTAGAGAGCGACATGTTCAGGTTAAGCTCGGAAATATAATGAGCGAAACGCGATGCATTTCTCTCGGCGTCCCACAAGGAAGTGTCCCATCTACCTTGCTTTTTAACATTGCCATGGCCAGCATTCCAGAGGCACTGAAGGTAAGTTGGATGGCCGTTAAAATGTCCAACAATGCAGATGACATCTGCATTTTGATCTCGGGGTACCAACACAAACGTTTGGCCCGGGTAGGCCAGGGTGCAATCTCCGTCATCGATCGCCACTTATCGACGCTTGGACTATTTTTATCAGCGGAAAAATCTACCATCATGCTCTTCCCGGGAGCGTGCTGCAAGTAAACTTGTCTGTCGCTGAATATTAGAGGCCATCCAATTCCCCGTGCAACTAGTGTTCGATTCCTGGGCATCACCATCGACAGCAAGCTACTACGGCGACGTTCAGTTGAAAGTGCTGTGGCTGCATCAGTACAAAGTGTTAACGCACTTCATCGCATGACCGGTGTATGTTGGGGAAAACAACCGTACGTCTATGCTTAAAGTGAACACTGCATTAATAGCAAGCCGCACTCTTCATCAGCTGCCGCTGATATCACCATCACCGAGCCAATTCGAGTGCTTAAGAGGCAATGAATAGAATGGGACTTCGTTTGGCGATGGGAGCTCCTCAGGCGGCTTCAAACAAGAACGGTAATAATGAGGCGTAGTCTCTTTCACTCCGCCTTTTCGCATTTCAGGCCTTGCTGATGGAGTTTTTATGGCTGGGCGAGCTTAAATCAGCCGCGGTGCCTCTACGGCGGCTAAGAGCAAGAACTCGCTCCCATGTCCATGGGGCGCTGAACAGTTTTCGATTTTTGGAATTGGAGTGGCCTAAACGGAGCCGCCTCGGCCCGCCGTGGTCTTTCTCGGACGTTACGTGTGGCCTCAGTGTACCCCACCTACGGGCGAAACGCACCATTTAAGCTGCTGAAGCAAAGTTTCTTTTACTAGACTACCTGAGCGCAGCGTACCAAAGTTACCTACAAGTGTACACAGGTGAGTCGGTGTGTGCACAAACAGACAGCTCCGCAGCGGAAGGAAAGAAAGAGAAAAGCAGAAGGCGGGGAGGTTAACCAGAACACCATCCGGTTGGCTACCCTACACCGAGAAAATGGGAAAGGGGAAAACAAAAATGACATACAGAGAGAGCAGGGAAGTGGCATTCTGCATACCCTCCCTTGAGTTGTCATGGTCTGGCCGCCTTGATCACGTAGTTTCGTGGAAAAGAGCAGAAAGTGCCTCCATTACCGCGGGCTAGCGAAAACTGCGCGCGTATTCCGCACGTCACGTCGTGGTGCTGACGGACTCAAAATCGTCGTTACAACTGTCCGTGTCCGTGAAGGCCAGCGGCATCGACCGATCCCAGCTGACCCCAGAGAGTTTCGCCTTGGAAGAGAACGGATGTGTCGTCGGCGCGCTCCCCAACCACGAAGACGACGCCATCTTCACCGACCGCCCTTGGCCGGGCCGCTTTCGCCGGAAGCCATATGGGAAGCGGCTTTCTTGCCGTTTCCCACCGACCGCTCGATGGCTCTTGCAAATCAACCGCCTGACGCACCTGCGCGTCCCGGACCCTCGCGGGTGACGGACACGCGCCGCCAAGACCTTGACAGCATGGATTTTCAAGACTCCACTGCTCACAACCTCACGACACCAAAAGGACCCAGCGACCAGAACGGCGGGACAGAGAGCCAAAGTCAAACAGATGGGGATTGGCAGACGGTCCTCACGCTTCGGCAGAAAAAAAAGGATGCGAAAGAGAAGAAGACCAGAGCACTGGAATATTCGGGGACCTTGAAGAATCAGCAAGTTTCCGCTGGACAAGCAACCGGAAAATCTAAACACAAACCAGCATACAGGCGGTTACCCCCCCTGCCAAAGGAGGATTTTAAGATAGTGGTGCGACCGCATCAAGGGCCACCGGTCAAGAACCTGGCTAGTCCACTACTGGCGGATGCCGTGATTGCTGCATGCAACGGGAAAATATCAGGTGAGCAATTTCTGTTCAGAATCAAGCCGGGCTCCAACATGTTTATGGTGTCCACGCCGCACCAGACAGTGGTGGACTACGTTAGACGTATTGAAATGCTTAACATCAACGGCCGGCCTCACTCGGTCAACGCCTACGTAGCGACAAGTGACGGGACAACCAAGGCTGTCATTCACTGCTTGGACCTGCACACGACGCCTGGAATGCGAAAAGCGAATCTACGCATACCCACGCAAGGGGTTGAAATTCTCCAAGCGCGCATGTTCCGTAACACTAAAACGGTGGTTATCACCTTTTTTGGAGGCATTACGCCGCGGTACGTCTACTACAACGGCGGAGAACTTGCTTGCTATCCCTACAAAATTACCACTCAGGTGTGCAAAGTGTGACACCAAATTGGTCACCGATCGGACGTCTGTCCCCAGCCGGACATTCCAGTATGCCGTACATGTGGACAACGGGAACCTGTAGCCGGACATGAGTGCGCTCCCAAGTGTGCAGCCTGTGGAGAGGGTCACATGACAGGAGACCGAAGTTGTAAAAAACGTCTCAAACCCCAAAGCAAAAGAACGCCGAGGACTGGCGTCCAACGGACTACCCGGAAGGACAGCTCAACGAAGCCCCCTCAACGCCTACGTTGGTTCAGTTCCGATGATGGAGAATCCGCATCCGATCCCTCGGCGGAGGCATCAGAGACTCGCCGTCGATCCAGGTCAAGATCGCGGACCCGAAAGAACTCCAATCCCAAAAACCCACCTCATTACGAATCACCAAAATCGCCTAAATCGGGGGCTTTCGGCACTGTGACCAAGCACGCGCCAGAAGATAACACGGTAAGCTGGGCACGAGTCGTTTCTCCTACTGCTCCTATAACAGAAAATCCCGAATATCGGAAGATCATTAACGAAAACAAGCTCCTCCGCGAGAGCTTGGCAGAAATTAGGCGAGAGTTGGCCTCCCTCAAAGCTAGTCGCTGTACTGAAACGAACAAAACAGCACATACTTAAGCAGCAGGCACGCCTCTCGAGGTTATAACGACGCCGAATTCTGTGGAGGTTACACTCCAACAAGTCGTGCATCAATTACAAACTATGCAAAATTTTCAGCAGCGGATGTACGCAGAATTTCAAAGCCTAAAAACTTACGTCGATGAATCTGTGGCCAGTGCAAAGAGCACGGCTCGTAAGCGAGCCAGCATTAGCCCCAGAGCTCAATCTAACCCCCGTCCGCGACCCATATCGACCTCAGACAGCGAAAGCACTATTCATGGCGAGTAGAACGCGAGTGCATCACGAATATCTCGAAATTTGGCAATGGAACTGCCGCACCTTCCACAAAAGGGCGGCAGCTCTACAACAATACATTAAAACGGTGCCAGTCAAACCTGATGTTATTTGTTTGCAAGAGATCGGTAACAAGCCGGTCAGATTGACTGGCTACTACACGATATCCCACCCAGACTACCCTAAGGTCCTGACGATGGTGCTCAAGGACATAGCAATCAGTATAGATTATCTGGCGACTAGCAAGATCAACCATCAAATTGTAACAATACTACCGCAGAAGCGTAGCAAGGCAAAAACCGTAATCACGAACGTGTATAGCCCACCTAAAGAAAAGAGGGCCGATTTTGAGGCCATCATTCGGTACGTCATGCGTCACTCCGGCACCCAGGATAGACTACTGCTTCTTGGGGACTTCAATGCTCCTCACACCAGCTGAGGTTACCGAACAGACACCCCCAAAGGCCGGGAGCTCGAGCGAGCGACCGAAGCATATGATCTCCAACTCATCATTCTCCCTCAAAACCCGACAAGATTAGGCAACAGCGTCAGTGCAGACACCTTTCCAGATCTCACATTCACAAATAATGTCAACGAGGTATTCTGGACCAATGTAGGAGAGAATCTAGGCAGTGACCATTTCATTATCAGTGTGTCGGTAGGCTCCCCGAAAATTCGGCGACCCTGTGGCCAGGTGGTAATCACGAACTGGGTAAATTATCGCAATATCCCCATGCCGGAGATATCACCTGAGAACGCCGAAGAGTGGGCAACACACATACGAGACGCTCATAAAGCAACATCTAAGCGGCTAGCGCTCACAGCGGAAACACCGGTAGTTGACAACCATCTGCTACATATGTGGGAAGCCAGAAGGGGGCTAACTAAACGATGGAAAAAACAGTTACTTAATCGCAAACTGCGCCACAGAATTGCTGAAATATCAGAGCGGGCAAACGCTTACGGACAGCAGTTAGAGACAGCGAGTTGGGCGAGCTTTTGCGACTCACTTCGCGAAACGTTAACCACCTCCAAGACATGGGCTATACTTCGCAGCATAATGGAACCAGGAAAAACAAAAACGGCCAATAACCGCACTCTTCAAAAGCTTGCCGGAGAATTTTCAGGAACAGATCAGGCCCTCCTCACTAAGCTTAAGGAGAAGTACGTAGGAGCAGTAGTCACTCCCCCATGCACCTTGCCATACCAAGGGCAAGAAAACGCGGTGCTAGACGCTCCGATAACTAAGGTAGAACTCTTCGCGGCAGCGCAAGCTGCGAAGAGAAATACTGCTCCAGGACCAGATCAGCTCACAAATGCTATGATCCGGAACCTGAGCGACGAGCACCTAGAACAGCTTACCCGGTATTTTAATGAACAGATATGGGAGAGGGGCGTAGTTCCACAACAGTGGAAGGAGGCAAAGATCGTGCTTATTCCGAAAGCAGGAAAACCTCATGATCTACAAAATCTCAGGCCGATATCACTAACCTCCTGTCTTGGCATATTATTTGAGAAGGTGATCCACACACGTGTCACGTCTTACATTGAAGACCGCAACCTATTTCCCACAAACATATTCGGCATTCGCCAAAATTTGTCGACACAAGATGTTTTCCTGCTACTTCGCGAAGAAGTTCTATGCAACACCACGGCTGGTGCGGAACATCTCGTCCTGGCTCTTGATTTAAAAAGCGCATTCGACACTATTTCACATGAACTTATCTTATCTGAGCTAAGTGACATTGGTTGTGGACAAAGAATCTATGATTACGCCCGCTCTTTCCTGACCTCTCGCATCGCGACAATAGGCATTGGCACTACGCGCTCAGACCCTTTTCCCATGCCCAATAGAGGTACACCGCAGGGGGCGATCCTCTCCCCGCTTCTTTTCAATATCGGCATGAGACGCTTAGCCAAAACACTCGACGTCATATCTGGGCTAGGGTACGCGATATATGCAGACGATATTACCCTATGGGCAACCAGCGGCTCGTTAGGACAAAAAGAAGAAATCCTGCAAGAAGCAGCGACCGTTGTTGAAACCTTCGCTCGCAGCAGTGGAATGAGCTGCGCTCCCGATAAATCAGAATTTATCAGGATACGAGGTCGAGGCCGTCAAACTCACGAGCCGGTTAACCTCTTTCCAGGAGAAAGCCAGATAAAGGAGGTCCAGAAAATGCGATTCCTCGGACTGTTGCTGCAAAGCAACAAACGAGTAGACCACACCATTAAAACCCTTAGGACTATGGTGAAACAGATCTCCCGTATGATCCGTAGAGTAACTTATCACCGAAAAGGTTTCAAGGAAACAGAGACGATCCGGCTCGTTCAGGCTTTTGTGCTAAGTCGTCTCACATATAGCCTCCCTTTCCAGGACCCCACGAAAACAGAACTAAAGGCCCTAGATGCGTTGATTAGAACGTCGTACAAAGCTGCTCTCGGCCTACCCGAGAGAACCCCTACTGAACGCCTGCTGGCCCTCGGGATTCACAATAACTACGAGGAGCTACGGGCAGCGACGCTCATATCTCAACGGGAGCGGCTTAGCTTAACCTCCTCTGGCAGAAAATTACTTTGCCGCGTGGGTTACCCTACTCGTCCACAGTATGCGGGAGAAGAACTCGAATCTCAGCCCAGAGTCCTTCGTGAAAGGATCATAGTAGCCCCAATCCCTAAGAACATGAGTCCAAAATACCACCGGGGACGTAGAAGTGCTCGATATCGAAAGTTAATGCAGCAATTCGGTGGAAACCCGGATACAGCCTACACAGATGTCGCTCGATGTGGTGCTTACAAATACGCCCTCGCAGTGGTAGGAGCGGCCGCAAATCAAGGGCTTGTGACTTGCGCCACGGCTAGAGTTGCATCTGCGAATACCGCAGAAGCTTCAGCCATCGCGCTAGCTATTAAAACTAAGGACGCTCTGGGACAATCGTCGATAACTCTTACAGATTCCCAAGTCGCATGTAGACTATTCCTCACCGGGAGGCTACCACACAGCACCACTCACCTATTAGGATCCAATCTAACGCAGAAACACATGATCATCTGGTGCCCGGGTCACGCAGGACTCGAGGGCAATGAGAGAGCGGACGGCGCAGCTCGTGCTTTTGTGAACCGAGCGGCCGACCACTCTGACGAAAACCCTTTTTTACCACGAGACATCCTTGAGCACCAGCGGCGCGAGCGAAAAAAGTACAGTCCACCACACCCTGAACTATCCAGGCAGGACTCTTATGATTGGCGCCGAATACAGACGCACACATTTCCAAACCTTTATTTGAAAAATGCCATTCACCCAACGCTATACAGCGTTCGCTGTCCTTGGTGCGTAGGCCGGCCAACTCTCGCCCACATTACGTGGGACTGCCCAGGCCACCCAAAATTTATACACCAAAAATAGCCGGCAAGCTTTCCGGAAGGGAGCAGTGGGAGACTTGGCTCGCCAGCGAGGATCGGGAGATGCAACTAGCGCTCCTCGACCAAGCACGGTGGACCGCTCAAGCCAGTGGGGCCCTGGACTAGGGGCTCCACCCACTCGCTTCCTGCATTTTTTTTCTTTTAAATAAACGTTTTAATATATATTACTCTCACACCGTGGCCTATGTACCTCGAGACAAGTTTAGAAGGCAATCTCTGGCATTGATAAACGTTCAAATCCGCAAGGGATTTAACGTAGAATTTCAATGGGTCCCATCCCACCTAAGAACTGAAAGGATATGAAAAAGCTGACGCTCTTACACGTTTGGCAGTGACATGTGTCCTGAAAGTAAGAGCGCCAAAGATTTTTCAGAACCATAAGAATGAAATCCACATTCACTTTAGGGCGATCTACCAGACTCAACGCCCAGCCTGTGTGACCTATGGATTTGCTCGGGCAGAAGAGACGCTGTTGTACCGCATTCGAACCGACTACGCGTACACCCGGACTTGGTTATTCAAGATTCGACGATGTGCTTCCCCGTTCTTTGCTTTCTGTGGTGTTATCGCCGAAATCGAACATTTCATATGGATATGCCCGCAGTTCGGCACAAGAAAGCGATGGTCGACAGCCTGCGAAAAAATGGTCTTTCGCACAAGACTTTTGAAGTCCTGTGCGAAAATCCTGTGCGAAGTCCTGTGCGGAGGGCCTGCGGCAATGGGTAGAAGGCCAACGACTGCTGATTGCCTCCATACGAGGCATGGGGCTTTTCGACACCTGGTGACACAGTCACACTCATAGGAGGCTCAGGCGGAATAATTTCGGGCTATACCACCACCACCATGACCGCTTGAAATGTTGCTCAAGACTTATCTTCGAGATCGCACACAGCAACGGAATATCAAATTATGGGTATTCGTGAATGAGCATGATATAGGACGCAACGACAACAATAAATTTTTACAAAGTGAGGTTTCCCGTTTTCTTGTGTGTTTTAAAGGCATTTCTTGCAAGTGGTCATTTTATTATATAGACTTTACCGGAGAACAGAGCCTTAGATGATATGTGCCAGCACATTTTCTTACGCCAGCGTTAAACCCCTTATTGGCAAGCATCAGCGTCTTTTATGTTATGGGTGTTTACATGAGGTAGAAGAAAAAGAATATCGTCCAAACATTCTCTACTATTGGAGTAAACAGACTTACTGGCCAATGGTAAGACTCCGAAGTATCTCGAAGCCGCACAGAAACGAGCAGGTGCTTTCTAAATCGGTCGATGTAAGTACTCGTATCTTGGAAATCATATAATCGTTATTCTGCAAGGATTCATTCTCTGATACCGAGCCCTGACATAAAATACAAGTCCTACGCTTTGCTTTGATTTGTCGATGACATAGTTTACGTGGAGATGTGGCATGCAGGTTTATAAGTAGGACACAGTCGTAAACATCAATTTTCTAGATTTGTATAGCTTCGCTGCTATCTGCAAACAAAAAAGCGCCCAGAAAGCGTCGTTAAAAACTCTTCCACTCTGCGACGCGTCCGGCTTCTTCCGTTCAGTTCAATGGAGCCTCTATGTCTATGACTCTTAAATATGTTGATGCGGGATGAAGAATTTGACCAGGAATGTCTAGGTGCTTGTTTGGGGAGAGTGGGAGTACTGGCATTGCAAATATCAAACATAGCGTTAAAGATTGGCTGAAGAAATCGTATAGCAGGCACTTAACGCAACAAAACACTGCACAGCAATGAAAACTATAGCACACTAAGCTCACCTTTATTTCTGTCCATGCAGATACATTCGCACAAAAAAATTAAGGGTGAATGGGGGATGTTCAGAATGTCAACTGCCGTATATCGACTTTCCGCAAAGCGCTATCCACCGTCTTGGCTACGACGCGGCAAAACAAAAATGCTGCTCCCTCTACACCATGGATGCACGCATAGCTGCTGCTGTCTCCGCTGTTCTGTGGTGTCCTTGCTCTGCTGTTACCCGCTGTGGTTGCTCAGTGGCTATGGTGTTGGGCTGCTGAGCACGAGGTCGCGGGATCGAATCCCGGCCATGGCGGCCGCATTTTGATGGGGGCGAAATGCGAAAACACCCGTGTGCTTAGATTTGGGTGCACGTTAAAGAACCCCAGGTGGTCGAAATTTCCGGAGTCCTCCACTACGGCGTGCTTCATAATCAGAAAGTGGTTTTGGCACGTAAAACCCCATAATTTAATTTTAATTTTTGCTCTGCTGTTCGCTGCTATATAGGCGAAGAAAGACAGTCATGGCACACGCAGGAGCAACCTAGCACTGATTTTTTTTCAGCAATGGGCGCAATAATATTAGCGACATAACATAAGCCGGATGCCTAGAAGAGGCCGATGTAAACGAGATTGGTGACTTGGTTCTGTTGTTAGCACGCAACAAGAGCATTTGACTTGCTTATCTTTCCTTGGTGTACGTACTGTTGTACATCGCTCGCCCCCGTTCCTTAAGAAGAAAGTATGTTTGTATGCTATCTTTTTTCATCGCATCCGCTTGATTTAAAATTGCGCTCATGGCCAAGGCTATCTTGCATACAGAAAGGAATTCGAAAAAGCGCTGTTTAGCCGACGACTTCGGCTATTCTTGCGTATTTCGTTCTACGTAAAGGTAATGTTATTTTATGGTAATGATGTTTGAAATAGTGAAACGTTTAAGGCATTTTAAGGGCTAAAATGTACTTTACAAATATATTAAGGGAGCACCTCATGTGCGTTGGTGCTCCACAAATTTGCCTCTATTTCTTTTTTCATATAAGTAAAAATAAAAGTTTTGGTGATGACAGTGTGACGTGCGCGACAATTGTATTTGAATTTGTATTGGACAAAAAGAAAATTTGAGTAATATAGACTTCTTTCGATACCTAAAAACTAGGCAGCACTACATCAACCCGCCGTGATTGCTGAGTGGCTATGGTGTTGGTCTGCTAAGCACGAGGTCGCGGAATCGAATCCCGGCCACGGTGGCCGCATTTCGATGGGCGCGAAAAGACCCGTGAACTTAGGTTTAGGTGCACGATAAAGAACCTCAGGTGGTCCAAATTTCCGTAGTCCCCCACTACAACGTGCCTCATAATCAGAAGGTGGTTTTGGCACGTAAAACCCCATAATCTAAAAAGAAAATGGAAATTCGCTTTGATAAGTTAGAATAGGTGCCCAGATTGGCCATTTACCATTGCCTTTTTATTCACTGAAAAAGTAAGACAGCTTTATGGAGTTTATGGAATCATTGCTATAGTTAAGCAGCGTACTGAATGCAACCAAAAGGAAACAAGCCAACGCTTTGTCGAGCGATAACCTGTGGCGCCGTAAGGCAAACAGCGGACAGAACAAATTACCATGTGACCCTCAACTTGTCAACCTCGTTTGTCCTGCGTTTTCACAGGACATGCATGTATGATCCGACATGCAGAATTTGTGTTCCCACATTCGAATTGAGAGTTCTATTCTTACATAGCAACCACAGTTCTCATTAGTTGCGTGCATGGAGCGTTCCGAGCATCGAGGAAAAGCAGAATGGTGCTACAGTTTCCATTTTACTCATGCGGCGCGTTTTCTTGATGACGCGACGCACCTGGGGCACTGTGTTGCAATATGAGGCTGTTTTATATGATCAGTCGCGGGAAACCTATAACGAATTAGCAATTTTTTTCAAGCACTGAGTTCAAGCACGAAGCGCAGGTCACCACAGGAATGGATTCGCCGACGTTTTGTGTTCTCTACGCAATACGGTCTCATGTGAGTGGCACCCAGCGGGCATTCAAAGGTGCAAACAACCCGCTGTCATGGGGCCGTATTCTGTAGCGGTTCCTTTGGGAACCGGTTCCCTTTGGCTGTTACGTCTGGATTACGTCACTCGGAGAAAGAGTGGAACGGGGCGGCGTGAGGGGAACCAATCAACGAGCGGCGGTCTGCCGGAAGATCACGTCATCATTTTTGTTTGTACTTAGGGGACGGTATAGCAATTGAAGGATGTTGCTGGTTTGATAAAAAAACATTGGTTTGTGTAGAACACTTGCAAATATATTTTCAGTAATAAATGCTACCTTGCGGCGCAGACCACTACTGGTAGTTGTAATTTTATTTGTGTTGTTTTCTTATTTAGTCGCTAGGTAGTGTGCCATACGTTATGCAAACAAGTTGCCTCGCTTTGTTTACGTTTTGGACTTGCCAGTTTGCGCGCCGAATCCGAAACTGGGTCCTCATGTTTGAGCGAGGCAGCGCGATATACTCGTGTCATTTGTTGAAGAGCACCCCTACCTTGCGAAGGCGTCGTGTGTGCTGGGTCAACAGCTGACGGCGGCGCGCAAGGAGGAGCTCTGGCAGCCAGTGACTGCCTTGCTGAATGCCGAGGGCCCGGCAGTGAAAACTGCAGCCCAATGGCGCGGCGTGTGGAAGAAAGATGTGTATAACGCCCGCCGTGATGCAGCCGCCTTGCACGCCGAAAGGAGGTAAGCACACTCGTTGACGGAGCTTTTGCGCACCATATTCTAACAAACGTGTTAATCACAGAGGAACCGGAGGAGGCAGCCTGCCCGGACCGCGAGGGCGCGTCCTCTCCCTAGTTGGAAGGGCGAGCGCCATCGGAGTCTGCCCGCCGTTCTTCGAGCCCGACGAAGAGGTGAACATCAGCGCATGGGTTTCAATAGGTCAACGCCAAGTCGACGCGCTGTCGCGATTTATGGCAACACACACGCTTTTAATTTTTCAACTTTGCCCCGTGCGGTCCGTTTATGGAACGCACTACCAGATACCATTGCATGCCAATATAAACACACTGCATTTCGCAATCTGCTAAACGATCAATATGCCGTTTCAACCGTCTTAACACGTCATGTCTTTTGTAATTTTCTTGCATTTTTTCTACAAGTTAAAGAATTTCAGTGGTCCCAATTTCTTTACAATACTTACTACTGTATAACATGCAAAAATGTTTACAATGTTATTATGCTATTATGTTGTTGTTTACCATTTATTGTTATTGCTCTACATATTGTATTTGCTAATGTAATAATTTTCCATGTTCTGTACGTACTCCTTTCATTATGCTGCAGTTTATTTCTTTCCCGATTCCACACTAATATGTTACCGTATTTCCCCATTTACACTATACCTTCTCGAAGGCCTGTAAGGTACATGTAAATAAATAAATAAATATTTACAATGTTTGCAGACGACTGTATAGTATATAGGGTCATCAACAGCGAATCTGACCAACAAGCACTACAACACGATTTGGATTTGATTGCCATATGGTGTGAAAAATGGAAAATGTCACTGAATGAGAAAAAGAGTGTCCACGTCACCTTTACCTGGAAGAGCTCATACGACAGCAATCGTAACACTATAAATAATGCTACTCTTGAACAAGTGTCAGAATATAAATACTTAGATGTATTTTTTTCTGCTGATCTAAGGTGGAACAGACACGTTACTCATGTTAGGAACAAGGCTGTCGGAGCATTAGATTTTTTGAAACGTAACTTTAGTAGCTTGCCACAGAAACTAAGGGAGCAACTGTATTTCACACATGTGCGCAGTACACTGGAGTATGCGTGTGTTTGCTGGGATCAATATGCTACAGAACTTGTAGATAAACTAGAAAAAGTGCAGAACAGGGCAGTTCGGTTTGTCCTTGGCAATTATGACAGGATGCTTAGCATGACAGAAAGCAAAAAAGCATTAAATTGGCATCTTCTTGAACACCGTCGCCGAAATCTCAGATTAAAATTTCTTCATAACATATACCCCTCTAATACGGGGATAGCCAGGTAATTGTATTTTCAGCCGCCCACATATGTTTCTAAAAGACGAGATCACAAATTAAAAATATGTGAGATTCCTTTTGACCCTCTATTGCATGAATTATGAAAGTCATTTTTTCAGCTTTCATTATTGATTGAATGAACAAACATGACTGTAACAATAAAGATAAAGCTTTGTGCCAAATATGGCACACCATGAAGATGGCTGAGCGCTCTTGCTGCCATGGGCGGAAAACAAAGCTTCGCGGACGGTGGCCTTTTAATGTGATGTGGGGAATGAAATGAAACAGTTGTTTGCTGCGTTCAGGCACAGATTAATGTTTCACTTCTTCTATCTTACCAACGACTTGTTTGTGCAAGGTGGCCGCTTACATCTTTGTTTCTTCTCGTCAAATTCTGGCCAGTGGCTGACTTGGTCAGATCAGTCGTCTTTGGGTGGCATTGCGGCCACTGGTCCCTGTGCTTTTTTGACTTGAACATGGAATGCGATGTCCTGACTAGAAGTCCTTCCTGGTCGCTAGTTTGGTAGGCACTTGTTATGCGAGGTAAGTCATTCTGCAATTTCTGCTTTTAATTGAGGCAGCGGTAGTACTTGTCTCCTCCTAAGCTGCTCCTGCACCCTCCTGTACAATACCCATGCTGTTAGTACCGATAAGTCTAGCATAGGCGTAAAAATTCGAAAGTGCCATTTCTTCGACATCTGATATGTATGCAGTAAAGTCCAAACAGAGAGTCCAGCAGGTCGACACCACCCATGTGCCTGTTATGGACATTTACTACGCTGGGGCAATCAATTTCGCGAAACACCTTGGCGAAGGTAAACCAGCGCTGAGTCTTTTGGACTGGATCTCTCCCAACAAAGCTCGACAGAAATGTCACGGCGCGGTTGTCGTATCAACGCACACACGATAACTCTACGTCATCTATCGCGCTTGTGAGTGCCACTGAAGCACCACTTCCTTTACATTTCAGTTCCTTTTCACTTTTCAGGCGGCTGTTTGGTAGACAATTCGCCCTCACCGTACCGATCGTCAAAATTACATCTTGTGATAGAGTGACCTGCAGCTTCGGGCTATTGAACAGATGGCAGCACGTTACCATATTTTGTATTTCAAGTTCATACTGTGCCAAATATGGGACACACCGATTTCGGTTTCTCTGCTGTAGTTGCAGGCAAAATTGAGAAAACTAGTAACTGCCTTGAATTGGCGAGGCCAAAAAATATGCCAAAATAATTTTTCTACGTTTCTGCGGTCGAACTTTTCAGAGAAAAAAAAAAACCAATTGCTCGTGTTAGCCCCCTCCGAGTTTCACGTCGCATCCCAAAATCTACTTCACTTCTGTTTTGCATATCACTCAAGAGATTGCAGCACTTGCCCATAATAAGTGCGCATAACTACGAGATTTACTCTGACGGTATCACATTCTCAACTGGGAATCTCACACACGCGAAAAAGAATGGTAACCGGTATGTGCCAAATATGGGACGCCATGCAATAGAGGGTTAAAAGCGACGCTTTCCGCTACTCTTTCTACGTTCGTACTATAAGAGACTGGAATACTCTACCACCTGACACTGTCTGTATTTGTTCAAATGATGATTTCTTCCATGCTTTATGAGTGTAATTCTGAGTGTTCATTTATATGAGTTGTCCCCTCTCTGCTGTAATGCCTGAATGGCAAAGCAGGTACCCAATGAATAAAATGAATAAATAAAGAAATGTTTCATTGTCATGATTTTGTTTATATTGTTGCACCTTGTTAAGCAGCAATTACGAGCATTATGTGAAATCATGTGTGCAAGAAATGCAATGTTGAAGCAACTCTTGAGTTTAAACAAAGCAGTAGTAAGCATGAGTGTCTGCTATTTAAAGAAATCCTGCTCCAATAAGTGCTTGACATGTCTCGTTTGTTGCTATACGTTTCAATATGTACTATACAGATTGCTGACATTTCAGTTGCTGTGTAACTCATGCTGCTCTTGCGTGTCACACATGAACAGACATCTTCAGCTTTGGAACAATGCATACTGCACAGTAAAATAGGCATTGCAAAGCAATATTCAACAATGCAAGATTGGTTGCCATTCACCTTGGAAATAACCTTTATTTAAAGAAAATTCCCTGGCGAGACAATATTCAAAAGCACAGTGAACAAAGCAAAGGAGTAACATAATGGCACATTGTTATTTGTCACTGCATGTGTATCTGTCATGCTCAACATAGACAAATCATGTGCTTTTCACTACTGCAGTATGCAGCATACTATGATTAGCCACATGTGAGCACACGCAATGTGTTATGTTGAAGTGCACGGCCTATTTACTTTTATGAAAATAAAAATAAAACATGTTACACCAGCACATGTCTCCACCTCATTTGCCAGCGAATGCGCCGGCGCAAACTTTGCAGGTAGGCAATGCGCAAATTTCTGGGCAGCCGAAACACACCAACTATGGATTCACGCACCGCACGGCCTCTTTGAAACAAAGCTCGAGAAGGCTGTAGAGGGTGCGCCTGCGGTGGCACCTGTACTTGAAGCGGCACTTGTGCCTGGGCTGGCTCCTGTGCGCTGTCGTCATGTGCACCGTCGTCACCTGGGTCGTCTGGCAGAGGCACGCCTGCTGCAAGGCAGAGGTTATGCAGCGCTGCACAAGCTGCAACAATAGTGGCTGCTTTCTGAGGCGAGTAGTGGAGCACCCGATACCTCTGCAGGCATCGGAAGCGGCTCTTGACGACTCCTATGCACCGCTCAACGGCATTTCGCATTGATGCGTGTGCCTCATTATAGCGCCCCTCTGCCGTGAAGCGATTTGGGTGACCAGGCACAGGAGTCATGATCCATGGCTCTAGCGGGTACCCAGAGTCCCCTGTAAAGAGTTGCACGTCAGTGAACGAACGTGGATACATTAAGGCACAATGCAAGAACAGTCTACGCCAGGGCCCTTTTACAACAGCAGCGGGTCTTGGATTTATTGTTGCAATATCTATCGAACATTGACCTTCACAGAAAGTTGTAAAGAAAGTTCGACTCATTTTAAAGAAAAGCCCAATTTCACCTGTTGTCTCGGCTGCAAATCTCATTCTCGGGTTAAGTTGGACATGGGATATTTATTTCATACTCGTGGTTTTCTGCTCCGCTCATCCCATTTGCTTCTCCCTAAATGTACATCCTCCACTAAAACTAATTAGCTCTTCTCTCTTCAGAAGTGTTATTTTATAAAACACTTCTAAGGTCTACTCTCGGATATGCTGCCAGTATCTGGGATCCTTACTCTACTTTTCGTACCTCTTCTCGTGAAGGTACCCGAACTCGAGCTACCCGTTTGATCCTTTCTAATCACTCCAGCACCGCATGTCGCTGCAACACAAAAAACTGCAGGCATTGTGACACAAAGAAAAATAGCGCAACTTGCACTATTCTACAATATATACTACACCGATCACTAACGTCGATGCCGAAAGTTTCACGCACACGCTTATTCCTTCGTTCCAAGGACAGTGACCAGGAACCAGCTACCCGAGTCCATTGTCACCAACCCTTTTCCATCATACTTGAAAACTGCCATTTCGACGTGTTCTGTAGAATTACACCCCTGCCTGTAACGCTCCACGTGGCATTCAGTGTATTGAAATTAATAAGTAAATAAACAGAATAACATGTCAGCTGTTGTATACATGCTGGTAAAAATATCTGCCTTCTAAGAGAGACATGTTTCTCTCGATAGTCGCTGCAGGTTCATTAGGTACTGCTGCATTCACAACACATTTCTAGCAAATCAAGCTTTCTTAAAGCTTGCTAGGATGCAAAACTATTTGACTGTGTATGTTTTACATGTGGAAGAAGCACTGCTACTTTAGGTGCACTTACCAAGCAAGACTTCTCCATGAAGTAACAGGCCACGAGTGAGGCGGCGGCGAAATGCAGAATGCCTCCAAACGAAATAATCGTGGCACGATCCCGGAAACCGTGGGTCAATTGCCAGGATATTCAGCTTTGCATCACACACCTCGTAAGAGAAAGCAAAGAGAAGGTGTCAATGCCACTGCAACAAATATCTGGCACAAACTTTTGCTTACAACACTACTTGCCAATCAGTTACTGTTCAGTCAGCCAACACAATTACAGAAAAGGAGATAACATACGCAGTAGGCAGTTGAACTAATCATCAGCATGATAACAATGTCATCTTAACCTACAAATGCAATGTTGGCATGTGTACATGTGCTCATGTATGGCGTGCGGTCACAACACAATGTGCAAAATAATTCCTTTGGTTTCTTCCGTCCATATTGTACAAGATTCTGCTAGAGAGTGCCACCTGTGTTTTTTTCTTGTTTTTCCAGACAAAGTGCCTATTACAAGCGAAAGAACGCGGCAGTGGCAGCATGTGCCGTATTAACAGCTAGAGCAAATGGGTGTCCACACATTCTCATTCTCCCTCACACCATTTTCATTGATGGGATGCTCCTTTTCACGTTTACAGTCTGTTGGCCACAATGCTTTAGTTTTACGTCGAATAAGAATCACAAGGGCTCGTCTTCTGTTAGGATCGCTCGCAGACGAAGACTTCACTGCTACGGCGTCTATTCCGGTTTAAGTCGCGCGTAATGTGTTTACATTGTAGCATCGAAAAGGCTATTCAACTGTGATTAGAGAGCACTGAAAAAGTGCGGCCGGGTTCTATTGCCAAGATCAAAGTCGTCATTACACATACAATACAAACGCTACTTTCTCGAATAGGAACGCAAGTATTACCGGCAATTGATGAAAAATAACGAAACGAAGTTTTTTACAACGTGCACTCGCGCAATCACATATCGAAAATATTTGTCAATGAACAATACTCACGACCATGCAGTTGAGGGCGTAATACCCTTTACGGCTCCAGTACGATTCCGTTTCGCCGGGGCCGAGCTTCTTAGGGCGAACGATGGCTATCAGACTCCCGTTCACACATCCTAGAACTCCTGGAATTTTTCCACGGCGGCTTTCTGTTGCGCCGTGGATGGGAATCTAACCCATCCTTTTTCTTTGCCCACAACCGTAATGGCCTTGGCGACGGCTGTAATGATCCGGCTGACCGAAGGCTGCGACAGTGCAATCGCTTCTTCATTCCCGACGCACTGTTGAAAGCTCCCGGTGGCAGAAAACCGCAGCGCGCACAGCACTTTCATCGTAGTGTCGACACCACGAAATCTTTGAGGTCCGAGATGTCCTTCCAGCTCATCGCAAAGACGTCACACTATGTCTTTGGAGGGCCTAAAATGCCTTCGAAACTCTTCTTCGGCCATGCCGAACGCGTCGCGTCGTTGCCTCTCGTCGCGTCGTTGTCTTTCGGCACTCCCCAGCAACACAACCAAAGGAGCCGCCATTGCCGTCTCTGTCTCGTCTCGTCTAGGTGCCGGCTCGTCAGCTGGCGCGAGGTTAGCCGGCAGCCACGGTTGCCCTAGCAACCCTCGACATCATGCTCGCCCCCGCGCGCGACCCTCGAGAGAACCACTTCTCCGCGGTTCCTCTCCTAGCAGGGAACCGGTTCCTTTCCAGAAGATTGGCAACCTGTGTGACGTCATCAAAATTTGTCGTCCCGCCCACCAGGGATGACGACAACGAAACGCCGACCAATGGCAACAGCCCAAAGGAACCGGTTCCCAAAGGAACCGCTACAGAATACGGCCCATGGTTTAGTTGATTTGTAGCAGCATGGTAAAGTTTGCTCTTCATCAATCTCTGTACGATAAATGCGATAGTTGCATTTCAGAGTTCTGAATAGCCACACGACAACGATCGCCGAGTCTCACAATACACAGCCGATGCCGCAACTGCGCCGTAACCATGATGACTGCCGTGACCCATGTTGCCAGATTGCTATGCATTTTGATTATTCCGCAATGAATAAAAATCATGCCTTAAAGTAACTCCTTGTTTAGTAATTAATTTTCTGCAGTTATCACCGCTCAAGTTTTGGTAAAACGTATCACAAAGGCTATTATGAACTGGTCGTCATGTTTCTAGCGACTGACTAATAATTTTGGGGAACCAAACTCAACCCGTTTGGTTACGAAGTTACAGGAAGTATTGGCTCTGGAACTGCTGGCTTACATTACCAGTCTAAACCAATCTATAGATACAACATACCACAACTCCTGCCATATTGGTTCTTGAAGAAATGCTGAGAATCTTACTCGTTTCGCATTGGAATGGCCGACAACGCTCTCTGCAATGCCTGTCTTTGCGAGGAGACGCTGGAACACATTCTGTGCGACTGTCCTGAATATAATGTTCAGAGACAGTCCATGGCGTCCGTTCTAGCGCACCTTGACA
This sequence comes from Dermacentor andersoni, assembly GCF_023375885.2. Lineage (NCBI taxonomy): Eukaryota > Metazoa > Arthropoda > Arachnida > Ixodida > Ixodidae > Dermacentor > Dermacentor andersoni. The sequence continues at coordinate 72,052,018 of NC_092819.1, forward strand.
GTAGACCATTGTCAGTTGCAACCATTTGCACATATCGCCGACTGAAGACATCGCAGCTGAAGGCGACGAAGGGACTACTTCGGTTTATGAAGGATACGGGCTTGGACAAGCGACTGTGACAGTGATGTCACGTACCACACAAGAGTGACAGACTGTAACCAACGATGTGTGTGCCGTGTTATGTGCCCTCTATCTCTTCTCCCCATCTTTCATCCCCCCCATCCCCCTCCCATGTGTAGGGTAGCAAACCGGTTAGGCAAAACTGGTTAACCTCCCTGCCTTCCTTCTCCACTTTTTCCTTCCTTCCTTCCTTCCTGAGAATTCTATTATTTGATACAGTCGAAGTTTTCTCTAACAGCAGATTAGAAGTAGGCTAGTAATGTGGCTATGTGCCCTACTGTGCGTACAATCTTTATGTTGTCGAAAGTAATAAAAAATAACACAATAAATTGTTCTCTCAAGGAAGCTTTGGGTAATTTGTATATTTGACAAAAATTACCAAATTTTGTGAGAGAGCTAGAAAACTTAGTGCAGCGCATAAAATAAAAAAAAGAATGAGAAGCATTTATTTGTGCAGAACTACCAACTTTGTGTTTTGAAATAGCATTGCTCATGGAGTGTTCCTAAATAGCCAATGATAGTTTTCATTTAGAAACAAATATATCTTTTATACAATTCAGAGGCAAAGACCATACGTTTAACTCTGTAAAAGAAGATCCATTTGAAATGCGGACATTTGTACTCTAATATTTTCTTTTTCGATACGATAAGAAATTTATGGTGCGCACTGATCGACCGCCATAGTAGAGTACAATTGCATTACGACAGCTGACCCGATATCCCAGTCAGACCCAGCATTAGCAAATGAAGTAGAAAAAAGCGCGATACGTTTTAAAGCAAGCCTACTGACAGTGGAGCGGAGTCGAGCCGGATTAGTGTGCTCTGCAGAGAAGCCACATTAAGAACATTTGATGGGACGCAAATCCTTGACCAAAGCCACATTCGTCACCAGCGCAGAAAGCTGTGTGTAGCAGACAGCAGTTCTTGAAGTGCATCTGCCTTGGGGACTTTCATGTTCCACCTGTGCCTTAGCGTGCGTGCGCGTTCAGTGGTCACCATTTTTCCTCTTTATATTGTCCTTTCTTTTATACCCTGTGTACGGTGGCAAGCCAGACGCCGGTCGGACTGCTCTCATTAGCTCTTCGCTCCTTGCTCATCTGTATTTTTCTGGCTAAAGTTGAAAGACAAATCTCCGAAAAGCGCCCGAAAACGGACACTTCAAAAGCAACATCAACAAGTAAAAAAATAAGGCATAAATAAGAGCGGAATGAGATGGTTGTATTTGCGACAGATACGTGACGGCCGTTTCCATAATTTAAAAGAATGCGCCAAAAGGCAAGTCATTCCGGCATGTTCGTGTAAAAATCGCAAACGGCAGAAGCAGCGGAGAAAAAAAAAACATCATAAAGCAGCACATTGCCCATTTCATGCTGTGCGTCGTTAGGTACATAGGCATGATGACCTGATATGCGCTGCTTGAGTAGTGATGGCGGTAGCGTTTACATGCATTTTCCCCGTGACCTTTTGTAGCCTTCGAGAAGAGAAGATTTTATGCTTTGTTGTTTCTGGCTCTCAGAGGCGGATCGTTATTTTTTTCTTGTTTTGGTGGTTGCGAAATTTCTCGCCTTGTCAACAAATTGTCACGTGGTAGTGACGTATACAGAACACAGTAGCAATACTGTGAAAGACGAAACTAACTTTTATTGGGCGAACCTGTACCCACAAGAACAGGCTACACCTAAAGAACGGCGACAACGGCGAACACAGTCGGTGATCCTCAAAATCTGATCAGCGGGTCTTTTATACATCAGTCGTCGCATTTTCCGGACTAATCGCTGGGACCTGCGTGTCTTCCACAAAGTTCTACACCATTCGCGTCACGCGATTAAATGAAATAACAGAAGTTTCGGTAAAAAGAGACAGCGGATAGAACCATCGATAACTTTCGAGAAACTTCCGATACATGCAGGCGCGTCCTGCTCTGTGCGATAACAATTGTTAGGCGGTGAAACGCGAGCCCGATAGTGATATACAAATACACGCGTCAATATAACGACAAACAAGAGCTAAACAGAACATGAGTGACGAAGGTAAGTAACCGAGCTTGGTGGTGAGTCCACTTTTCTTGCACAGCACTTGTATCCTTTCTAGCCCTCGCCCGTTCTAGTGCTGTTTTGCCGAATGTAAACGTCTAAAACTACTCCAAGTTTTCGGGCTATTCTTAGGTTGCATTAAAAATGCCACTAAGCTTCATATTGCATAAGGGACTGTCTTCTTTTTTTTACGGTATCCGCAGATTATTTACGTTAAACGCTCGGTAAATACTTTTCTACGTGTCAGAAGGTAAAGAAGGGTGCACATCTCCTCACGGTATACCATGTACAGAACAATATAACGAGAAGACACATTGCCACAACAGCAGTGCTATGTAATACATTCCTTTCGGATGTCACCCATCGACCGAGCCAAGCGACTTTAATCAAGCAAACCATGCAGGAATTGGTCAAACATATACATAAGCTTAGACATTAGTTCACTGCTTAACAGATAACTGCCATGGTAACAGAAAAAAATGGTGTTGAAATGGATACTAACTGATAGCTTAAAAAAACAGAGCTTTATTTTGGAGTACTAAGTAGTACAGAGCTGTAATTGGCGTACCTATTGCCCGCATGAATGGAAACATGACTTTTGATCGTATATCGCTTGCAATATCCACCACGCATGGCGCATTCCCCAATGATACAGTCAACTGAAAATAATAAATTACGATAGTAGCTGCAATAATCTGCCAGCTATGCAGTTTCTATTTTCCTCGCTTCTGCTTTTCGTTAGGGAATAAAAATCATCCCCCAGACGACGACGGACGCGCTGATCCTGACTCATTACGCGAATCCGCGACCGCAGACCCGCTGCGCCATCGGTCAGGGAAAAGCGCGCAAACTTCCGACAGGGAGACGTCTTGGCGGACAGCAAGCGGAAGCGCTCCCGGTTTTTTCTCGGTCGTCGTCGGGACAGTGACAAAGACGGAGTTTGGCCGCGTGATCGTGAGATCGTGCGCGGTGGAAGCCGCTCGTGGCCTCACTCTCATGTTGAGCTCAGCGACAGATTTTGTAGTGATAACGTCACACGCGCAGCGCCTCCTGCAGGTTTTAAAGCGAGGCCGTTCTTTGCGGATCCTCCCGGGAGTTTCACATCAGCGTGGCTGCTGGGTGGTGCTGCAGTCTGGCCGAATAGCTCACACTTATACCGATGTCGCACGTACACTACTGATCGCGATCGGGGCCGATCCGGATCGGCTTTCTCGATCGCGATCAACAGTGGCCGCTGCTACACGGTCCAACAATCTGGATCGAGTTATTATCGTCTGCTGATCGTCAGCAACTCTCAGAACTGCGTGATGTATTGGCTACAAATTCAGATTTGCAAAATATCGTTAAATTTGGACACTATTTCAATTTTACTGCTTATTATAGCTGGTAATAGGATTTTTCAACGTTTCTTATCGAGCTGCCTTCACTTCCTGTTTTTAGCGTTTTCAGAATACTGCGCTAGAGGGCGCTGCCATCGGGATCAAGTGGCCTGATCGCAATACGTGGATTGCGATCGCCCAGATCCAGATCCCGTAGCATCATGATCGCAAATGACAGCGTAGCGATACCCGATCCGGGTCAAGCTCGATCCGGATTGGCCCCGATCCCGATCAGACATGTACGCGTAACACCCGTATGAAATTGAATAGTGGGTAGGATCGAACACGACCCGCCGTGGTTGCTCAGTGGCTATGGTGTTAGGCTGATGAGCACGAGGTCGCGGGATCGAATCCCGGCCACGGCGGCCGCATTTCGATGGGGGCGAAATGCGAAAACACCCGTGTACTTAGATTTAGGTCCACGTTAAAGAACCCCAGGTGGTCGAAATTTCTGGAGTCCTCCACTACGGCGTGACTCATAATTAGAAAGTGGCTTTCGCAAGTAAAACGCCATAATTTAATTTTCGGATCGAACACGAGTCCCTCAACACAGCACCAGCCCGATGCTCTATTCATTTGACCGCATTAGCACGTGCGCTTCTATCGTGCCATTGCCAACTAGTCATTCGAGATGATTGCCGCATGTGTCAGATACCGTAGCATTGATGGGCTAGAGCACGTGCGTTGAGCGCGTCCTTCACGCGGAAGACGCAGGAAGGAAATTGGCGAACTTGCAGTATTTGAATAACCTCTTCACGAAAGCTTCGCTTCACATAAATTCTAAGCTCTCCGTTGGAGCTATATAGGCTTATTCTTTTTCTATTATTTGGCGGCACATTTTTTCTGTAAGAATGCGCTGCGGGCACTAGACCTGCGGTCAAAATGAGGCGAACTATGTGGAACAAAGTCGTGCAACCACAGCTGCTTCTCAACATATGTTACCGCACGTCAACAGACAAGTAATTTTCGTGAGAACTGTTATAGTTAAATATTTAGCTTTGTTAACTTCTCTAATTAAGCGACAAACAATCCTCTCAAGAGGTACGGAGCATTGGTCTATTTGGTGCATTACCGAAAATAGCAGCGCTGACAGCTCCTCCATACGTGTCTATATGTGCTTGACGCCACTGCATGTCTGGTTGTCGCTTTGTTCTCCGGTTTCTCTATATTCATGTTCCTCAATTTTCTACTGCTGCAATATCAGGCAAGTTTTTATTGCAGGATCAGATGCTAAGCTGGTAACGCCATGTTACGAGTCTACCGAAAATGCTCCTAAGTCTCCCATATTCGCCGAACTGGAAGAAAATACAGGACCACTTTGCTTTGTAGCACGTTTGGCTTACGAGAAGATGAGGCGTGTAGCTTTGCCTGACAGTGAGAGTTACAAACATCCATCTTGCAGACTAGCGTTCTTGCACGGCTATCGGAAGAAAAAAATATACCAAAAGAAAGCCTACGTGGTAGTTCAGGGGATAAGGCGGTGCCTACCCAAGCACGTGGTCACGTGTTCGATTCCCAACAATGGCGGGAGCATTTTGATGGCGCCGAAATGCACGGTACGTACGTGTATCTTGAATTGGTGTAAGTTAAAGAATCCCATGTGGTCAAAAGTAATCCATTGCCCGTGGCACGTAAAACCTCAGAATTTATTATTAATAAAAAGGTCGTCCTTTTGGCCCACAGAAGCACATTCAAGAAATGCAGCAGAAATGCTAAGAAATACATTTTTTTCTCTTGCAATACAGTTTCATAAACAAGTCCCATTATTCGTCGTAATGCACGAATATTATTGGTGATGCATTGCAGGTTTCCAACTGAACTTGGGTTTTACTTTCCATTCATGAGAGCCAACATACTCGTAGGTGGGGCTTCTTGAATAGGATACCTCGCCTGACTCCCATCGATATTTACTCGCAACTGCAGTCCCCTTTCGTTCCCGGCTATTGAGTCGGCGCACTTGTTATCTGTGCAATCTTTCTTCTTTGAAAAGCTGCGCTTTGGGTTACCGAATGTACGTAGGCGCTGAAAAAAACTTCAGAATTGGGACAAAAGGCAATCTCGTCATTCCACACTTGTCTGAATGAGTTTGGGCTTGCATAGCCAAAGGGGAAGCCCAGACAATGAAACGAGATGCAACAGAAGAGAAAATTCAACGAATGAAGCGAGTCTCAGTATTGTGTTCGTTTTTCGAACAAATCGCTGCCAACGCAGGCGCTCATAAAATGTAAGATAGGCTGGTGCTCTATTATAAAGAAAATGTGCTGGCAAAAGAGTTCGCATTATTGTGCCAAACAATTGCGATGACGACAAAAATTAACGCATAGAACGCGCGTTCGCTGCACACCATGATGACGCTAAGCGGAGTCTGCGCTGTCGACCTAGCTCATGCATTTGGTGGTGCATGAGTTTAGTCGACTTTTCAGGGGCTATGACTTCTTTATTGTGACAGCCCTGGTTGGCGTTGAACATCCTCCTTGACATTACATTTAGTTTCTTCACCTAAGTTTAGTGAGTCCACCGCACTAGAGTTAGCCAGCTACGTGTTTCTGGACACAAACACGGGAATGCAGAAAGCGAGCGAGCAAAAGACAAAACAAGAAGAAGAAAACGGAAAGAGAAGAGGTAGATGATAAGCCGATGATGAAGGCGCAGAAGATAGAATGAACAAAATGCGTGGATCGTGACTTGTGCGTTCCACGTTCCCAAGATTGAAAAAAGGCAAATATATAAAGTAAAGCATGCGAACTTAAACACCCGCCTTCCACGCTTCGCATTTGGGAGAACTGACGTCCGCCGTACTTTTCCATCAGTTCTGACACGCCGCCAAATTGTGCGAACGCACTTTACCTGGTTAAAAAAACAGCGCTCTCCAGCGAGAAGCGCTACCTCGTGTCATTTCTTTGAGACCGTATAGACTGCTCCAAGCATTGCGGCAGCCAAAATACGACCGTGCCTTCTCGCCTTTTATTTCCTCTCGGCTCCTCGCATGCCGTCGGCAACGGACCTAGAAGCCATCCGCTTCTTTTGGCGCGAAGAACTGAGACGAGAGGTGCCTGTCTTTCAGCATTATTGATAGCGTCTAGGCCCCTGAGGTCGTGGCCGACGGCATGCTGTCAAGATGCCTCATATATTCCCGTTCCCAAGAAACTGGGCGCGTTCTGCTTTGATTCGTTTTCTCGTTTTTTTTTTCCTTCGCTTCCGTACTTTCCAGACTTTCCGAAGAAAAGTTATTCAGCGTTCCCCTTCAGAATCCTTCTGAATCGAGCCTGCCTTCACACAATAACGGGACATATTACAACACATCACTCCGCGTTCTCGTGAAGGGGCACGGACCATAAAGTGCACAGCGCATAATGTGCTTGCTCAAAGGGTGAATTTTTGTTTCTCTGCGCGTTCGCGGACTTACTTAAAAATATTTGTTTGCAGAAAAGTCAAGAGCTGCACGAGTGCGCCGCCTAGTGGTAGTTGCTACGTCTCGTGAACTGCTCCGTTCAAAACGAAAGCAAGGCTTTTGTTTATTGCTGCCGGCTATTGCCTGTATAGTACACCCTTCACAGCAAAGAGTTTGGTCGCTTCAGGAAGAATAGCCTAGTTGCGAGTTGCTGCTACGTTTAAGGGACTGAGTTGGCCAGTTCCGCATCCAGAGAGCTAGGTAAGAAAAAATCTCGTAAGAAAATAACTATCGTGTAAGGAACAACAGTTTTAAACATGTTTGCAACATCACGAAGGTGGATCACGCATATACGAAGCAGTGCGCCTTGCAAAAATTACGTTGACTGGCTCTTGGTTCATCCACTCTAACATCATATCAGAGAACAAGTAATTGTCGGCTCATGGCTAGACAACGCATGCACTTTACTGCCTATTAAGAAATGCTGAAACAAAATTTCATCGATTAATTTTTCTTAATGAGTGAGCTCCTGAGTGTATAGCCCTGGTATGTGGCCTCCATTTCTCCAACGTGCAACGCAGGATCAATAATATGGGTCTTTAATAGCAAACATAAGCCGAAGTTATCTTGACTACAGGTAGTTCCACAGGCGTCCTAACATGTCATCGAAATTGGGGATTGTGGTCACGTGAGGTCATTCACGGACTCTTGCCCAAAAATTACAAAAAAGAGAGAATTTGCTCTTTGTCTCCCGTGCAAATTTGAGTGATTTTCTATGGTCTCTTCGTAATGTGGTTGGTGTCCTGCGTTTATTTATACTTTTCAATGTATATCTGTAATCCCTGCGCACAAATTCAGATGTGTTTATCTAGTAAGCCCGATTAGGAATTTTCCTTATTGATATCATTACCGTGTGGGCCAGTGCTGCTGTCACCAGAGCACCGCGATTGTCTTGCACAAAGATGCGATATAATGGGAGGAGAAAAGGGGACAAGGCTCGTGCCAACAGAAGCGACAGCCGAGAGCCAAGTTTCCACAGGGTCAAGGAACAAGTGCAGCGTGAAAGAGGGAGTAAATATCGCGATGCTTTATGGCAATGTTGTGGCCACTTCTAACTTCGGGCCACTGCTCTTGCGTGCATCGCTGGTTTAATGTGAATACACGACTAACGCCTGTGGTGTTCATTTTGTCAACGGACGGACCACACACGAAGAAGATGCGCCAGTTCTGGATCATTTTGCAGTATGCGCAAGCATTTGCTGCTCCTTCGACAAATCCTTGGCAGCAGTTTTGGGAGCCAACCCAGACCTATCCGGGAGCCCTCGTGAGACTTACCTCGGTAGCTGATTGACCATAAGTCATCTTTTCAAAGTTGTCACTGGAAAAACGTGAGGAAGCTGTCGGCCCGTTTTACGCTTATACTGTACAGAACGCTCATAATTGGATTCTCGAGTGACAGCGATCCGTGGTACTGGGAAACAAGCGGAAGTGAAACCTCCCAGGACTTCAGAGCTTACAAACCGATATGCTTCGAACTTGCCTTGACTTGCCTGCGTACAGCAACATCCGCGACATTCTTTAAGCGCCAGGAACAATCGCATTAGACTACCTACAGGAGAATTACCAGTGACACGCATCGATGACTTACATGCTTAAAGTTCCGGCAGCTTCTCTTTGGGAAAGTAGACAAAAGGCAACATTCTATTTTTTTTAAAAGTACTGCAGTCTCCAGCAACAAAAAGTGTGGTTTTGTGGTGTTCTATTGCAGGCAATGAAAAGAAGTCTGACTCGCTCACACTTACCCTGAAGCAAGGCCCTTTCTGCGTATATCGCGTGAAGCGTTCTCCGACTGAATTCCCATTTACACAGGCTTAGTTTTCACACAGTTACAGGCTGAGTTACACAGGCTGAGTACCAACTGGTTCTACTATGGAACGTTTTTGCTATAGATAGCAAGAGATGGCTCTCCCTGTTTCACCAGCTGCACTGGTGTGGTTTAGTAGTTCCGTCTAAACCTACCTGGAGAAAGTTGAGGACCTTTTAGTAAGGCAAAACGTCGACAGCGTTCGACACTTGTAACTTATACCTCGTCTTGCTCGACGGGAAGGAACGTTACTGTGCCGTCCGCGAACATTTGTTTCGTGAACATTCATTACCCATTGGAATGGCAGAGCGCTAACAGAGGGTATAGGAGAACCCATAAAATTTTAAGGCACTTTTACTGCGTTTGCCTATCGTGCGGAAATGAAAGAATTGCCCTTCGAACCACTTGGGGAAAATTAGGTGATAGGGATTTTACAGAACAGAAGATTCTGTGGCTGCGACCTCGCAGACATCGGCTATGTATTAAGGCACAGAAGTGCTGCTACACTTATTTAAATGCACCAGCCTGTATGACTGAGACGGACTGAACGGTAAAATGTTTAGCATGTATTTGCGCATGGGCTTTGAATGGTTTCTTTATTTCTGTTCTGCTACTCATCTTTTAACCCCAGTACCGTATACAGAGCAGTGAATTGGGTGCAGCCTGTTTGCCTCTCTCTTTCTCTCTTATTGTTTCTCTCTGTCTCCCTCAGGAAGTCCCTTGGCATGATTTCTCAATGCGTAGTTTCTTTGCAATTTCCTCCACTGGCATCAGCCAAGCTGTGCTTCACATGTGTTTATCGGCTTCTCTATTGAGCATCAACTGAAAGTAATGTGCCCTATTATAAACAACTTTGCTTTTCGTGAAGAATAGGTAAAGATGGTCACGAAATTCGTAGCTGCCCTGTTTGGCTTTTCCTATTTGAAAGCCGCCACCACCTTGTCTTTCGGCCATAGCGTTGTTGTTTGTTAAGTGGGACGTTGTGGAAGCTTTGGCTACTGAAGTACCTACTATTTCAAAATCATATCTAATAGCGACAAATTATGAACGCGGAAAAATAGAAGTCGAAAAAAAGGAACTAACACACACTAAATCGCAATCGCTTAGAGGGAAAGAAACCCAATGAATGCACACTACAAAAACACAGAACACTCGGAATTTGCAAATATATACAAATCATGTGTAATGCTTCAACTACCCATCACATGTGACAGATATGAGTAGTCTCTGCTCGCGCTACAATACTTCAATTCACACCACACCAATTCAACGCCACCAACCCGGAAAAGTATAACAATAAATTGATATGAAAAATAAAGTAACCTTGCTTCTCTAGGTTGTGCGGGCTGATTCTCTGATATGATCCCACACTTGTTTCCAATTTTGTCAATATAATCCGGAATTTCTTTTATTTTGAATGCGTTATTATTGGAAGCGGCGAAATGGAAAAAGCTGTGCGTGCCCGAAGTCTCATGCCAGTCACTTGGTAGAGGTAGAAATGGCACTAGAGAGCTTATAAGACCGCGTATGTGATATATATATATATATATATATATATATATATATATATATATATATATATATATATTCTGTTCTGGACCACCGTGAGTTGCACTTAGTAGGGCGTGTGTCGAGTGATCCCCTCAACACCACTTTACTTTGATATGCTGCAGACATGGTTTCAATAATGGACCGGGAAGCTCAAATAAGTGCGACGCAATGCTAACGCATTTCCCTCGCATGTACCATCCCCAATGAATATTTAAACTCTCTGCTGCTCTCAGCAGTAACAAAACTGTATATGCTCTTCTCAATAACGTGATCGTCCTGAGATCCACTTATCTGCTCTGGCTCACGCAATCTTAGCTGTGTGGCACGAACTTAGCGGAAGCACCAAATCATAGCGAGGCCTTCGAGTTTACTAAAGAAACGCTTATGTTTTTGGGTATTTATTTTTTTCCGCTATGTCAGAACTCGATTACAGCGTGATGCGTATGACCAAGAGGAATTTTCTCCATCGTCAAAATTCTAGCGTTAAAGATTGATGTCATGGGGGGATCGCTACGAAAGACGATACAAGGCTGGAGTGTCTCTCCGCTTCAACTTGGTAAACTTATAGACGACGCGTATACAACTGGGAATTACACGTGTGCTTTCAACAACAAAAACTGGAGACATGTAAAGGCGCAAACACAATTTGATTCTTCGACGTCTCCTTCAGTTCGTGCAAAATTGACAATTTCCAGCGCATCACGTCGTCTGAAGTCCAGAAGGATCTCCGCTGTAGAGACGTCATTTCCGCTTGTTGCTTTCGCTACGTGGCTACTCCAACTAACGAAGCGACGCCAACACAGTGTCATTCCACTTCGTTATTCACTGCAGATTTACCTCTTCGTATGCAATTTCGTTGTGTACATTTTTTCAAACTTGCAACCCATTCAAAATAGACGCTGGCTACAAAGTGGATTGGGTAGCCAAAAATATGAGATAAATTGCTTTTCTTTATTTATTTTTCTTTGAAGCTGCTTTAATATTAATGACATATACCGTTGGAATGCAACAATAATTTCAAGAGGGAGAAGTACAGATGCGTAATGGCCAATTTTCATGCAAGTTCCAGCTTTTGCTTTTCTAGAGCCGGTGGCGTAACATTTGCAGAAAAAATAAAGGTTGAGCATGGTTTTGACACGGATGAGGCGCTTCTGCATGCATCAATGCGTGAAAGCATAGGGCCCCAAATCACGATGCTTTACCGAAGGTATTCCAAAGCTTTCGGAGTATCGATGCTTCTACAAGTAGTTTTGAAAAAAAAATGAAAACCTGCAATTGCGATGCCGACTTAATTTCACAAATATTCTAGATTACTGCCGCGTTTACTTTCTTTTATTTTGCTTAACTGTACTAGAGGAGTAGTAGGAACAATGTGGTTGGTTTTACACGCCGGTATTCAAAACTCTATGTGCCTGACTGATTGAATATAGCCCTGGGACAGCCATAAGCTTAGGTCCTAACTTCCCTTTGGAATGAACGCATATTTTTGCGAACGGGATATCGGAAGGTGTCTAGAGACAAGGTTCTTAAACTTCCCTCACATGGAAATGTATTTTATTTCTTGCTTGGCGCAGCTATTAGGATAATCATCCGCGCTTGTTTCTAAACTTCCCGTGTTTTGCAGAAAAAAAAAGGAAAAGGCTCTAGGATACCATAATTTTTCTTCCGAGTAGTCGCATGCCTTGCGCTGCGGTAAGAGTTGGTGCTGCACCAGAAGTTAGCTGCTTTGCATATATTGCAGAGCTGTTCTCATTTAATCACAAGCAAATAAAATCTTTTTTAGCCCACCATTTCTACAGCTCGAATGGTGCAGGTTTCATAAGGCACCTTGGTATTCAAAAACTGTGACGGTAACCCCTTTCTTTACATTATCCCAATAGGACTAGCAATTGATGTGCAAGAGTGCACTTATGTAATATTTTTTTTTTTAGATCCGCCCTTCTATTTTTTCTATATAGTGAGTTTTCCTTTTAATATTTGACTCTAGACGAATATTTTGATCGAGTATGAAAGCTCTTTGTAAGATATATGCAAGCACCTGCTGAACTTGTGCAACTTTTTCAAAGAAGTGAAATGATACTTAATTGTCAGAAATTGCCCGCATTGCAGAGTACATGTATTGTGAAATATTATGGCGGTACAAATTGACGACACGAATTCCGAACAATGCTAACCCGTACCAAGCGTAATGTTTCGCAAAAGCACAATTGACCATTTCATCAACACATCGCCGGACAAAGTGGGGTAACCACGCAATTACATTTATACTTGTACAGCCACTGTACTACACAGAATTGCTGAATGCGCTTAAAACACACACACACTCACACACGCACGCACACACACACACACACACACACACACACACACACACACACACACACACACACACGCACACACGCACACACGCACACACACGCACACACACGCACACACGCGCGCACGCGCACACGCACACGCGCACACACGCGCAGACACGCGCACACACGCACACACACGCACACATGCACACACACACACACACACGACTGTAGCGCGACTATAATAAACTGACTTTTTCGCGGAATTTCTAGTACTTCCTGTTCGCGGGGCAAACGCTTTTCCCGCTATTTAACCTTTAATTAACTTCATTACCACTACGTGGGGTGCCTTTCAGCCATTGAATCTTCGCCGCTCCGAGTCTGTGATGTAGTCGAGAATAACGAAATGTGACCAGGATAGCTTTGTCAATTTTGCGTTCCCGAGAGCGGCTACCCATTAGACTAAGAAGTACTCGTGCACCACGGAGTTAACGTTCCATACACAGTTTGCAGTAGCTAGACAACCGCAATTAACTCCCCTCCATGATTACAATTCCTTCTTTTGTGCCATAACTACTTAGTCACGGCTGCGTCTACATTTCCGTCTCCTACGTCGCCTTTGTGCCAATGAACACGTCCTTTGTCATCCTAATCTGCATTCAGAGGACTCAAGTTCTAAGAGCTTCATTGTGTGAGAGCAGTGAGTGCTGTCCCGGAATGAGAATGAAGGTAATTTCACGCTTAACTTGCCTCCGCTAGGCAGCGCTTAGGGTTGAAAAAAAGAAGCCTGAGGAAGCAGTAATTGGATAGCGCCCCCCGCCCCCCTCCTGGATGTAGCTTCATTGAAACAACCGAATCATCCGCAATGAAATAAAAATGTGACTGTTTGTTCGCTTGCTTCTCGCCACCGGACAATTTCAAAGATGGCACTATAAAGAAATATTTTACAAAGTTAGTCTTATTCGAGCCCCGCGCAGACACCATTGAACTTCAAAATGGCGCCTATGTCGGGCTTCTTGGCAGGTACACATACTTTGGCAAACGGCGCAAGAACTGGACACAGAAAAGCAGCACACGACGCAGGCGCTGATCCATTGATCCCTTCTGGCATTGCTTGATAGAGCTAATTGCCAGAGCACTTTATTGCTTGCCATAACTTCCCATCCTTCCTTCACATAAAGTGTAGAAAACAAAAATGGCAGTTGCGCGAGAACGGCCAAGCGCTGGGTGCGATAGCAATGTGTACTGCTGCGCTTGAACTTTTTGGACGGTGTTGTAACTAAATGCGGGAACGACTAACGCGGACGCGACATACGCCGGTGCGACGAAATTTCCGTAACCCGTAAAATCTATAACACGTCGTGTACGGCCTCGGATAATATCTCTCAAGGGCCACTACGCTGTAAATAGACGCGCCTGTAAAATAAATCACTTCAATGTTTCAGAACTGATGTCGTTTCGCACATCAACTATTTAATAGTTTGAGAAGATTTACGAAAAAAACCATGCGCAGAGAATGTTAACTTTCATATCACTTGTTCGTAGGCTGTCATTCTCAATATTCTGAGAAAGGGCTTAGTCAAGAACGTGAGAGCTGGTGTAAGCTGCTTTAGTGATTAAATAGTTTAGCACTATAACTCTCACATATTGCATGGAAACGCATTTAGCATACGTACGCCTAAATATATGCCTAAATATATCTATTATTAGTTGGTCGATTAAACGTATCCCGCAACACGATTAATCTTCATCGATGCCCAGCTTTATTTTATTCGGCTTAATCGATTAGGCCTGTTCGATTAATCGTTATTGAGAGTTCGACAAGAGTGGCCCGAAAATTTTCAAATTGAATGGGAATAGCGACGCACGAGCAGTGACTGTGCGGCTGCGATAGAGCTACTGTCGAATGTTTTTTTGAGTCCCAACCAAACGCTTCCTCTCTCTTCCTCAACACTGCACACGCCACCACACCGCCGGAAGCGAGAGGCATGAAATTTCCTTCTAAATTCAAGGCACACAGGCACACAATTGCAACCCAGTCGTTGATTGTCGTGCCATTGCCATTCCACTTGAGACGTGAGACAGCATACGGGCCGGGTGGGAACAGGTATTCCACGTAGCGACGGACTTCACGTCGATCCCAGCAAGTCTTTAGCGTGCGAACATCTATGCTCGCATGCTGGTCGTGTGGCTATTCAAAGAGGGTGTCGGTTTCACCCTAACATCGCATCCAATAGACATTCCTTCGCTCTGCAGAAAAAAGCATATGGTCGAAAATCCTAAACCAGTAATTTTCTTTTCGCCTGCGCATATTGCAATTTCTTGCATATTTTAGTTGGACCAACTTTCACTTTTGTCACGTTTTCTTTATTTCTTGTTTAACTGTACTGTACAAGGATTAGCTAGTGCCATGTGTTCTATATCTATGTGCATTAAGTTCCATTTTATAACATACATATTTAACCTTTCTAAGGCACTAGTGCAAACTATATTTACTCTTTAACAAGTTAAATATTATCTTTCATCAAACTTTTAGACACTTGCGTTTCTAACTTGGTTCCACATCAGAAACGTTCAGATAAAGAGAGAGAGAGAGAGAGAGAGAGAGATGCAAATGAGAGAAAGGCAGGGAGGTTAACCAGAGTTAAAGCTTCCGGTTTGCTACCATGCATTAGCGAAATGGAAAGGGGAAGTACAGAGGGAAATAGGACGGGGGACAAAAAAAAAAAAAAAGAAGGCGTGAAAAAAAGAAGAACGGGATCATATAGTCTCTCTACTTGGCAACTGCCACGTAAAAAGGTCAGCGAAACCTTGACCGACTTTCAGTGCGACGACAGTTCATGTCGGCATTCCAAGACTGTTCTGAAAGTGGCCTGTCGTCAGGGCATGCCAACACGGCCGCTACGAACAGCAGGTGACCGCTTTATATGAGTCTATAGAACGCGTACTTTTTCACCCTCCTCAAACATTAAAATGGGGTCCTAAATGGTTTATAGCTGTGCTTCAAGCTTTTTAATGTCTACGACAAAAATTTTGATTAATCAAATAATCGATAAAAAAACCTTGCACCAAAAGCAAATAAACTATTAAAGGCTAAAATGATGAACGATTAATGTTTAACAGAACAAAATAATTATTCGACCATCCCTACAGCGTCCGTATTATTGCTGTCGCAATAATATGGGAAGAGATCCATGGTTCCGTCTGTTCTTATAGCGGCAAAACAAGCGCACGGCTTGTAGCACACTTAGCCTATGTTTTCACCATGAAAGTGTCCGATGGCGCCGTTGTTCCGTTACAGCAGATTCTACACTACCAGGGAAACAGGCTTATGCAAGAAAACCGGCACGTGGGCTGTCAAACAAAGAATTTAACCTTTCCGTAAACCTATTACGCTTCGCGAATCTCGGATTACTTCCGGGTTACTAGAGACGCAGGCAGCGACATCCAGCGACGCTTTCCTCAAACAGAAGGCACAAGAACTTGGCAGCGGTGATCCGTTAGATTGCTGTTCTCGCCGAAAAAAATTTATTGGAAAACTTTACTTCAATGGTTTTGTCACTGCCGACGCTGCAGTGCAAGGTGGCGCCACTAGCAGCTAGGCTATTCACGCCCGCGTCTACTGTAACCCGGTATTTTGCAAACCGCTACCTGTTCACGCAATAAGGTAGAGCTCCATAACATAGATTTTTAGCTACACCTAATTTTGAAAAATTGCCTGTGGCAGATAGCACAATCCTAATCCTTGATCTAAAATTATCGGATGAGGTGGCCATTGCATCTAAGATACACGAAATTGAACAATTAATTATTAACTATTGTCAGGCTCATTACATAATTTATTAATTAAATTACAGCACGTATCTTAATCTGGAAAATGTAGATATTAAGCTCGCGAGGCGTATCCGCTCAGTGACAAATTTTCTCGACTGCACCAGTTTGAATATTACTATCTCGAAAATGTCACAGTCCTGAGGATTCTTTCCAAGTGGATACGCTTTGCGACCTCATCGGCTATAATTCTTAAATTGAAATATGTGCTTAATGTAATTATCAAACGATAATTAGCGTAAATATGGTATTATTCAAATAAGCTATTTGATTTCTCGTGGAAATAATGGCCGCATAATCGAGTAATTTAGATCAAGGATTATATTTGTGTTATCTATCACAGGCAATATTAAAAATTTGGTGAAGACAAAAAAATACACCGTATATATCTCTGTTATAGGCGTTCATCAAAACATGAACATGATGAAAGCAGGATACAGCGTTTGAACAAGTGAACTTGTCTTCTTCAAGGTGAGAAATGCTTTCCTCTACGCGCTGCGCTCCCTCACATTCCTCCACCGACGTTAAATAGCACATCATATTTCTTTTCAATTCTGCACTCTCGCCACCAACACACCCTTTGATGTTACCTCGTCCACCCGCCTTACCTTCTCTCTCCTTTAGAAGACATGTACCTATACATACTGTGTCTAGGAGAGCATGTGTAGCCTTTAAAAAGAAGTGCAACTTGTCGAAACTTCGGATTCTGCTCCCATCTTGTTCATGGTTTGCTCATCGTCTTTAATTTCCATCTCCCGCATTCAACGTGTTTTGTCTAGATTATATAGGCGTTAACACACGAGCAGGCATAACTGCAAACAGCGACATGATTTCTTTATGGTTTGTCTTTTTTTATGTTCAAGGTTACACATTTGAAAACTTGGTTCACAATATATTTAAGTCTGTTCGGATTAAAACGGAGCTCGAAGTAAAAATGTTTACTTTCGCGATTTGGTAAAATATGGTTGTGGGTCTAAAGAAACTGCGCTGATTGCAACAGTTGACAACCACCGCTGCGGAACAAGGCCTGTATACTGCGGCTTTTACAACAAAGCGCTCTATCTGTCTCATTCGTATGTGCCGCAATCATTCACGGAGACAGAATGCGAGTGTTTCTTGTGGTTCTTTGTTTTCCTTCCTCCCCCCGCCCCCCCCCCCCCCGTTATCGGCAGCGAGCCCGGCCGTCTTCAGACCCTTTTCAGCACATTAACGTTTAACAGTGTCGTCTGTTTTCTCAAGATAGAGATTGTGCTTGGGCCGATGAGCTTGTTGCCATTGGTTTTCTTTCACTGGCGCCCTTGGATAATGGCGCTATAACTAGGAGAAGCACGCATTCCACAATATATCAGCCGACTTCATCAGTTTTTTAGTTTCTCTAAATTTAACCGCCCAGGTCGCAATTCGTCACAGCAGATAATTAACAACCACAAAAAGCGGGAATGATTCCCGCAGTATGGTAAATAGCCTTGCGAAAAAGAAAAACCAGAATGACGCCATAATTCTTCCCGCAACATGCTCCCGAATTTAGCAAACTTTTCCCATCGATCAGCTCCTTATATACACGTAGGTTCTTCCGTCAACGGGTGTTATACTTTTTGGAATCGCGAGGGTAAAAATCAACCGTTATTATTAAAGAGGTGATTGGGGAGAAATTGGGCTTTTTGTGTATGTGCGGCTGCTCAAAGGTCAGCATTTTCTGGCAACCTGTACAAACTACTAACACAAAAAATGGTATCCTTTCGTTCAAAACCGTCTATTCAAAACAAGGGAAATATTTCACTGGAATCTACAAAGAAAAAGCTACCTGCTCGCAAGTCACGTGACGAACTCGCCTCTATAAATGCTCTTTGTCAGACCTTAATAATATATCTCAAAGAAGCTCCAATCACAAAAATAAATACAGACAGGTTAGGGGATTCCTCCTCGACTTTGTTCTGTGCAGTTTCTTTAACACCAGGAAAGTGCAAGAACGTGTGCACAGGTTATCTTTCTTAGGAGGAGTTATGCTTCTCCTTGTCTTACAGGTTATTATCGACGTACATTGTCATATTCATTAGGAGTATTTCTGCGTCCATCCTATAGGCCTGCTGTGCTTCACATCTTTGTTTCTTGTAATCCTATGTTACTGGTTCACAGTATATGATCTTTCAAGAACACGAGTGGAATACCAACTAGACGAATCAATCGTCCTTCTTTGAACGTAATGCAGTCCTCTCAACAATGTCGCTACCGTTCTCAATGCGCAGCTATGTCGGAGCTTCGTTATTTCGCTTCGCAGTGCACTACCGTCGTTTACATGTAAGTAACCTTCAGCGAAATGCGATGCTATGCGCCATTGTCGTGTTCATGTGTGCCCGGCTGCTAAAAAAAATAAATAAAAAGAAACAAGCTTTAGTTCACGCACCGCCGGCAAACACTGAACAAGTTATACATATGTGCAAGACTATTTTTCGCGTGTGTCAAGTGAGAATGGGGAGTAATGCCATATTCAGATATTATTATTATTATCACTATTATTATTATTATTATTATTAATAATATTATTATTATTATTATTATTATTATTATTATTATTATTATTATTATTATTATTATTATTATTATTATTATTATTATTATGTTACCTCTTTTGACCACTTGCTCACAAACAGTGGGCAGCATTTGTGGGTTCTGTAACACCTGCATTTATATTTACCCTTGATGAAGCGGCCCACTTTAGAGAAAAATCAGGTATAATAGGATTTTCCTAAATTTTGTTTGTGCTGCCCAAATAGGGGATATTCCAGTGTTTCTCAAAAGCGAAGGAGCCTATTTATACACATCACCATGAAAACAAAGAACAACCGTTGTGGTTGCGTAGTGCCTTTCGCGTGGAACTGCTAAGCCCAAAGGCGCGGTGGCCGAATTTCCATGCAAGTGAAATGCAATAATGCCCTTCCATAGTGCATTGGGTGCACGTTAAAGGACCCCCAGGTATCAAAGTCAAACACGAGTGCCCCACTAAAGCGTGCCTAATAATCATATCTTGGTTTGGCAAAGTGAAACACCTTAATTGTAATAATTACAACGGGGCGCACGTCTAAGTGCGTCCATAACCGTTGTAGTGTTGAGCTACAATTCACGACACGAAACAAAAGAAAAAAAAATTAAAGGAGGATGCCCTGCCTCAGTTCCAGGCACAAATTTCACCCTATGTCGAAGACATTATTTTTCATGGTTGCGTGGACAGCAACCCTATATCGAATATCTCTATGGTGCAAGGATGTATTTTTCGTCGTTCTTTGCAAACTTAGATTTTACAGCGAGAAAGCAGTAATTGTTTGCGGCAGCACATTTTACGACGACTAACTATGCGAATGTGGCTAGCTATATTAAGGATACGCGGATGGCTACCTACGGAATTTGAATGCGAATTTTCGCTCTTAAAGCACACGGGGCTTATCACTAACGTTGCATAATGCATCGATTCTGAATAATCAAATATTCTTAGTATTTCGAAGCAGAGAACGAGTGTTAATGCTCGTAAACCAGAAAGCATTCGTTACCGTGGGATACTCAACCTACCAAAGCTTCAATCCACTGCTACAGCCCTTCATCTACTGAAATCTACTGACGTAGCAAGATTGAATTCAAATTAAAAACCACGAAACGGGTGGCAGAACGACGAATTTTTATGTTTTGAATTGAACGCACACATTAAAGAGCCAACGAGTGTAAACAACATTTTCGGTGATATTAAAATAAGCATATTGAGTTGGGCTAGATATATAATACGCAGAAACGATTCTGTGGTAAGTTAGACAATAGCTGCCAAAGCAAGTGAAGCGAAAGTAATTAAAGGCGAGTTTTTGGTTACATTTGATTTTTTTTTATTACCTTGATACTATCCCAGCGGAGGTTGTTATATAAGGGGTGAGTTCCATCAACACAGTGCTAGTGCATTAATACAGTATAGACGCACGCAGGCAAGTACATTTGTACTTAAACGGATTAGTAATAAACTTAGGGCAAGATATGCGATTGTGTAATATTTCGGAATTTGGACCATTTCTAGCGCTGAAATTGAAACCGGCGTTCTCCCTTTTGTTGACGAGGGACATGCTAGTTTATCTTTCGGGCAGTAAAATCAATTGCAGTCCAGTGTCCTTTCCTTACTTTTATCGCTTCGTTTATCGGCTTTCCAGTTCATAAGCGGTGGAAATCCTTCCCAATACACTAGTACCATAAAAAGAGGCTTTTTAAGAGAAGCTAGGAGCCCTCAATTCACCCTTGGACAGGTTATAATAAAATAAAAACAAGGTAATGCGCTGAGCACATGTTCGAGTGGGAAAACCAGCAATGATGGCATTTATGAATGAATCCAGGCCGCTCATGGCAATAACATGTTGCAGAGGGACTCTCCCCTCTGTCGCTGCTTGAAAGAAAATGCAAGTAGCAAAAGTCGTACGTGCACTTGGACCGGTAATTTGAAGGCATGGCCCACGTTCTGAGATGAGCGTCGTGCCATGATATGAGGAAATAAGCCAGCACAAAATAGTACCTGCAGACGCAAGCCAACAATAAATGCCGATCTCTTCGAGAGGCTCCTTTTATGTATGCTGGACATGAAACAGTTATTATTATTATTATTATTATTATTATTATTATTATTAGTAGTAGTAGTAGTAGTAGTAGTAGTAGTAGTAGTAGTAGTAGTAGTAGTAGTAGTAGTAGTAGTAGTAGTAGTAGTATTTTATTTATGAACCTTTTTACCGTGCGCCAGAACTCAGACCTTAGGGTTGTTCCTGCAAGGCACGTTAAACCAATATGATTGATTGATTGATTGATTGAAATATAAAGATGTGCCTTCATTTATTTCTTTATTTATTAATGGGCATTATACAATTACAGCATATCTTTCAGAATGTGCAGGGAAAGTGGATGCTGAAATAGATTTAGCCTGGTTGTTTATTTGGGTGCGGTGATTATGCAGCTGCTGTTGACATACAGAGGAGAGAGAGTAACGACAAAGACATCGTTTTCAACATTTTGTTCCTTTTTCGAGCGTTAATAAAACAAAGTGCACGCAAATTAGTTTTATTGTTCTGAACGCTCCGCACGGTCTACTAAGGTAGAACTGCATAAGCATAAAGTTCGCGTGCATTTTATTATTGTTTATCCTTTCAATCAATATCTGGGCCTTCAACCAATATGGGCCTTCACTGGCTTGCCAGTTATAGCGTACATGTGACGTTGTATAAAAATAAGCGGCAACTTGCTTTTAGTTGCAGGCGCAGCCAAGCTGCTCTGATCATTGCCGTTGCAAGAATTTCAGCTAGTTTACACGGATATATTGCAGAAGAGAGCAAAAGAAACTTTCACAGCATGAATCAGCTGATAGCGCTACAAACACATAATTCCCACACAGGTTATGCTGCGTTTATGGATCAATCAAATGGTCCCAGACTCTAATGTTCTCTCTAGCATCCAAAAAACATTTAAAATTACAGAGTGTGAACTCCCATAACTACATGTCAGCGTACTCACGGTAAAATCCGAGCGCTTCCGAACACCGGGTTCAAAATGTATGCCAAGCCGATTCCGCAAAAAAATTTTAATATCAGACGACGTTTGACTCACAGCCATTAAACCAGAAGAACAGTATTATTGTTGCACGTACTGCTAGTGACGCGGGACGTTTCAAATCCAGGTTGCGTGCCAATGTTCAGAAAATATACTGTGCTTTCTTTTTTTCTTTTCCGATCTCACATAGCGTAAACTTCTGTGACTGGCTGCGGCAGTTGCTTCCGCGTTTCAAAAAGTAAAGGGACGGAAGACACCTTTCGCGAGGACGTAGTATCGTTTATCTACATTTTCTACCCGCTTCCACATGCCACTATTTATTTTATTGAAGGCACTGCGGCAGAATGAAAGGAGCACTAGTGCGATAGTGCAATCGTAAGTGCAACTCTTGTTGCGTACAAATTTACTTTATTAAAAAATGGGGTCGCAAAATGCAAAACTCAGGTTAACTTTCGAGCACATAATAAGGTACTGTAAGGGCAGATTTATGCCCCGCCGTCAAAAAGCAGTGAAGCGTATAGCAATATGTTAGAATTGGCCCTAACTCTGGACATTGCACCGTGTCCGCCGAGCCACCGGTCACTTGGTCCGCGTTACGGCCTGGCAGGGAGTCATTTGCTTTAACAGAATTAGGGGACGGAGGAACATAGACATTTTACGTGGCATGGAATAACGGACCCATTCACTTTGATAACGTACAGACAAAACTGCGCTGCAACGCAACTAAATATTCGCTAGGAATCTTAAATAAATAAAGAAACCCAATCCTGGTAACCGATAGCCGCTGCTTATCATGCATTTCCAACAGCGGCTGTTTCTGCGGCTCATTGACAAAGGTCAATTTGTTATATATCCATACACTCGAAGTTTACAGCTTGTCTATTGCTTTATTTACATTTTTTTTGTCTTTCTTCATACGCGCACGCTCCAATGGTAACACTCACTTCTCTTTCTCCCGGGCTGTTTCGTTCCGCATGAAATAAATCACTTGTATGGCACTGAACTAGAGGTTGATAACGCGAGACAATGATATACCTTTATGCTATATAATCTTAAATTACCCTCTGCGTGCTCACGTGCATGATGCAGTTCGCGACATATTTTGTTTTTTCTTTTTGATACTGTCGATTTTACAGAGCTAATGCTGTGTAATTGCACTACGGTATCTGTTAGAAGGGCCTAATTAAACATATACCAGCTAAAAAAGAAATGTAAGCATATCTCAATGCCTAATTTTAACTTGTGTTGGGGCATTAATTTCACCGCCGCGAAACTAACTACAGTGTACTGTAGACCTGCTGCCAAAAGCTCAACGCGCTACTTATGAATAGCGATGACCAAATGGACGAATATCGAGCATATTACAAGGTACCTATATTCATCATCATCATCATCATCATCATCATCATCAGCCTGGTTACGCCGACTGCAGGGCAAAGCCCTCTCCCATACTTCTCCAACTGCCCCGGTCATGTACTAATTGTGGCCATGTTGACCCTCCACACTTCCTAATCTCATCTGCCCACCTAACTTTCTGTCGCCCCCTGCTACGCTTCCCTTCCCTCGGAATCCAGTCCGTAACCCTTAATGACCATCGGTTATTTTCCCTCCTCATTACATGTCCTGCCCATGCCCATTTCTTTTTCTTGATTTCAACTAAGATGTCATTAACGCGCGTTTGTTCCCTCACCCAATCTGCTCTTTTCTTATCCCTTAATGTTACACCTATCATTCTTCTTTCCATAGCTCGTTGCGTCGTCCTCAATTTAAGTAGAACCCTTTTCGTAAGCCTCCAGGTTTCTGCCCCGTACGTGAGTACTGGTAAGACACAGCTGTTATAAACTTTTCTCTTGAGGGATAATGGCAACCTGCTGTTCATGATCTCAGAATACCTGCCAAACGCACCCCAGCCCATTCTTATTCTTCTGATTATTTCACTCTCATGATCCGGATCAGCAGTCACTACCTGTCCTAAGTAGATGTATTCCCTTACCACTTCCAGTGCCTCGCTACCTATCGTAAACTGCTGTTCCCTTCCGAGACTGTTAAACATTACTTTAGTTTTCTGCAGATTAATTTTTAGTCCCACCCTTCTGCTCTGCCTCTCCAGGTCAGTGAGCATGCATTGCAGTTGGTCCCCTGAGTTACTAAGCAAGGCAATATCATCAGCGAAGTGCAAGTTACTAAGGTATTCTCCATTTACTCTTATCCCCAATTCTTCCCAATCCAGGTCTCTGAATACCTCCTGTAAACACGCTGTGAATAGCATTGGAGAGATCGTATCGCCCTGCCTGACGCCTTTCTTTATTGGGATTTTGTTGCTTTCTTTATGGAGGACTACGGTGGCTGTGGAGCCGCTATAGATATCTTTCAGTATTTTTACATACGGCTCGTCTACACCCTGATTCCGTAATGCCTCCATCACTGCTGAGGTTTCGACAGAATCAAACGCTTTCTCGTAATCAATGAAAGCTATATATAAGGGTTGGTTATATTCCGCACATTTCTCTATCACCTGATTGATAGTGTGAATATTATCTATTGTTGAGTAGCCTTTACGGGATCCTGCCTGGTCCTTTGCTTGACAGAAGTCTAAGGTGTTCCTGATTCTATTTGCGATTACCTTAGTAAATATTTTGTAGGCAACGGACAGTAAGCTGATCGGTCTATAATTTTTCAAGTCTGGCGTCCCCTTTCTTATGGATTAGGATTATGTTAGCGTTCTTCCAAGATTCCGGTACGCTCGAGGTCATGAGGCATTGTGTATACAGGGTGGTCAGTTTTTCTAGAACAATCTGCCCACCGTCCTTCAACAAATCTGCTGTTACCTGATCCTCCCCAGCTGCCTTCCCCCTTTGCATAGCTCCCAAGGCTTTCCTTACTTCTTCCGGCGTTACTTGTGGGATTTCGAATTCCTCTAGACTATTCTCTCTTCCATTATCATCGTGGGTTCCACTCGTACTGTATAAATCTCTATAGAACTCCTCAGCCACTTGAACTATCTCATCCACATTAGTAATGATATTGCCGGCTTTGTCTGTTAACGCATACATCTGATTCTTGCCAATTCCTAGTTTCTTCTTCTCTGCTTTTAGGCTTCCTCCGTTCCTGAGCGCTTGTTCAATTCTATCCATATTATACTTCCTTATGTCAGCTGTCTTACGCTTGTTGATTAACTTCGAAAGTTCTGCCAGTTCTATTCTAGCTGTAGGGTTAGAGGCTTTCATACATTGGCGTTTCTTGATCAGATCTTTCGTCTCCTGCGATAGCTTACTGGTATCCTGTCTAACAGAGTTACCGCCGACTTCTTTTGCACACTCCTTAATGATGCCCACAAGATTGTCGTTCATTGCTTCAACACTAAGGTCCTCTTCCTGAGTTAAAGCGGAATACCTGTTCTGTAGCTTGATCTGGAATTCCTCTATTTTCCCTCTTACCGCTAACTCATTGATCGGCTTCTTATGTACCAGTTTCTTCCGTTCCCTCCTCATGTCTAGGCTAATTCGAGTTCTTACCATCCTGTGTGGTCACTGCAGCGCACCTTACCGAGCACGTCCACATATTGTATGATGCCCGGGTTAGCGCAGAGTATGAAGTCTATTTCATTTCTAGTCTCGCCGTTCGGGCTCCTCCACGTCCACTTTCGGCTATCGCGCTTGCGGAAGAAGGTATTCATTATGCGCATATTATTCTGTTCCGCAAACTCTACTAATAACTCTCCCCTGCTATTCCTAGTGCCTATGCCGTATTCCCTCACTGCCTTGTCTCCAGCCTGCTTCTTGCCTACCTTGGCATTGAAATCGCCCATCAGTATAGTGTATTTTGTTTTCACTCTACCCATCGCCGATTCCACGTCTTCATAGAAGCTTTCGACTTCCTGGTCATCATTACTGGATGTAGGAGCGTAGACCTGTACAACCTTCATTTTGTACCTCTTATTAAGTTTCAGAACAAGACATGCCACCCTCTCGTTAATGCTATAGAATTCCTGTATGTTACCAGCTATATCCTTATTAATCAAGAATCCGACTCCTAGTTCTCGTCTCTCCGCTAAGCCCCGGTAGCACAGGACGTGCCCGCTTCTGAGCACTGTACATGCTTCTTCTGGCCTCCTAACTTCACTGAGCCCTATTATATCCCATTTACTGCCCTCTAATTCTTCCAATAGCACTGCTAGACTCGCCTCACTAGATAACGTTCTAGCGTTAAACGTTGCCAGGTTCATATTCCAATGTTGTACGTATGTTGGTCAGTTGCAAATGAGAATAAAGGGCAGAGCTTTCACTCCACGTTAGCTCAAAAACACAAGAATTTGTTTATTTTCCACTGTTCTCCAATACTGCGCCTAAAGCATACCATGAATATGCCATTTATTCTAATGGGAAAGATTTGGGAAGCTTTTTTTGTAGAAAAAATTTGGAGCACGCTTAAGCTTCGCCTTTAAGAGTGGAGCATGATAGATTTCAAAGATCCCTGACAGCTTGTAACGCTTCCCGTCAACCGCAGCTTTCATGCGGATGCGCGAAGGCGAGCGCAATGGAGTTGTCGCAAAGAACCGAGCGGGCAGCGGCACTCAGAAAAAGAGTATGTGTTTGAGATTCCGCAAAACAGAGTAATGTTTTCTGGTATTTCCAAATTAAACTCCGACGCTATCACCTGTGGGGGTTGTGTTCAGATTGTACTTTACAATTTCGCTGACGCATTTTTCTTTGAGGAATTCAATTAGTACAGTAACGCCTAGGCGCCACGCGTAAGGCCTGCGTGGCAGTGGTTCGGAATGACTTTTCGCCCAGCCACGTCCGACGCCAACATCGTATTTTTTTTTTTTGTGAACGCGATGTGGCAACATGGTAAGAAACGTCACATTTGCATAAATTTCACAATGCCCGCACTTTCGTTGTTTTTTGTCGCTTGTCAAAGCACTCCCACATATTATGTTTATTTGTTAAGGAGTTTAGGTCACCGCATAATCTGCAGGTACTGGAATTGCTTCATCGAACGCAACTTTCCATGGTCGTTATTAACAACCAGTGCAAGAGCACTAGTGCGATGACATAAACCAGGAGTATGAGTTATTGAAATTGCTCACAGAATCCCGACAGCAGATGTACGGCAGACATACTGCGTTTGTGGCCTGTTATGTTGGCCTGGTATCCTTTCTAAATATTTTTCCACATCATGATCAATATGGTTGCTTTAATACGCATTTAACATAGACTGAGTGTTGCGTAAGAGGTTCACTACAGGCCATCTACTGGTTGCCGTGAATTGAGACGCCTAGTACAAAAGAGGCGGAAGCTTGTTGCGCTGGATACATTGCGATCACTAGCCTGTGCTGTCACAACATTTCTCACTTTTTTTAGGGTATTTTCTTTTTCCATTTTGCTGGCACCAGCTAATGAAAAAGATCAGAATTGTGATTCACTTACGAGAAACCTTCTTTCACAGTCATGTGCTCTTATAATGCTTGTGATTAAAGAATTTGTAAATAAAAAAAGCGAATTTGTCCTGCAGCGGGTAGTGAGCGCGAATCGACATTCTCTCACTCATTATGCAGCTCCACGCTTCAAGTCTGTCGCTTTTAGCAACATCATCCACTTTCCTCGAAAGCAGGAGCGCTAGTCCACGTAAAATCAGCCCGCTCAGATTTTTTCGGGGGATCTCCCGCAAGCCTCCTGTCCTGCACTACGCAAATGTAATTCGTGGCACTTAGTTTGCGAGGTTCCCTGGCTGTTTTGTTATTTCCGTCCCTGACCTTCGCCTCCGAGAGCAGAGTGGCGATTCGTAGCCAATAGATGTTAAGGCCTGAATCCACTTTAGCAATATTGTACGATGATAAATACGGTGGCGGGAAGATTAAGTGCATGGTCAAAAGAAAGCATAAACACATGCACTAAAAGATATTTTACTTGACATACGCGAAAGCTTCCGTACAAGAAAGTCCATGGAAAATGTACTGGAGCGGAAAGTTAAGGCAATATTACTCAGGAGCTATATAAATCTGTTGTTGTGGATACCTCCGAAATGCCCAAATGCAGCTACGTGCAAGGTGCCTTTGCGTAATTTTCTGTTGAATAGCAGGTAGTGCTCCCTGTTTACTATTTTTTGCGCGTTTCTGAAGTGCAGCGTTGCTGTTTTTTGTTGTCGCTTTCTCATGCGCGAAGAGTTCCTATATGGTTGTAATTGAACGCCCCGCGACACAACTTCATTTCAGCCCATGGGAACCGTGGTATGAAGCCAGACGGATAACTGAATTTGGGTGTTTCTTACAAACACTCGGTAACCTATAAGTAGGCTAGAAATAAAAACAAATATAGAGGCTACACACTTTGACTATAGTTACCAGCCTGCGACTTTTTTTTTACGACCTTCTGATTGCCAGTAAGAACCTTGAAAGTGAGGTGCACAATGATGTCTTTTCATCCAATTTACTGCTTATTAAATGGGTCATGTTCGAGCTGTCGATTTAGGCCTTCTCAACCTAATATCTGTTACCCGCCTGATTCGTTTGATTTTCAGGTCCACGGCTTCGAAAGGATGGTGGTGCTCGGTACGATATCCGCACCACGAGAAATGTTGAAGCGCAAGGCATTATTATTTAGGTTACTTTTTCAGGCACTGCCCCTCTTGGATTCCTCTCGTTCGCGAAGCTCCCTCAAGCTCACACCCGCAGCGATGGCTTAGCGGCTATAGTGTTGTGCTGTTAAGCACGAGGTCGCGGGACAAAACCCCGGCCGCGGCGGCCGCATTTCCATGAGGGCGAAATGCCAGAATGCCCGTGTTCGGTGCATTGGACGCGCGGGACACGTGAACATTAATTCGCAGGCACCAGAAATGGCGTCCCTTGCAATAAAACAGGGTTTTCTGCATGTTAAACGCCATAATTCCATTCACGCGACCTAACATGTGTTAGCGTTATGGCAGGATAAGTTTCCTTTTCATTAATAGTACTTGGTTCTCCTGCTATTTATTTATTTCCACACCAAACTGACAAATAAATATGGCTGGAATGGAGGAGACTCCGAGGCCTACTACCTCCAACCTTTCCGAATGGACCAATTTAACCTTACCTACCCTGCCTTAACCCAACCTTACCTTAACGTACGCGTACATTGGAATTATTCGAATATTAGGCGACACTCCACGCTCGCCTTGAAAGGTGACGGTCTACGTCGATCCACATGCCTCGCTCTCAATCACGTCGCAGAGACAGCTGATGTTTATTTTTTGAGACGTTAGAGCCCTTCGATAAGCGTATACCGTAGCCGTAAGGCAACCTTCTGTAAACACGACAGAGTGTAGTGCTTCGCAGGCGGGCTACTGCCTGAAACACCCTCCGTCACTCTGCTTCTTTCCAGTAGGATGTAGCGTCAGACACGCCGTTCCAGCTGGGTAATAACCACGAGGCTGCCTCTCAGTAAAAGCAGCAAGCAGCGTTCGGCACAGAAACTGAAACAGGATGCAAAGAAAACTTGCACACGTTTCTCCAAACAAAACAAGGAGACGAAAAGGAGTAGGATCACTCTACGTCACTTTTCTTTTTGTTTCTTGTTCTGGGACATCGTCGAACCGAGGCTATTCTCGATGGCGAAAATTCCAAGGCCTCGCGATGTAATACATCTACCCCTACGTGCCGCTCGGACCGTGGCGAGAGGGGAGTGTTGTGCAATTGATTTTTCCTCCGAAGGAAGAGACTGGCTTGGGGCCCGCTGCTGTCGGTTCAATCTGGCGTCTCGGTTATTTTAGCTTATGTCGTTTGGAGGGATGCTGCGAGTTTCGCCTGCGAAATTGTCGGGTGTGCACTGGTTACCATAACGGCCGCTGATGTGCCATAATACATTTGCACCATTTTCCTGCTAGCTTCGGTTTGTCGCGTTTGGTGAATCTAGAGTTGCGGTATTGACATAGCGCAAATAAACCATTCAGGAAGAAAAGAGTGAAGGGAACAGAAAGCAGGTGTCGTTTCTCTTGCTTGCAAGTGCATGTTTTCATGCGGCTTATTAGTTTTTGTTTAGCTTCGAATATCTGGCGTAGCCTCAGCGCTGGTTTTTCCATGCTTGAGCTTTCAAGCCATTTTCTTTCCTCTCCTTGGGATGGCGCCATCGTATAACGTTTTAGCGGTTATGATGACGCAAACTTCAAACAAATGCGTAGTGGTGCATCCCAAAATAGTCCTGGCCATTTGCTTACCACGAGCTTTTGAGTGGGTGTGGCGCAATTGCGGTGTTTTATTTTCTTTTTTTTTTTTTGAAATTGAGAAGAGAAGATATTCCAGTGCGTGGAGGTACACCTTAGCTTTCAATCTCTTTCTTTTCTGCACACACATCTGTCCTACTGTTAGTGAATGTATATGTATAATAGTGTCCACATATTATTCCAACCTCAAAAAGATGTCCTGTAGTAAATAAGTCGGAAATTTGAATAACTTTCAGAAGTTCAGAAAGGACATGAACCTGCGTTGTATCAATTATGGTGAACTGCTCCTAATTTTTCTAGTCCGACTGACAAAGACACCATGAGAGTGAGAACGTATCTGCTCTGAATATGCCATTCAATTGAGTATGGAATTGCTCGACCATCCTTGTTATCTATGTTCGATATTTCTGATGAGTTTGCACCGTTTATCATTGTCTGCATCAACCTTGTTCCTTCTAATGTAATAATATTTAACCAACTTCATGCTTTTTTCCTGTGATAATAATTGTTGATTTATTTAATTATTTATTTGTTTATTTATTTATTTCAACATACTGCAGGCAGCTAGTGCTGCCCAAGCAGGAGGGAATTACAGTGCATGAGTAAAACATTACAAATTTTTTCACAGCTGAGCAATCTGCAATACAGGAAGGCAAATTGTTCCACTGTTCAATCGTACGGGGGGGGGGGGGGGGGGAGGGGAGAGCACGATTTCTGAAAAACGGCGGTCCTTGAAAAGTAAGGTATTATTACCGTGGGTTGGTTCAACCTCGCGGACCTAGGCGGTGGTGGAAAACCATATTTATCACGTGAGAAACTTCTGTTGTTATGGTACAATAAATAAACTTTACTCTGGTGATCTGTCGCCGCACGAGCAAGGGTTCTAGTCCAAGCTTGTTAAACATGCTTGTGACGAAAGATGATATGTGATAATGAGATAAATATGGCAGAGAGGCGCTGAACTTTCTCCATTTTGGTAATGTATTTTGCAAAATAAGGGTCCTACGCGATGGATCCGTACTCTAGAACTGAGAAAACAAGTGAGCGGTATGCGTCCCTCTTTACAGTGAATGGGGCTCTCTAGTTTCCTGCGCAGGAAGCAGAGGATAGCGAATGCTTTAGCAGAAATATTATTAACGTGCTCGTCCGAAATAAGGTTATTTCCAATTGTAAAGCCTAATTACTTCGCAGATAAGACTCAATTAATATGCTGATTTCCAATGTGATAGGAGTAGGACAATGGATTTCCTTCCGTTGTGGTTGACATAGAAACTGTTTTCTGAAAGCTGATTTGCATCCCTTCCCATTCACACCAGTCCCCAAGTTTACACAGGTTCTCATTGAGTAGGTTTGGCATATGGTGTCTTTAATAACACTGTATATTAGACAATCTTGAGCAAATTGTTGAAAACAACAACACGATCGTCCATATCTTCAGCATTTTCATTCACATAAATAAAGAACAGCAAGGGTTGGAGCATAGACCCACGCGGAACACTAGAAAATACATGCACTTCGCATAATTGACACATGCGCACTGAACATACTGGGTGCTGTTTGCTAGATAGGCTTGAAGCTAAACAACCCAATTTTTGAGTTTCGCAGGCTATTAAGAAGTAATATGTGCGATACGCGTTCGAAAGCTTTTGATAAGTCTAAACAAAGGGCATCAATATTTTCACGCTTATCTATGGCGGAAACAAAGTCGTTAATACAGGAGAGCAGTTGCGTAATTGTCGACACATTTTTACGAAAAACCATACTGATAATGAACAAAGAAATTTATTAATTCAAGATGACTGGTTATGTGGCGGGCTAATATATCTTCAATAAATTTACAGAACGTGATTATCAAAGAAATGGGTCTTGAATTATTAGCATCTAATCTGTTCCTTGAGTTAAACACGGGAAACATTTTAACCGTTAGCTAATAATTTGGTAGAAAGCTTTGATGAAGTGATGCAGAAAAAATTACAAAGGCAATGGGACAGCACCTAGGTGTACCGCTTCAGAGAAGCATTCGGTATTCCTTCAGTGTCAGATTATTGCTTTTCTTGAATGTTTAATAGGAGGCAAAGTATGCCTTCATGGTTGATAGTAAGGTCAGGTTTAGTGGGTGAGACTGCCTCCTGACTTACGTTTACAGGTCGCAAGCATAACAAGTTGGGCCTAGTGAAAACTTTGTGAAATGTACTACTGAATTCATCTACAATGCTATTAAAGATAGAGCGGACGTGACCATTATTTTTAGTTGTTGGACAATTTGTTTAGTGTCTGATAAGAAGCGCCAGAATCTTTTATAGAATTCCTTCAGGAAATTAATAAGGGTTAATTCATAAAATATGCTATGTGCGTTAGTATGCTTAATGTGCAATTCCTGCTCGAGAGCAGTCACCTCTGGGGGCACATGGTCTTTTTCTTACTCTGTCGTGCAATGCGACGCTTCAAATGAATAATGTCGCGATAATTCCATAGGTTGTGATGTTTTGTCATTGGCAATACCATCGGTGATGCTAACGTTGTAATCTTCGAAAGTATCTTTTATAAACGCAAGGTCAATAGTGAACTGCGTTACTGCCGCGACACAGGTTGGTGCACTTACAATCTGTTTCAGGTCATGATAAAACAAGGAGTCGAGAAGAAGGCGTGCGCTATCCCTTTCTTCAGGTCGCAGAATGGTAAGGCTATTGCAATCAATGCCGGGTAAATTGAAGTCGCCTGTGAGCACAAGCTTCTGTTTGGGTTTGAACATGTGCTCTATGTAGCGCACCATAGATTCCATGTATCAAACAAGACTTTTGGACCCTATAAACCACAGCGAAAACAGCAGAAAAATTTCCATACGTGATTTTGTACCAATGGCTTCCGTGGTCCGAAATGTCATGTTTGACGCAACGCAAACCTTTCTTCGTTATAACTGCAACGCCTCCCAATATTTGAATATTCAATCAATATTTAGTGAGCATATTCGATAGATATTTTCTTCGCCATGATTTCGACTGGTGTGACTTGGGTTGGCCTTGGGCTGTCAACGCTCGCGTGGCTGAAATCGGAAAGATGCGCGGGGGGGGGGGGGGGGGGTGCTGATGACTGACGGAAACTGATTTTATTAGCACTGGAGAACGAGAGCCGCTACGTGCAACAAAGTTATTTTTTTTTTAAATTCTACTACGTCGCCATTGACATCAACAAAAATGCAGTAGCTGCCTGGCTACCAATATAGCTACCAATACTGATGGACATTCCTGCCAACCTGTTAACTTCAAAATTCGTAAAATAGCGAACATGGCAACGGGATGGGCGGGGGGGTTAAGAATTATTTAAAACCTTACCTTGCGCACAGGCTTTTTCGGGAATGTAGGGACGCACTTTATCAGCAACGGTTTATCTTTAGAAGCAACACAAGAGCTGACAGAAAGTTGGCTCAGCTGATATTGGCAAGTAACGTAAGTACAAGTATTACCATGTAAAATAACGCCTTTATATCACAGTTACATTTTCCGCGACTTCGCTCTTGCTGATTTCGCTTGTGTCAGGTGCTTGTCTGCATAAGCTTGCTCGAAGTAAGCGGTCCGCTTGATTTCTTTCGTCGTCACAAGACTCAACGGGAATATTTGGAGATCCACCAGTGAAAATTGTTTGCAAACAGGAGTTATTTTGCCTCAAACAGCATGCAATGTTACTAATGTAGTAAAACGAGGCCAAATATCTAAAAATTCCGAAATGTTCGGGAGAGATAGAGAGAGAGAAAGAAAGATAGGAAAGAAAACATTCGGGGGAGTTGGCAGATATGGATTGACGCAGCCGAAGCTTGATGTGGGCGAGTTGGTTTTGCATATTTGAAGAAAAGAGCGCCACGAAGACGCGGACTAAAAGAGGAACATGTACGACGGACAGGGTGCCCTGCCCGTCGTACATGTTCCTCTTTTAGTCCGCGTCTTCGTGGCGCTCTTTTCTTCAAGTATGGATTGAGGCGCTGTGAAATGGATTGGCCTACAACAAAACTAGAAAGCCGACATAAATGAAACTGCCCTTATGTGTACGACAGTGTAATAACACGCGAAAAAGAAGGATGTGCGACGGACCTTTCGGTCATTATAGAAAGGAAATGAGGTTTGTTTATGGCAATTTAGTACGTAAAAAAATTTATTCGGGACATTTGGCCGTCCCGACTCGGTAAGACCAGAACAAGGTATATTTTTTCAAAGGTCGTCACTTTCATGGTAAATTCGGGATGGTTAGCAACAATTGGCATCCGGCCTCGTTCAGGTAAATCTTTAACTGTAAAAGAAGAAATACCATTATGTACGTTTCGGACAATCTTTCACAAACAGCCATAGTACCGTTATGGCGTTCTCACTTTCAAGAAATTAGAAGACCTAGTTGCTAGTAGGTAGTCCATCTTAGTAACAGCTAGAAAAAAAGTACACAAACACACGCACACAACGCACATACGGACACCCAAGAGAGGTGTCCCCTTTTCAGACGAGCGCTCACTACCACTTGTGATTATTCCGTTTTATTCCGCAGTTGCTGTAGTGACTACACCTTCAGTAGCGCTCTCAGCCTTGATTGGTCAACAAATTCTACGCGTATTTACTCTTCCCTACTCTCGTCTGCCAGTAGAAGAGCGGTCACATTTGCACCGTTGAAGCTACGTCACTGAATATTACAGTTTACTACTCGCAAATCAATGTTGCTATAATTGGTTCAGGCGGAAAGCTTATCCTCTTTTTTACGTAAATATGATTCACCCATTTTTAACAGCTCACATTTACGTTTTCAGTTCCATGCGCCTCGTTCATTTTTGCAATGAGAGGAAGCGTATTCACTTCATGCACTGATCTCGTAGACGTATACACTACATCTAAAAGATTTTGACCCTCACGTCATTGGCAGCGTATGAGATATAGTTTAATATATTGCAAAAGTGCAATGCAACGGTAGCCTGCAAGCCTGCAACGGTAGCAACAAGCCTGCAGTCGCCACAAATCGACAAACATGACTTGTGGGGTTATGAAAATTAAGGAAGGCTGTAAAGTAATTTCATGAAAGTAAAGTACGCATTTAGGGGTTACTGAACAGATGAGCGAGATGAGCCCATTTGACAAATGACCGAAGAACCACACCGCACTCAGTGGTCAAAAGGGCAAAGTGAATGTCACAGAGAAAGAAATAAAATGGCTAGAGCATTATTCAGAGTGCAACAATCAATAATGCTTTTTGTGTGTGTGGGCGGGGGGGGGGGGGGCGGATTTTGACTTGCTTCCAAAGGCAAGTCACCGCTAGCAGCTGCTAGGCAACGCTGTCACCATCGTAGATTATGGAGGAGCACTGAACAAAATATGTACTTTCATTCTGTCTTATGTAATTCTCCTTCGTTGTGATTCCTGACTCTGCTCGGAACACAGATGCGACCCAGGGCGCCCTGCTTTGTCACTGAGCAGAATTCATCTGCACGTGTCCCCCGTGTATGCCGCAGCCATCGTGAATATGACACTCTCGAACGAAAGGATGATAGGCCGAGGCCGTTAAGTCTCTGAAGACCTCTTATGCAAGCTGCGTTTGTGTTATTTTTCATGCGTTGTGCGTCATGTTTGGTGGCCATCATTCTGACGTTTCTTTATGGTTGAGATTCTTATTTTTTTTACTGGAGATGGCGCTTTTTGGAGCTGGATTTCGTAACATGCCTTCGTCTGTCATTTGATTTTTCAAATGCTTGTTTTTTTTCACATAGTCTGTCCTCGCACACTTGTTTCTTTACAGTGTTGTGTCCCTGTAGTGTGGAAATACATCTGTCGCAGTATTGAAGTCGTTGTGGATGTGTCGTTCTCGTGACAAACAGCCGTTCGATAAATCTAGTTCATCTATCTCGCTCTCGCTCTCTTCTTCTTGTACATTTATTTATTCAATTAATTTCATTTCTTCTTTTGCTTTAGGCAGCCAGTTTGCGCTTCTGCATACGTAAGGAGTTTTGCAGCAAGGATCGGCCATGGTTTGGCGCAAACACACAGCTACTTGCCGTGGGGTGTCTTCATGGTTACCTCAAAAGCAGTGTTTATAAATTTACGTTTAACACAAAAAAAGAGCACGTAGCGAAAAATCTGCTGGCGTTTGTTTTTTATCGGAGCGATAATGTGACGGGAATATTGCAAAGCATACGCAGCTGCATTTACAGGCAGGCTACTCAGCGCGCTGTTAGATGGACTGCAGCGATGCCTGCTGCCAAAATGTTCTTCCATCAGTAGTGAGACATGTTGCCCAGGCATTCGTGAGACCTCACATCATAATTTTCTTAAAAATTAAATTAAATTATGGGGTTTTACATGCCAAAACCACTTTCTGATTATGAGGCACGCCGTAGTGGAGGACTCCGGAAATTTCGACCACCTGGGGTTCTTCAACGTGCACCTAAATCTAAGTACACGGGTGTTTTCGCATTTCGCCCCCATCGAAATGCGGCCGCCGTGGCCGGGATTCGATCCCGCGACCTCGTGCTCAGCAGCCCAACACCTTAGCCACTGAGCAACCACGGCGGGTAAAAATTTTCTTGAAAAAGGAAGAATTACAATACATATGTTGCAATTGTAATAATAGATGTATTGTTATGTACCGCTTTGGAGGAGACAAGTCCACTTGTCGAAACGTTGGCTCCGACTTTCACTTTGTTCTCGTTTTGCTCAATACATGTATCAGTCTTTTATAAATTTCTTTTATCTTTTCTGTGTACATTTTGAGTAAAATACGATGTAGTTTCTTTTTTTTTGTTATCGCAATCGCATGTTGATCAGTTAGAGTGAATTAAACCAAATAGTCAGGTATACTTAAATGGCATGATGCTCCTAATGCATTGCAATCGTTGTGCTTCAATTAACCAAAAGTGATGACGCAAATGAGTAGAGCGTGCAAAAACGCCGCTTGCGAGGCTTATGACGCAAGCCTGTTGTACACTCGAGAAGTTTTGCCAAATGCAGTTCTTTAAGATGAACATGAAACTAATGAATTCATTCTACCGCCAATCAACGTGATGTGTTCTATGGCACCATAAAACGCAAGTGCTGAAAACTCGGACGTAAAGATGCAAGTCATGGTATTACTTTCTGCCGAGTGTGTGCGCTTTCTATGGCATTAGCACTTCTTTGAAGCAGGAACGTCACGACAGCTGGCAGCAATGACGAAATCCTTGAAGTGCCAGCTGCACTTGACTGCCGTGGCACTTCCGTCCCTGTAGAAAACACTGAGAACAGAAAAAAAAACAAGTTGCTTTGTCTTCTGTCCAGCGCGCTATGTGCCTGTCGTTATCGTGATGAGAATTCGCTTCAACCCATCAAACCAAATCTTTAGACTCACATTTTTTGCAATATTAGACGGTAAAAC
This sequence comes from Dermacentor andersoni, assembly GCF_023375885.2. Lineage (NCBI taxonomy): Eukaryota > Metazoa > Arthropoda > Arachnida > Ixodida > Ixodidae > Dermacentor > Dermacentor andersoni. The sequence continues at coordinate 72,089,622 of NC_092819.1, forward strand.
ATGTGGTATGTGTTTAGTTGCTTTTTATATAGTCATATGAGAGCTTTTTACCACGTTTTAATTTTCACTTTAGAATCGTATGTAGTTTTCGTGGAGGTCATAAAAACTAGAAAGTTTCTTATATCGTATGTTAGCTTTTCATTAATGCTTTTAACTGTCTGTCTTCTTCTGTTGCAACTTTATAAGAAGCCGAAAAACATTGTAACCAAGGGCAATACAGGGGAAATCAGTAGTATTTGCCAAATGAATTAAAGAAATTATAAATAAATACAAATGAAAGTGGATCAAAAAGCAACTTGCCGCAGATGAGGAATGATCCGACGTCTTCGCATTACGTGTGCGACGCTCTACCAATTGAGCTACCGCGGTACCGTTTCCCCATCCACTTTCTTGGGTATTTATGTTTCCTATGAAACAAATTTTCGGAAAATGCTTACAAGGATGTCATAAAGTAATTATGCTGTGGATGCGCAAAACAGAAAATATAGCCTATAACGGTAACACGGTGTCGCTTAAAATTTATAAGAAAGCAAGGTATGGGATAAAGGAGATATAATCATCGGAAAACTAAGCCTTAATAAATTACCCAAACACGCAAGGAACCGACGAGGACAAGAGATTTGTGTAGTTGTGTATTTCTGTATTTGTGTCTGTGTGTAATTTATTCGCGCTTAGTTTTCCAGTCAGCATGTGGGACGAACCAGGAAAACTGTTAGTCCTTTTGAAATATTAAGTACAGCAAGGAATGGGAAAGTAATGAAGGCGCGAAACCACGTATGCTTTCTGAGGGCGTCTATTAAAACACGCGTCAACACAAGCATCACTTACGCTCTCCAGACACAAACCGATCTAGAAGCCGGAATATTTTTTTTTTTCAAGACCATTTGATGTTTTCGTCAGTTCTACGTTTTATTTTTTCTATTTCTTGACCCCTGCTCCACGACAAAATATTGCATGTTCTCGGGAATGCCTCCGTTTTTGTGACTACTCAGAAGTGGCTGTTTAGTGACTGCTTGTGCGTTGGTCTAGATGCTAAATATTTATTCGCTATGTCTCATCAGCATGGTATCTATTTAAAGTTATTTGCGGCTGATCTAGAAAGGTGGGAATCAGCCCATTTCATGCCTCATCCTATTCTTCATAACGAAGAAATTAGCTAAAAATAAATATTATAAAAGAAGAACAATGTTTAGGAGAAAATGAAAGCAAACAAGATAGAACTATTACCGTAAGTCCTTGTAAATAAAATCGTCCCGAGTATTTTCAAGACGTGTGTGTGAAAATTAAGAAGCACTTGACACTGTTATTGCTGTCATTTTGAGGCCCGTAAATCGACATGTGGCAATTATGGTCCCCAGAAAGAATAGTTGGTTGCCCAGTGCCCTAAATTTGTAGCGTAGCTGCTGCGTTTGCGGCACCACATGCAGACGACATATAGTTGGCATGGTAACGTCTTACAGGAAAGTGATTATTGTATGCAACAGGCAACGCGAAAACGGTCACTCAAGGGTTCTGCACTTCGCAATAACTTCCCAAATGCAAGGAGTTTCAGCAGATTTGAGGCATGCATGATGCGCCTAGTAGCCGCTTTGTCAAACCACGCTGCGGATTAACAGGTTATCTCCTTACAGGCTCTTTTCGTATAATGTTCCTAACATCAAGAAAGGGGGAACAAGGTAAAAAAGGAAGTGAAAGGCAGATAGGTTATTCAGATGAACTGCCTGGCTGGCTATTATGCATAGAGGAAAGAGGAAAGTACAGAAAGAATGTGCAGAAAAATAGAAATGATATGATATTTATTGTTTCGCAAGGACACGAGCAGTGCAACTGACAAGTACTATTCAGTTCTAATATTTACAAAAAAGAAAAAAAAGAATAGCGCTTTCATGGGACCTCGGGTGACGTCGGCTATGACCAGAGTCCCAGAGTTCTCTTTTCGGTAAGGGGACTGGTGTCGAGTTTTCCGAGCGAGGTGCAGAGCGCATCTATTTGTGGAATAAAATGGGGACAATCACACAAAATATGTCCGATGGTCCCTTTGCACCCAAGAACTGCACATTCGTGATGTCCGGCGATACCGTAGGGCAAGCATTAGGCATTAGTGGTTGCTGATCCAAGACATAGACGCAAATAAATGAGTCAGCTACGTCCTGTCGTTGTAAGCCGTGCGGAAGTTGTTGCTTAGATGGTAATCCAGGGAGCAATGGCTCTGTTTGGTAAAGTTCGCCATATTCCAGTGCGCATATGTGCACTCGTAGAATGAATGTAACAGCCGAACGGCGTATTCTGTGCGCTCGTGGGCGCGCTACGCAAATTCGCCCATTGCTTCCTTTCCTAGTACATCGGGGTGACTGAAAGCCCACTGAAATGCAAAATTTATGACCGCAAGTTAATTCAGCGTATGTGTGCTCGACAAGGTTGTAAATAATTTGATTCTCTGCACCTTTTACTAATAGCAACTACTAGTAATAGGCGCACAAGATGAAATTATTTTTGATTCTTCGGTTAGCTTATTATTTTTTATTCTGCACTTACAACCAAAATCTTTTGACTTTTCGCTTAGTTGAAGCGAAGAATGTGAATACATGAACATGACCCATTTGTCTCGATGCTTATCTTTGACAAAAAACATGGTGGTGTCTATGATGGCTTCCAGTCATCTGGTTCCTGCATTATAATGACGGCGTCTTGCACTTCTAACACAAGAATAGCAGAAGCACTCACTGAACTGTCTTTGGTGCCCAAAGCTAATAGGTACACTAATTTTGTGCCGGTAGGCTAGTGTTAACGTTTTAACATCACTAAATGCACCGCGATTTGTGCATTTCCTCCTTTCCATCGATGTTTACAAAACGTTACAGTTCTGAATATATCGTTGTCGGCATTTCTGAGTCGTAAGCTGGTAAAATAGAATTCATTTCCACCTGACCAGTTGCAATATAACTTTCAGCCTTATTTGAGTGACAACTTCTAATAATAGATGCTTTTGGGTAAGTATTCAAGAAGAAAGAAAGAAAGAACGAAAAAAGAAAGAAAAGAGCGTAATAAGAAAAATATCCTTATTTCTCAGTGCAGTCACAGAAAGCTTTAGGGCTTCTGCAATGACCATTCCGGGTGACATCACCATTCAAAACTACAAAGTAAACACGAATACTTCTCATGATACCAAGTGCTGTTTGTCTTCTGAGCACGACATGCTGATACCGACATGTCTCATGGGTCTTACTACTGAATCTCAATTGACCCCCTGCCGCGGAATTGTTTGAGCTAGCCTCGCTGCGGCTTTTCAATTTTCCCGCACTCAAAATCCACATTTTCATAAACAAGTACAGAAGGGACTTTGTGAGCGAGCGTATAGCCTCGTCCAATCCACGCGACAAAGAAAAAAACCGGAAATAATTCTTAGTTTGAAATTTTAGTGAGTGCAACTTAATGTCTAATGTCACCTAACATGCCACCGAGAAAATGAAAGTGGTATCTTACTTACGCTGCAGAAGCGCAGATAAAAAGAAGGAAGACATTCTCCCTGTATAAATAATTCGCTTGAATTGAGAATAAGGAAATCTTGACAGTAACGTATGAACTCTGGTAATGAGCAACACCAGAAGAAAGGCCTGGCAGGAACCGCTAGAGCGGGAAGCAGTGATGGGAAAATAGCGTGAAACCTGAATGACGCTGTCCAAACATTTTCTCTGGGACTCTCTGATCGCTTCAGTGCGAATGGTAATGAGCAGAGCAGTTAACTCATGCGAGGTTACAAGAACATTATGCGTGTTTTTGCCGCTCGTCTCAGTTACTAGCATGGGAACTGCCCCAATGGTACGCGAACTTTTTCTTTTGGCACAAGTGGAACTGAAGACAAGGCCCTGAAGAGAAGACAAAGCATGGAAAGCTGAAGTGCTTCAGTGTCGGACACCATTGTAATAAAGATACCCACCCGATTGAGCGTCTCCTTCAGCGGCAATAATCTGAAATAAGTCTTTTTGTGCTGCAACCATGTGCCCTCACGTCCATTCCTCTTGCTTTTACGGACCGTTTTCCGTGACTATAGTTCCAGGGGAACACGCCTGGTTCACGTGGTTTCGGTAGCAATGTATTTTACTAGTGCCTGCGTGAAATAATGCAGTCTCTGCTGTGTCTGCAGCCATCGCGCTAGCTCAGGCACTGTTACCTGCTGCTGAGCACGAGTTCGCAGGTTTGATTCCCTTCTATTACTTCGAAGACCCTCTCCCTACGCCAGCTCTGAGAGCCCACTGTTCTGTTTCGGGCATCAAACCTCATAATTTTGCTAAACGGACATGAAATCTGCTAAACGGAAGAAAAGAACCTCTTAATTTCTTTTACCAGTGAGTTGAAAGGGTAAAATTTGACCCTCGAACAAACTTACTTGAAGATAGCGCATACGGCATTGCATTGAGGAGTTGGTTTGTAAGGACGAAGTCGATGATGCAATCCTTCAGGTAACGTGTACAAATAAGCGGAAAGCTTTTTTTTTTTTCGTGCAGTTTGTGACCAAAGTTTCGTGCACTTGTGACCAACTTCGCGCGTATTGCGCATATGCTTAAATTTATATTTTAGTAACGTTAATGAGCACCATGATCGTCGTGAATCAGGCGCTGCATGAAACGATAAATCACAGCGGTGAACCTAACGACTGCACCATGTACGCATGCAAGTCACAATACACTGAATAAGTAATACGAATGACGAATGGAAATCAAGGATCGGAAAGAATGAATTCGAATCATGACAAAGAGCAGCCACACGTGGCATTGGTCAACATAAGCATTAAGCATGTACTTATCTTCTGCAGAATGCTTTCCCGGTCAATAACTGAGCACAGTAACACAGCCGCCGCGCTGCATCCATGCTTTTCATTTCGACGCCCAGCGTTTAAGATCTGCAGAATACGCACTACACTAGCCTTTCCTTTTCTGTGATTTTTGAAATATAAGTATGTTTCCTGCCCCAAGGTGAAATTAATTTTTTTCTATCCGTTCGTTTAGTGTTGATTGTTGTCGTTTTATTCTGTGAGTTTCGTGCAGCTTTCACCTTGAGATGTGAGTATATTATGTGACGTCATATCATGACAGTTACTTCCGTCCTCTTTAATTCAGGTTTGGAAATTGATTTCTAGGCTTCAATCTAAATCATTTCATTTCTTTATTTCTCCTGTTTATAGAGGACCTTCATATCAGGCTTAAATCTTCCCTTCTTCCCAGATCACAAGTGATATTCACCAAACGCACCGTCACATAGTAGGCCCAGGCGTCGTATGACGCACCATACCTTCCTATGGTGGCAACTATAGTTCCAGTCACTTCGTACTATCGTAGAAAATCACTTCAAGTTCAATTGCAAAAAAGCACAAAACTTGCTTGAATAACAACCGCGGATGTTACCCCACCGAATAATGGGTGTTCATTGAGTGCCTTTGTCTGCGTGCTACTTGAACGCATAAAACATTCTTGAAACTACCGCTATTTCGATACGCGACGCAGTACCAGGATGTAACTCAGGTATTACTACAGTGACGAGATGAGAACGAAGCAGTCACGAAACCTTTCTAATGCATTGGGCAAGTAGGTTGGGACTACGTTAGCCAAATAGAATTGTGTTTACACGCAGAATTTACTCTAAAATATCAGTCTTTTATAGTTGGGAAAACATGCCTTTAGGCATAAACTATGCATAGCTGCAAATGCACAAACAGATTTGTTTTATGCAGCTAATCTAAGAGTAAAGAGTATTAGGGTGAAAAGATCAAGTGTTCTATGTCGGGAGGGCATTCTGGGCAAAGGACAGTCGCACCGAGATGGCAAAGACGGGCTGGACCGAGGCTTGCACAAGTTCAAAGCAGGTATTTAGATTAGCGTGTCTGAGAATGATGTCACAGCACGGACAAGAAGAACCACGTGGGCCCCGGTTTATAGTATTTCAGCAAGCAGGTGATCACAGCCAGCGTAAGTGCAAACCCGGCAGGCCGCCTCTTCAACGCCACCTCCTTTTGACGAGTAAGCCCAGATAGTTTCGTACCACACGGGGGTATAAGTGTTCGTCTGATGCTTCGTATGTTGTCTCCCTCCCGAAGCAGGTTTCCATGTGTGTATTTAAGAAAATGCAGGAGCGGGCGAGGCATGGTATAGGGGCGACTAGCCGAATCCGCCAGAATATAGCCGGGCACAGCCCCACAGAGAAACCACTTCACGTGTATGATGAGAATGAACGTTCTAGTGACAAGATGGTGAATCGCATAAGCCATCGACGAAGAACGAGTAACTCTTCGATTATCGTGGATCGCCTGTGTTGACTACAAGCGAATGATGACCTAAGTGTATGAGATTGTTTCACCAAAAGGCAGAACTGAGGTAAGGCCATTGAGTACGGCATGATGGAAACGATCCCACGCTTGTACCGTCCCGCTGTTATTTCGTCTGTACATCTCCTTTTCAGTAATGAACCTATAGCAACGATGTCGGCGTGGACGTCATGACTTTAATACATGAGGAAGAATAACGTTTCCGCTAACGCACGACCTCTACTCACAAGTGCAGTTAAATATATTTCGAGGGAGACCCTCAGTTTAAACGGCAAGCTTAGACCGGCAGAAACAGCTTCAAATTTGAATCGTGGCGGTGTTTTAGAATGCCACACAATCTTAGTATTCAGAAAAATAAAATTTTCTTGCGACATTCCGCATGCCGCCGCTGTAAGTCATCATCATCATCATCATCATCAGCCTGGTTACGCCCGCTAGAGGGCAAATGCCTCTTCCGTACTTCTCCAACTACCCCGGTCATGTACTAATTGTGGCCATGTTGTCCCTGCAAACTTTTTAATCTCATCCGCCCACCTAACTTTCTGCCGCCCCCTGCCACGCTTCCCTTCCCTTGGTATCCAGTCCGTAACCGTTAAAGACCATCGGTTATCTTCCCTCCTCATTACATGTCCTGCCCATGCCTATTTCTTTTTCTTGATTTCAACTAAGATCTTATTAACTCGCGTTTGTTCCCTCACCCAATCTGCTCTTTTCTTATCCCTTAACGTTACACTCATCATTCTTCTTTCCATAGCCCGTTGCGTCGTCCTCAGTTTAAGTAGAACCCTTTTCGTAAGCTTCCAGGTTTCTGCCCCGTACGTTAGACTAGTAAGACACAGCTGTTATACACTTTTATATTGAGGGATAGTGGCAACCTGCTGTTCATGATCTGAGAATGCCTGCCAAACGCACCATAGCCCATTCTTATTCTTCTGATTATTTCAGTCTCATGATCCGGATGCGCGGTCGCTATCTGCCCTAAGTAGATGTATTCCCTTACCACTTCCAGTGCCTCGTTACCTATTGTAAATTGCTGTTCTCTTCCGAGACAGTTAAACATTACTTTAGTTTTCTGTAGATTTATTTTCAGACCCACCCTTCTGCTTTGCCTCTCCAGGTCAGTGAGCATGCATTGCAATTGGTCTCCTGAGTTACTAAGCAAGGCAATATCAACAGCGAATCGCAAGTTACTAAGGTATTCTCCATTAACATTTATCCCCAATTCTTCCCAATCCACGTCTCTGAATACCTCCTGTAAACGCGCTGTGAATAGCATTGGAGAGATTGTATCTCCCTGCCTGACGCCTTTCTTTATTGGGATTTTGTTGCTTTCTTTTTGGAGGACTACGGTGGCTGTGGAGCCGCTATAGATATCTTTCACTATTTTTACATACGGCTCGCCTACACCCTGATTCCGTAATGCATCCATGACTGCTGAGGTTTCGACTGAATCAAACGCTTTCTCGTAATCAATGAAAGCTATATATAAGGGTTCGTTATATTCCGCACATTTCTCTATCATTTCTCTGTAAGCCATTGGGCATATAAAAGGAAAAGCACATAAAGGTTGTAAACCATAGAGCCGCTAGGAAACTCAAAAAGTTAGAGGCTGGATTGCTTCGCTTGCCATGCCAAAGCCTAGCATCTCAAACGGCCTACTTCAATCACGTGCTACCCTCCGTAGAGCAAGAAGGCGAGGGCGGGAAGTTTGGCGTTTAATTAAATCTCACACGGAACTTTTTGGCGCTAAACACGAACTGCTGCGTTTGCTGCTTTCCCTGCCATTGTCGGTCATTTCCAACTTCGTAAGTCCTTCGGTATTTTTATTCACCATGGACCAAAAAGGTAAGCCCCACGCATACCAGTTTATGCTCCACCTTTATTTTCTAAACTGCACAAACTATGTCTCCCAGAATGCCGCGACTCTGAGCCTGCATTTCGAGTTCGTTTTAACAATAAAAGTCAGCCGCCGAAAGACGGAACAGAACCTACTATAGGGAACAAATCCGCTTTGTTCGGAACATTAAAACTCTGATGCCTCCAACACGACCTTATTCAACTCATTAACTGATAACCATTGTATGTTTGGAGGAGCACTTATCTTTGAAACGCAGCAAGTTCTTTTTTACTGCTTTGACATAAGCCAGGGATGGCGTCAATTGTCGTGAACTGCTCGACTGAAGCTTTATTAATTTGGCTAGGAGCGCTGCGTTTCAGTTATATTTAGCTAGAATACCCTTTGTTTTCCAGGAGCTTCTTTATTTCTCTTTGTTATTTTTGGCTAGAACATCGATTACTTTTGGAGTTTCCGCTGCATTAGTTTACACAAACGCTCTAGTTTACAATAATCCCTTTCGGAGATTCACCCTAAACTGCTATGATGCCGGTGATGGGCAACACATCTGTCAGGCTGCTAGCTACCTCATTCACATTTTAATACACCTTAATATTTTACAGTTTTTGAAGATAACACGTAATTCGAGATATATATAATCAAATTTCAATGGTGAAACCGAGAAATATCGAAGAAATTCGGTGTTAGAATTTGCCCATTAGGCTAAATCTTTAGCACGAGACCTATCTAAACACACTATGTATTTCGCTTTCCCTGTCACTATGACAGGGAAATTTTTTTAATTCTTGAAAACTGCTATAAATGTTGATTTTATTACTTATTATCTAGAGCGCATTCAGTCACATTTTGAAGGAAAATATGCATAGAGTGTCGTCTGATGTTTTTTTTTTTTTTTCTATCTACCCATGACGACCAGATCCTTTCAGTTTTAAGCAAGAAGCGACAGTTTGCTGCCTACTTATCCTAATAATCTAGAACACTTCAAGCCGAGGCATGATTCCCACATCGACGGCGGCGTAATTTGCAATGCGCACTTATAAAATTGACAAACGCCGGTTGAACAGATGTAATGGCGCGAGTTTCATAAGCGAAGAAGACTGCACTGCTTTTGTGACATCCTTTGCTTCTTGCCGCGGTATACCGTAGCTGGATTCAGTGCGCATGCGAAAGGTCGTCTGATTACTTCACTACTGAAAGAATAACAGTCTGCCTACAAATGCAGATTAGTTTTTGCGGGCTTAATGTACCAAACTGATCTGCACAGTAAAGCGTTATACGGATCCCGTTTGCGAGACAACAATTTTGGAATCGAGCACGCGCTTTTTTTGTGCTTCAAAAGCTCCTCGCCTGAGTGCTCACTGCACACTGCATCGTCAAAAGAACGACGTTTTACAGAGAAAGCACTCAGGAATGCCGGCTTTGGCATGATGCACTAGCTCTCGGACCACATAGGTGACCTTGTGGCCTCAAGACCATCTTTAAATCTTTAACGGGAAGTTTCTTCTTCCAACTTTAAAGCATTTCAAGTTCACTTAAGGGAGTCGCAGGAAAATCGAATCATTTCATTGAGCGTCCTTTAATACTGTGGATATTTCAGGTGGCGAGCTATGATGCACACTTTACTATTTTGCAGGCTTTCACAAGCATGAAAAAAATACATACTTTTTTTCAAATTTTGTAAGATCGTGTGAGATTGCCAAGGTTTATTTAACACTTTGATGTTCTTTTTTTCAAAGACAAAATAATTTTCTCTTGAAGTATTGAACAATACGCGAGAAAAGCAGGGAGGTGGTCACAGCGAGGTTGAGTTTGCCTGTGATTAACATAGATTATAACATAATATTGTCCAGCAGAAACATACTGTAAGCTCACCTAGATGCAGCATAAATAAGACACTCGCCACGACGGCTACTCTCCTCGTTGTGCTTGCAAAATTCAATCAAACTCACCCCGATATCGACAAATACTTTTCAGATCAATCATTCGAAGCAGTGAATAAAGAAGCATCAAGCAGATCGGAATGCTAGATTGATATTCAAGTCCTGACCCACATACTTCCGATTTTGCCTTATATTGGTTAGCTCACTTCCGACATAGTGCGGTCATATTTACACACGAGATACGAAGAATAGATATTATTTGGGCTAGCTTCAGCGGTACGTCATAATTACCTTAAAAATAAATACAACTCCTAAGAATATTAATGAAGCAGAATATGGATCCGGAACTCGCTGCTGTGATGTATGACGCATACGCCCAAGAGGTCTCAGGCAGAGAATTGTGATCAAATAAACAAAACAAATGGAACAAAGCCACTGATCTTTCAGCGAACTTTATTGCAGTGTGTGGAGGTCCAGTTTCAGTTCCTGACTCTCTCTGTGGACAACGGCACTACGTGTCACTGTATATTCTGCAAGAAAAGAACATGCTCCTTCGCCTGAATTTTTCACGTTTTTGTGAGTTCGGCCTGGTGTTCTCTAGTCTTGGAAAAGCCTATATTCCTTATGCCTTCTTTCTCTACTTAGGTGAGTGCAAGTGGACAGATTCTCAAATCAGTTGCAGCCTACGGCATTCCCGTGAGGCAATAGTGACATTTCGGGCACCGTAGGCAGGAGGGCACCGCTGCCTTTTCCCTATTATTGCATTAGCATTCTTAGGATACTTAACGTGCTTTATGGATACCAAGTATGTATCTATTTGAGCTTCTTACTCAAATTTGTGTATCTAACCTTTCTCCCGGTCAAATCGATTGCACATCGGGCTGCTGGCCAGAGGCAGCACAGTTCGAAAGCAACCATAGACGCATCTTGGTTCATTGAGTATGTGGAAAAGTGTAAATATGGGCCGCTCTTCAACGAACCTGCTTCTTACCGACCTGAGTCACAGTAAATGCTGGACGGGGTAGGCACCGCTGTTTGAAGGAAACCTTTGCCGCCGACTTCGAGCACCGGGTATGTGTCACTCGGACTATACTACCTTCAATGAACCTCTTGGATGACAACTTGCATTACTGGGAATGTGCAAATAGGTGTGAACCACGCTTCAATGAGCGCCTTTATTGCCAACTTGGTTAACTATGAATGTGCTACTGGGAATGGGCCACTCAGCATTGGCAGAAAATGCTTTATATTTCTCGCATGTTGAGCATCATCAAACCCTCGTCACAATGGTTCCTCAAGCAGAGCAGCCCGTTGCATTAGCAGGATGCGACAAAAATACACTGAGTATGTGCCGCTTTTCGATGAACGTATTTGACGCCGACGCTTTAGCGAGGTGTGCGCCATGAATGCAGTAGGTATGGCCTGCTCTTCAGTGAACCCATCGACAAGTTGGATCACGAAATATTTACCACTGGGTGTGCGGCCAGCGAGGGAACAATTTTTAACGTTCGCAGGCGCCGGCGCACCAAGCATCTCGTCTCCGAGGCCGCACGCGTACTTCTAGGTAGCGCCAACAGATGGCGCAGCGCATCCAGAAAGAATAAAAGCTTGAAGAATTAAGCGCGAGAGAGGAGCCTGGTGGCCGCATGACGCATCTTCTAAGTGTTCGCACGCACTTGCCCGTCATACATATTGAAGGCCACGTGCTGGCTTCGAAGAGTCCCGGTGCGGTACACGCCCTCGCACGCAACTCGTTTCGTCGGTGGAAATAGGTTGTGTCGCTATATTATTTCAATTAATTCAATTGTAAACCGATTACCGTCGACATTTACCATGAGATGGTTTCTGCTGATTTTTTTTTTTTGTAGAGGATAAACATAGTATGAACAAGACAGATGCCGTAATCACGACACACGAACCTCTCAGCAGACCACCCATACAGACAGTAGCATTAAGTCGTCTTGTCGTTGCTTTTGCAATGAAATAAACCACAAATGCAATTTATATTTCGGTTTCGCAGGCAATTCAATAGTCGACACGCACGAAGGCACTGTGATACTGGCTCTGTGATGGATTGAGGACATAGCACAGGACAAAGGGTTGTTTTCGTTGATGGTAATTTTGATAAGTTAATATTTGGCGGTGCTCATATGTTTGGATTTCATTCCACGCTTACAATTTAGTTTTCGCTCCACACAAAACAAGACACCGAGTGGTCTTGCCGAGCTGTTCTACGCCAACCAACTAAAATATGCCTACGCCAAGTGCGACATCACTCACCTGAATACAAAAAGTTCAAACTGCTGTCGCCATAGATTGCCCAGGGCGGCGATGTCGCATTTCGCAACCACGATGATATATATTTGACTAAGGCATGCACATTTCTGAGAACGCCATATCCACGCACCTTTACAAAAGCGCCAGTTGTTTGGAAAGTCGATTACTCTAGAATGTTATTACGTAATTGCTCCTTTATAAGGCGGATACAGATTTGCTGCTCTTGATGTTCCTAAGAGTGCTTTATCGGGAAAAATGTTGGTACAATAGTGCTGTTAGATTATTTTCTATGGCATACTTGTTTAGGATGATACAGAAAACGCGCTCTCCGTTATTCCTGGCAGATTCATTTATGCGACAAATGAGTAAATTGCCGTAAACATGGTATACTATGACCACCAAATCTTGCATAGGCGTCTTCAACACTTTTACCGCTTAACCAGCTTGTGGAAGCCCCTAACACGCAAGCGGCAGATCTTACGCTGGTAATCATACTTGAACTTAATAAAGCTTAACATAATCTTGATAAATTCTCACTTGGTTAGCTGGATTGCCAGCTTCCTTTCTCATCGGTCACAATTCGTATGTTATAATTCAACTAATTCTTCTTCTGTTGACCTGTCCTCTGGTGTACCCCAAGGGTCGTTTCTTGGTCCTTTACTATTTCTACTATACATTAATGACTTACCTCGAAACATCACTTCACACATACGCCTTTATGCGGACGACTGTGTTTTGTATCGCGTGATTAACACACCAGAAGATCATATTGAACTAAATTCCTCATTTGACAGCTTCTGTACGTGGTGCAACACTTGGCAATTGAAAATAAATTTTACTAAACTTTGACACTGTCATTTTCTAACAGTGCCTCTCCTTCATTGACCAATTACACTTTCAACGACTTATCCTTGCACAGGGTCTCAGAATACAAGTATATTGGCGTCATATCTACCTCTAAAATGTCCTGGTCAAAACACATTAATTTCATTTGCACTAAAGCAATCCAGCAGCTCGGGTATTTGAGGCGCAATTTCAACAATTCGCCAAAGGAAACTAAGTTACTAATGTATAAATCTTTAATTCGCCCAATCCTAGATTATGCTTCTCCTATCTGGAACCCTCATAAGCAGTGCGACATTAATGCCATTGAGAGCATACAACGAAAATCTATTAGGTTCATATATCGTCGCTATGATCACTATTTTTCACCCTCTCGTCCCTTATCTTCTTTGAACCTAACCATTTTATCCATACGCCGTCACATTGAGTCATTGAAGTTTCTGCATGGCATAGTCAATTTTTCTTATCGTGTCTCACATCCCATATATATTCCTTCAGACATTCCTCGGTCAAATAGGAGTCACCACAGCCTTAATATTAAGCCTTACTTTGCTCGATCTAATAAATTTAAATACAGCTACTTCCCACGTACTATTGAATTCTGGAACTTAATTCCCGGAACAATTAGGTCACTGTCATTAAACGATTTCCTGTTAAAAGTTAACTACACCTGATTTTATGTATTTCCTTGCTGTTACAGTGTATTGACTCATTCTCGTTTTTGTACTGACTCTCAGTGTTGCTGTTATATTTAGTTTCATTTGTGTCATCTGCCTTACTTCTTGTGAATTCTTAATAAGTTATTGTTTACTTGTTGTTTTTATGACTTCTTTTTGTGTAACCCAATCCTGTAATAGCCCCATAAATGGGCTGCAGTATGCATAAATAAATAAATAAATAAATAAATAAATAAATAAATAAAAACTAGAACCTTCAAAGCCTCCTTAACAATAGAATCGTTACATTCTCATGAGTTACTCTTCGCTATTATTGCTTTGTTACAGCGTTTGTTCTTTTTATCCTTACTTTTGTACTGTACGGCTATTCTGCAGTCGTTGTTCTTCAATTTATCCTTGCTATAGTACGTTTGAGAGCGATAACTCTACTACTCCAGGTACAAATATAGAAAATGCCTGGTTCCGTAAATCTGACTTTCAAGCTCAGAAAAACAAGAAAGAAACGTTGGACTGTCTCCCTTCGTCCTTGGAAGGCAACAGGGGGAATATAAAGATGAAAGAGATGGACCAATGAACTGCTGAGTAAGTGTGTGAACACGCACCAACAGCATTATGTAGTAAAAAGCGTTTACACACGTTAGTTATCTTCACAAAGCACTGCATGCTTACTGGGGCTATAGGCGATCTTTCCAGCGCAGTGGCATAGCTTGGCGCGCAATGTCGAAAGATGTTAAGGGCATTGAAGATTTGAGGCGGGAACTCAGGGCAGAGTTGAGGACTATGAAAAACCAGTTTCATGAAGTCCCAGAGCGGAACGCAGAAATAAGGGAGGCGCTAAAGCTAAACCAGGATCATCGCGCTGAGAATGCCAAGTTGTCACGCAGAATCGAAAAACTAGAACAAAACCAACGCACGAGTAACATTGACATAAAGATCATTCCACTTGGAGGCGAACCACTAATAATTGTGAAGAGAATTGGCGAGCTCATCAAGGTAAAGGTCTCAGAGGCTGATATCGAGATCTGCCACCGAGTGCCTACGGCTCCACATGATGAAACAAACACAGGTTGTCGGTTCCTGCGCAGAAACTTGAGGAAGGCCTTTCTCAGCAAAGTGAAAAAAAAAAAAAAAAACAGAAGGGATACAGAGGCACTGAGCTTTCAATCAACGTCAAAGGTTGTGTAAATGGACACCTGCCGTGGTATGGCAAACGACTTCTTGGTGCCGCAGTAGAAAGCAAGAAGGAATTCTGTTGGCGGCTCGTATGGACGGCTGGCGGAGAGGTGTTCGTACTTAAGGATGAAAATCCGCCAGCCGTTCGAATCTCCAGCATGGAAACTATCGGTAAGATGAGAACGCGAGCTCCATGGCGTTTCAACCTTTTTACCAGCTTTTTTTATTCGGAAGGGCTCTTTGTTTGACTGCATGAGCTGCGCCACATTATGATACTCAGTCATTCAATAAGTTAGTTTCTAGCACCAGTAAATAGTTAAAACTTTCTACCTAAGCCTGCGGAGCATAAAAAAACGCAGAGGAAAACTAACTTGATTGTTCTAAATCAATCGCGCACAATATTGATATCGAAATTCATTCAGTAACAGGGCTTGCTGGGAATGATAACACCCCATACTGTGAAAATTACACATGCCAGGGGTTAGTACGAACAAAGTGCAGAGAAGGCGGCCTGCCTGTCTTATATTGAACAGTGTCTTGCCCATGAGGTCATTTCGGAATTTTCACTTGTAACGAACAACGTAGAGTGTATAATGGTGCGCTTAGAATATGTCACAATTGCTGTTAAGTATCACCCACTGTTCGTAAACAAACCGATGTTTTCAATTTCTTAGACCAGGTCCTTCATTTGCTGAGCAGCTCGTGCTCCCACTTTGTTAGAATCGGCGACATAATTTTAAGTAGGTTGTCTGGTGTCATGCGTCCATACAGTTGATGGCCTAACCAATTCGTTCATGTGCGCAAACGTAATCACGGAGCCCCAAGGCTCACGGCACAAAAGCCTACGTTACTCGATATGCATATAACCGATATGCATTTAACTGAAGGCGCTGTGGTACTATTATCCGCTGAGATTAGTAATCATCGGCCTGTATTGTATTTTATTCCTTATTTGCACAAATGAGGGGAAGGATATTACGAAAGAGTGACTCGTAGTCTTCACGCAAGAGCATTAGAAAATTTTCTCTCCGCGATCCTACGAACAGACTGGTCATGTGTATTTGAAAAACAAGATCAAAGTGCGGCTGATCAGTCATTTCTTTTATGAAATAACAATGTATTACGACCAAGCGTTTCCGTTGACATTGTGTAGTCAGATGAGCAGGAAAATATGAAAACATTTGATAAATTCTCCTTTGGTAAAAGGGAAAACCAGGGAAAGGAACTGCATCACTTGTTTATAAAATGCAGGAGTGTGCAACCTGTTTTCTGATTTAAAAGATTGTAGAAAGAATGTCAATCCTGAATTAAAGGAAGCAGAAATTACAGACTACCTCCCAAAAGGTATTTCCTCAAATAAAAATCAAACTAGGCTGGTATAGGATGAAGTTACAGGCTTAACTGCTACAAAAAGAAAGAACACAGAGCTAAACATAAAGAAAGCCATCGTCGTGACAACAGATTGACAAGCAGCAGCTGCTTTGAATATATATCTTGTTTCCAGCACCTGACATCCCTATACAGGAGGGAAAGCGGAGCCCCTCGCGTACTGAATAAATTCGATCGTGCTAACTGAGCGATATTTACACCAATTATATGTACTGAAGGTGTGAAACTACTGCGTAAAGTGAAGAACAATGTCTCTGCAGGGTATGACGTTGTCAAACCGGTACCAATGAAATATACAGCGGATGTAATCGCAGCTGCTGTAGTTCACATCATAAACAGAATGATTAAAAACAGTATCTTTCTAGATATCATAAAAATAGGAGGAATACATATGGCCTATTTACAAAGGAGGTGATAAACATTCAACGCAAATAACCGATTACCTAGATTAGAAATTATTTCGATTACAAATGTTTTTCAGTAAATACACCTCAATCAGCAAGGCGCAGTATGGTCTCCGAAAAATAAACATTGCGGAGCAGCTCTTCCAAATATCAACCGTAAAGTAATCACGAATATAGAAAAGAGAATACATATATTTTTGTTTATTTATAGACCTCAGGAAAGTCTTTCATTAAGTATGCCACAATCTGTTATTTGTCAAACTGGAACAGTGTGGTGCACAAGGAATTGTGCTGGAACCATTTACGGCATTACTATACCGATCATTAACAGTCTGTCAGTATCAATATCAATAGTGAGGTTTCAATTTACGCCCTATTCACATCAGGTGATTAAGAAGGATCAAGTCTTGGACCATTTTTAGTTTAAACGTCATAAAATTTACCTGTGTGACATTCCTGAGCCTCCTGAATTATTTCTGTATGAAAAGATTATTCACATATTTTTAAAGCCTGACCTCGAACTGAAAGTTAGCAATTATCTGAAGCAAATCTCTTGCTGGTTACAACAGAATAAGCTACAAACGAATTCTTTCAAAACAAAGTACAATATGTTTGCTCTTACTAATCAACCCCGTAATTCAATGCAGCTATTCTATTTGAACATATGATGAGAGACAAGGTAAAATACAAATGTCTCAAAGTATGGTTACCGGAGCATGTGGCCTGGAACATACACATCGACAAATTTCCTGTGAAACTGAGCAGAACTGTTGGCTGCTTAGACTCAGCAAACTTGTTCCTGACAGGCTGAAAAGTTCATTGTACTTCGCACTGTTCTATTCCTTATTGCCTATTTCATATTAATCTGGGGCAACACATAACTCTTAAAAAATAAATGTATAGTACTACAAAAAACTTATTACGTGCATTCGAGGCATAATACTTACGACTTACGATGAACAATTACGATGAACTTACGATAAGACTTACGATGAAACAATTTTTCTATAAAATATTCAATGCCAAAAGCAAACTACGTTTAGTACTACAAGTGTTCATGCAACACATCAAAGAAAAGAAATCGCAGTATATGCACAATGTACCCGTCAATCGGCACTATAGCGACTGATGACCAAATATGAGAGTGCCCAAAACATAACCAGGTATGCAAAAGAAGTCAGTTACCACGCATCTTCACTACTAAATCGCCTACATGATTATGATGACCAAATTATGGGGGGTTCAAGTAAATCAAATAGATCTCTTGTTCTTGCGAAAAATATTGAGCTAGTCTAATTTGACACCACAGTGTAATTTGTCAGCTTTTTATTTATCTCCTTTATTTCAGTTTTCGAGTTAGAGTTGTATTTAGAAAGAAAATGTTTCTTGAGTATATTGTGGCAGAATTTGTATTTTGTAGACGTGCTTTCCTTTTCTTTTTGGGGGGGGGGGGGAGGAAATAATATTCTGTATCATGCCCCACTTGTAAATTTCAGCCTCTCTTTGTAATGTGGGCTGCATACGACATGCATGCCAAATTGTAGGAGCAGAAGCCTTCGACAGACCATACAGCCTTTAGCTTTTGCTTATTTTCTGCCGTAAACACGAGAAATAAAGCTCAGTTAAATACAATTTTCTCCGTTTCTTGAGTTATATTTGTTGCCTTGCACCTTGAAAGCAAACAAGCTGTGTACAGTGCTTCCTTCCAGTAGCAAGCACATTGTATAGTTTCCACACCATAAAGCATGTGCTTCTACTTTGAAAGAAATGCTTTTCCACAGAGTGGTTAGGCGTTTCGTTTGCATTTCATCATACCGTTATGTATCACTTTTCCTGTTTATTTTAGTTACTCTACGTGTGAGGAATGAGAGCATGCATGGTTCACGTTGTTTTAAACGTGACGTTTGAGGCACGTTTTCTAATTTTGACACAGCTTCTGAACCAAAACAAGATATTGCTGCACAACGCATCTTGTGCTGATTTGGCTGAGCTTTTACTTTTTCTGATGTTTTCGAAGTGGGCTATTTCGCTACTGCCTAAACTAAAGAAACCTGTAACTGAATATTCAACAGCTGCTGGTTGTTGTATCGTGTTTTCTCTTTGTGCTCCAGTTTACTAATGCTTGGCAGTGCTGCAAATGAGTTTTCTTGTAAAACGCTCGCCGAAGCCGCAGCAAAAATGTGCGTGGTGGGGATCGCACCATTTACTCCGCTCGAAGTTGCGAGGGAGGGGCAATTTTTTCGCTAGGCTTGGAGGATGCTAACAGCTCTAGGCTTCACTCCGGTAAGAAGCCGCCTCTAAAGTTTTGAATGCTCGGGAGGCCCAGCTTTGTTTCGGTATAGGACGATCAAGCCATCTCAAGAAATCACCTCCAAGTTATACTGGGTACTTGCGTTACAGCGAAGCCCTACCCGCGGACGAAATGTACGCAGAATTTGGCTCTGCGAGCAGAACGTAGAGGCTTCTCCACTTCCTTCTTTAAAAAAAAAAAAAATGAAAAGAAAGCCTATCTGCATTTGCAGCTGCCAGCAGCAATCACCGGGGTGCTACAACGAACTAAAGACCGTTATCAGAGTGATTCAACTGGTGGAGCAGAACAAGTAGCGGCGAAAACAAAAATCACTCAGCGTGAGCGCAAACAAAAGTAAAAACACCGCGAGTGATAGCGAATCGGTTTCTTGTCGAGATGTGCGCAAGCAGCTTTCTGGAAATGGTAATGAGCAATACCGACCGGCGATTGAGGCCGTAAGAATTTATCGTCAGATCTGCACGTGGTTATCGTTTTATTATTATTTCTTTTTTCGAGAGGATTCGCGTAAGCCCGTGGAAAGTTTCGTGTTTACGGCTGACGACCACGCGAAAAAGAATGCCATCAAAGTGTCACACGTCCTCTTGTTCCCGCCGCTCCTGTTTTGATTTCGCACCCGTCACATTGCCTCGAAATTGAAATCGTGTCTGTATTATTCACAGAGCACCGCTAATGGAAAATTTTGCATCCTGTAATTTGTCTTCACGGTGCCAAGAATTCTTCTCAGGAGCGCTTATCTTTAGCTCTCTCTCTCTCAAGACAAACGCTCATGCGCTATACATTTCTTCCTAATGACTCGAATCATCGATCATTTGCATACTACGACCTTGTTCAACGTGGCTGTAATATCAGGGACGCTGGGACCGAGCTTGTGCATTTCATACAAGACGTTGTTTTGAGTCATCAGCATTTCTCTTCGACGTCTGTTGAGTGCACAATAATACTTTTGTAAACCACGTGCTTGTTATCGTGTGTGCATGTTCATGTAATTGTATTTCGTGTTGGCTTTTTGGTTTTTCATCGGCTTCAAGGACTTTTGGCACTTTCTGAGCTTCAAGAACTTCTTACACTGACATTCAGCCAGGAACATAATAACATGCTAAATGTTCCTGCATGCTGTTAATGCATGCACAAAATTAGCACATAAATTATATGGTTTTGCGTGTCAAAACAACAATGCGATTACGGTGCACGCCGGAGAGGGGAGCTCAAGAATAATTTTGACCAGCTTGAGTTCTCCTGAATATATGTACACGATGGTTTTTTCCCCTGACTATTGAAATAGGGCCCCGAAGCCGCGGTAGCACCTATGTACTCGAACTCTGTGGCCCAACGCCAATGGAAAAAATGCAGTCAGTGTATGTACCCTGCAGATTACTAGTTAGTAGTAGTATTGCATTTACCATCAACGTATGACATGGGTACTCAGTTTTTAATATGTTAATTTCAAAATGCAAGTTTCCTATTCGTTGTTGTTAATAAAATGACGTAATATTGCAATGATTTTTAGTAACGGCAGTTTAACAATGCTCTTGAAGTGTATAAAACGGGCACATTGTATTATTAGGAACTTGTGGCGAGTGACTTCAGTAATAAAGAAGGAACACCAAAAGATACTAAGCATGCACAACAAGCAATATAATAAGAAATTGTGGGTTCAACTTAAAGACACGAGAAGATGGTAACACAGTTAAGTGGTAAATGCCAGCCGACAATGAAATAACCGCTGAGTCTTGAATTGTCACTCAATTACGTACAAAAGTGAATTGGGTCAGAAAAGTGCGGAAACTACAACTTACAAAGAATCGGCAGACATGATTGCTTCGAATTATTGTTCAAATATACAAAATAAAACATACATATGTTACGGTGAAACCAAGAGAGCTGCAGTTTGAGGTCTGCATGAGTGGCCGTTGTGCTGACAAGCGCAACGACGCGAATTGCAGTAAAGACGTATTTTGAGGGGGGTGAAGCGAAAGAAAAAATGAAAAAAAAAAGACGCTAGAGCACTATAATTTGGGTCAAACTCCATAACTGGGATGGTCCAAATCAATCCGGTGCCCCTCACTCTGGCGTGCCTCATAATGAGATAGGGACACGTAAAATCCCACAGTTCATTTTTTTTAGCTCACTGTAGCAAAACAATGACGGGAACTACGTCCAGACGCCTGACTAGTTTGTAATCTGGCATCAATTGCACGCGCAACGCCCGTGGTCGCCGCTCGGGCTCGGCGTCTCTTCTTTTTAGCGCGGTACCATTAGGCGCCCCGCGTCGCAGAAAATCCGGCGTCGGCGTCCCTGACAAGGAAATTTATTGACCCGTAGGCACGCTTACAACTGTGGTATGAAAGAAAAGTACAATATAAAGTACATCACATGTAATACATCATACTTGATGTAAACAAAACAGATTAACAAATGAAATTATAAATGGTGTCTACTTGACACTGGCTTGCCACACACAACTACAACAACAACAACAACAACAAAACTCATTACCGCATCCACGCAAAAGCATTATTGTCAGCCTCGAATTTATGAAAGGTACCCGGGGCACATACAGATACAGTCTGAACTCAGGCAACAGAATTGAGCATTATTCTGGCTGTAGAAAGACTTTGCCTCGGGAGACGGTTATGTACCGCGTAGACCAGCGGCGAAGAAACTCGGCTTCACCGAGTTTGAACAACTGTTCTTCAAGATGGCCCCATATTATCACCCGTAGTTTCCGCATACTGGGGTACATTGCTCTATTTGACTGCCGAGATCGTTCTGCGATGTTACGGAAGCACCACAAAATGTAGCTAGCGCTGTAGTAGACGAGACTCGCAAACTGATCTCGGCGCTGCGGTGGCCGCACGATGGATATTCCGAACATTCTTGCAAGTAGCTTCCAGGAGGTGCGTGCTACAACGCAGTCCTTTACTACATGCGCGTTGGTCTCTGTTTGTGCGCAATATATACATTTATCATTCGCTACCATATGCCAGCGTTCAAGCCTGTCTTTTGTAGGTAGAATGCCCCACTGATATTGCCAATGAAAATCCTTCACTTGAGAGGGCAAATCAGGTGAAAGCACAGCTGTCCATGTTTGTGTAGTAGCTGTCCATGGAGGTACAGTTGTCTCACACAACATTTCACAAAGCCTGGAAACTGGTGTCGCACTCCACTTTGTAATTCTTAGTTGTACAAGCTGGCTTTGCAAGCGCGCCGCCGCCGCATACTGCGGTGCTGGCGTTACCGCCGTCGGAAGCAAGTTGCCTGTACTCTGCGGCATAAGCGTTCGACGGTAATGGCCCAGCCAATAAAGGAGCAGTGGCCTACCAGGGTACTCATCATCATCAAGTAGATCACATGTACTCTTAGTGCACAACAGCCTACCGAATGTAACTATGCACGGCAAGCTCCATCCTCCGCTGGATTTTGGCAGACGCAAAAATTGCTGCGCTACGTACTGCGACTTGTTTAGCCAGAACCACGAAAAAATAAGTGAGTTTATTACTCGTACTGTTGGTGACGGCGGGAGAGCTACCCTTGCAGCAAACCACAGTTTACTGCACAATACGTTCTTAATGAAGAAAGCCCTTTCTGCCAGCGGCAGTGGCGACGCAGCCACTGCTTCTGACTGTTCTTTAATGGAGCTGACAATGTCTCGCCACGTGTGAGGTGAAACACCACTTGTACAAAATTTGATACCTAGTATTTACATATGCTCGGTCTGTTTAATGTCCCCTGGTAGCGTTATTTCGCCACGACCTAAATTTAATGCTTCACATTTTCTCATATTTATTTTGCCCCCTGACATTGAAGCATATTGATTATAAATACGAAATACCTCTACAAGACTGTCCCCATCCCGTAAAAACAAAGTGATGTCATCCGCATACGCCGATACTTTTATGCACCCGGATCCCGGCATAGGAAGACCTCTTATGAGCGGGCTCTCGCTAAACTGCCTTAACAACGGGTCAATCGCAAGCACAAACAATATGGGTCCCGCGCCAGCGCCCACCGTCCAGAGTCGCACTTCGTTTTGGCAAAAATGTTTTTTGAACCACTCATACGCAAGCCCTTCGTGTGCCGCAAGGAAACTACTGAATTAATTGCATATCTCAAGCTAAAATAGGCGGGAAAACCGTAACGCACGATTTACACAAAACCTACACACAGGATAGCGTCGAATTATATTTTGACTATACGAGAAAGCATATTCACGTTACGCGAAAACTAAAAGACACCCCTTTTCCAGCGTTTCTACAATGCATAAACCGGCCAAGGCAGCCGCCATTTGCGTGCGCCGGCGCATGAGTATCTCGAGGGCCACAGAGCGGCGCGCCCGGTTCCTTGCAATACCTCCAGATGGCCCTCGTCTCCCCCGCATCGCTGCCCACGTAAGGGGCTGCGTCTATACCAGAAAGCCCGCCTTCGTGCATAGCGTTCGCGGCTAGCGTTTCAAACAAACGTTACGGTTACATGCGCTCCAGCTGCAGGGAAGCGTGCGAGGCAGTTAGGTATCTTTGAATGCTATCGCGTTCCACTCTTAATGGCGAAGCTTAAGCGTCCTCTACCTTTTTGCAACGCCGACTTCCAAAGTGGAACCGTTCAAACGAGACGGGAGGCATTAAAATTGGGAATTACTGGTTAAGATAAACACGCATTGATGTTTATTCGCAGTATGTATGCACAATGTAACCTTCATTTTCTAACCATTTATAATTACCCTCCTGCCGGATGCCGGATTCGCTGCGCTGCCGTACAGCGTCGCCACTGCTACGTCACAGCACCACCAGGGGTGTTAATTGAACGTTTGCCACGTGTCAGACCACCGCGCCTCCTATCCAGACGTCAACGCAGCGTGGACAACGACTAAAAGTGCTCATCCCACTATTGCCTGGAAACCAGAGAAAAGGATGAAAGGGAATGAAGGACGACAACGAATTGCTGGGCGCAATTCATTAGCGGAATCAAATTACCACCCATCCCTCGGCACTTATCCAGCCGTCGAGACAGCGTGTAACCCGGCTTTTGCAGAGTTCTAGGAAAGACTCTCAGCCCGCCCTTCTCCCGGCAGACTGAGCGACGGAGAACGGGGGGGGGGGGGGGGGGGCAATGACGAACGAACTAGTTGTCGCAGGTTGATTTCTTTCCACCGATTCCAAACCAGTTTGTTCAGCTGCGGAGTTACTGCGGGTTATTGCGAGCATCGGCGTGCTATCACAACGGAGTCGGCGATGGTGATTTGCTGCTGGACACTCTTCATATCCTCTAGTCGACTCGCTTAGGGAAGACGATGGTATTAAAAGCAGACTTTTCGAGAGTGAGGACAGAGGGCCCTGATGTGAACTGAGACGTGTAACTGGCTCCTGCATGGAGTGGAGTTTCGTACTCGACTCGTGTAACTAAGCTAAATAAACCATTTTTCATTCATTTCCTACAACCTGACGTAGTAATCGATAGGCTTGGTCAATTTCATGCCCTGAGCGCCACCCTAGCCTCAACGCCACCTTCGCATTAAAGGTAGGCAGCCTTCATGCAAGTAACCAAAATCCTAAGAAAACCCTTTAACAGTGTTGTTGCAAATTTTTTACTGCGATAGCAATTATATGGACGCTCCAAGCGCATTTCTGCCGTCGGCGTCACCTTAAAGTTCCGTATAAAGTCCAAGCGCGATACCACCGTCGCCGCGCCCCCACGTTGTATGTGCGAGTGAAAGCGTGCGGCAGGACGATGGCGGCTCAATTTCGCCCGCACGAAAGGGACGGAAGCGCAGAGGAAGTGCGCCGAGGAAGGCACACAACGTTGCGAGGCACCGGGGAGAGCGGAGGGTGAGGGGGCGGCGTTCTACTCTGGCTGCAGCTGCACACGTGGAGGCTGCGCGCGATCGCGCGACCATGTCTGCGTGGGGGGCAGTGTCTAGGTGTGTCGGCGGCTCGTAGCTTTGTGCGTGCTGTGTGCTCTCGGCGCTCACGTTTCGTTGAAGCGATGGACAGTACGGAGATCACTTCGCTCTCTACAGCTGCCGGGTTTCCTCACGGCACTGTTTCGACAGCGGATATCCGCAGTCATCGAGTGTAATGGGTCATGTTGCTGTGCACGCTGACATCATGCTTGTCAATTTAGATAGCAAGCGAATGTTTACAAGTTGATAGGGCCGATAAAAGTGTTATCGTTACTTTGTATGGCTGTCTGCTAATTCGCTTTCGCAATCGATGCTTCGCCTTTCGGGCGTAACAGCGACTTTTCTTGAGACCCCTGAACCTTAGTCACGTTCCCGTAGTAACTAAACAGCTAACATCTATTGTCGTATTTTGTATTCATCCGAACAGTGGAATATTTCTATTTAAAGTGCTATAATCTGTCATTTTAATAATGAAAAACTGTCACAGTGACGAGAGGTTCAAGCCTATGTTAGATATAGCTGAGTCTGTCCTTTATTGTCATGACGACTTGCAGTTATGTGTTCCCCACCTGCATGTAGTGTGGACGAGGTCAATAAATATCAGTGGACAGAATTTGACTCGAAAAGCACCAAAAACAAAACGGGGAATTGAAATGCTGCCGAAACATTTTTTTTATCTTTTGTGATAATGATAGATTATAATCCAGGGCACGGTGGGAAATTGAGCTCCCGATCTTTTGAAGAAGCGGTAGAAATTTCGAGGCCCTAATTACGGTGGACAAACAACGCTTTTCAACAGAACTTCCTCCAATATTGCGCTCAACGTTCGTCGCTCACGCTTGGGAATTTTTAAACCGCCTTCAGTTCCTTCGTTCTAATCGCGAACACTAAAAACAATATTCTGATTGTGATATTAATAATAGGCAATTTAGCTTCCGTGCGAGCTGCGGAGGGGCAGAACCTTTAAGATTCTGCCTTCCACAGTGGCGTTACCCCGTTCTGAATAAGCGGATTGATTAGGCTTAGCGTATTAAGCATGTGAGTTACACCGCAGGTGTTGCTGTACTACCTTTCTATTTCCTACCGAGATTAGCGACGTCAAAGGAAATAATGAGATGAAAGCAAAATTTCGCCCTGAATGGAAACTATAATTGGGCGGAAAGATAAATGGCTGAGGACATTAAAGAAAATACGTTATCGGCTTCCTGGTGACTGTTTACGGAAGCAAAAAAATGCAAGTATATGTGTCAAATAGAAAAAAAATCTACTTGGGTTGTACATACTGTAATTGGAAATTTGTGGTATTGGCCCTTTATCGAAAGTTTTCAGTGAGCTCAACATTAAGTTTATTGTGGCTTTCGAGGCGTGTTTTTTTTCCCTTCTCTTCGTTAGCCACTTATTTGGTCTTTCGCTGGTATTATATATGATGGAACGTAATTCTATCACTTAGCTAGCCACGACAAGCGTTCTTCTGCTTTTTTATTAGAAGATTATCTGAGCGAATAAGAAAATAAGCGACCAATGAGATTAATAACCTGGCTTTACTTTTTTCCCTTTATACCATTGACAGCTTTGTGCTCATTAAATCTGGTTCTAGTGCAAAGACAGCAGAGCAACTGCGTATGCCATTTATATTTACGTTTTATATTTGATTACTTATTCGCTTCGTAATTTAAACATAAATAGGAGTCTTTCGATCCAAAAATCTGAGTTGATTATGAAAGACTTCAGTTGCTGGTCAGTTTACAATCCCATCAAAAGAGTACAAGGTTACCCACAGGCTTTCAGAAGCTCCATTATCCTAATGGTGACTAGATGATTAGTGAAGTTGCTAATATTGCGTGCTTATATTTGATTACTTATTCGCTTCGTAATTTAAACATAAATAGGAGTCTTTCGATCCAAAGATCTGAGTTGATTATGAAAGACTTCAGTTGCTGGTCAGCTTACAGTCCCATCAAAAGAGTACAAGGTCACCCACAGGCTTTCAGAAGCTCCATTATCATAATGGTGACTAGATGATTAGTGAAGTTGCTAATACTGCGTGCTTATATTCGGTAATCCTGATCAATCTTATTATGGTCCACTGCCTGACATACGTTCCACCTTACACTAATCAAAACCACATTCACATATGCGTACCTATATATTCTTTTTCATCCTAAAGCCACAAATCTGATAAAAAAATATCTAGTATTTCATTCCTTTTAGCAAATTAGTTACATAATGTTTCACTGGTTAGAGGTTATATGCCGTACAAAAACATGGCGTTAGATCCCTAACAAATTAAGACTCTTTTGAAATTCGCCATAACGAACGATACCATAGGTTACGAGGCATGTATGTTTTCATTAAAAGATGGTATTTCGTTTGGCGTCAGCCTTCCCGGCCCTTGTTTCCTCGACAAACATGGACAGAAGAACTCCATCACTCTTCCTGTCTGTCTTCAATGGTAGCCGTCATTAACTACAACAAATGGAATTTCCGAAAAGCTTCTTAGCAAGCAGTCGTCAGACACGAAGTTTTCGAGTTAGACAAGCCCATGTAAAAAAAAAAAATTTACCGACATATCTCCTTAAACTTCACCCTGGGAGGATGAAATCAGCCTGGTAAGTAGACCTAGTGCGGGCGAGACAAAGTACGCCTACAACCGTGCACCGGTCTCTCGGATCACTGGGTGCGATAATGCTCTTCATGTAGTCTGCACTGGCACCATCTGTGTCTTTCCACCTACCGAATGACTATTGCCATCCGCCAACCAGGCCGCAATGCAACCAATGTCTGGCTACTTCAGTACGAAGATCAGGACAAGCGTACGACAAGTTAGCTTGAGTTGCGGCCAAGCAACATGACTTTGGAATAGCTATATAATTCAACAGACTATTTTAGCACCACTGACGCCCAACCCAAAAGCAGCGGTATGCATGCACTCACTAAAGTGCTTAGCAACTTGGGCCAGACGCCTAGACTTGTGTCTTTCGCCAAGATGAAACAAGACTGCCGCGCACTGCGCTTACAAAACAGAGTGAACGTGCGGATGGACAGGGTGCCTGCAGAGGGCGGGGCGGGGGGCACCAATAATGGTACCGCTGACCTCATTGCGATCGCGTAATTCAATTCCCGCTCGCTGCACGGGCGCGCTTCCACACCGGTCCAATGTCTAGAAGACCCGGAGGAGAAGCCGAAGTTGCTGAAATAACAAGACAAGCGAGATATATTATTAAACTGTTTGAGGTAAGCCCCAAACGCTGCCCAAAGGCGTATCACGTAGAGCGCAAGGCTTCATTTATTGGACGAAAGCTGTCCAGCCTTTACACAGAACATACTAACCAGCGGGTAAGCAGGTGCTAGAAGACATAGATTGCTACACGACTGAGGTACTACTACCAACGCAACATTGCGGAGGTGCAGCACGGTTGCCTGTCCCACAATGAAGCATCTCGTGTGGGTTTGCCGCAGCCTTTTACATACTTTTACCGGTTTTCCCTATTCTTCTTTCCCACAACATTGGTCAGAGTGCTACAAAGTTGCATGACAAAGGTTTTCTCCCATCCCATCTTCATAAGCATTTTTGATGTCTATGGATTGCTGGATGAATAACGGCAAATCATGTCCAATTACCCTTCCTTTGCGGCAACTGATTCCGTCTCATGCATGCGAAATTTCTAGTTTTATCATGTTACCTTATCTTTTGCCAGGCTTCACTGCAAGGCATTTCTTTGGAACCCATTCTCTCACTTTAATAGACTGCGTATTTATCGCCTGTTCCATAAACACTGCAAGACTTGCTTAACTGCACATCTGCTCTCAATCTGGGACCTTCAGTTGCAGGCACTCTAATTTATGGTTGCTCTGTCCTGGTGGAAATTTTACGTCTACCATTTTTGTCTCATCGATTCTTGCGAGTTTCTTGACTTCTACATAAGTAATCATAAAGGTTTCAGGCGCATAGGTAATTTGTGATATTTGCACCTAAAGACAAATTAATTTCGACGCATGGTAAAATTATGACGAACACCTACGATATTGATATCGTTGAAGTGTTTGAATGCCTTGCCATGTTTTCCTATAATATGCCGTGTGATAACTAGGTCCTGTATTTAGAGCTATCCCAGATAACAATTACTCGCATCCGACACTTTCTTCATATAGGAACGTCAAACTGCTGGTCGATAACTCTATGTTTGACATATATTTTAATTATTGTCAGTTTGTGCGTGGTACGAAACCTCACTCAAATCTACAGCATATTCGAACTACAGAAAAAAATGCCTTCACTTTATTCTCAATGTCCCTCATGCCTCGCCAACGGCATGTTTGCTTCACACAGGGGAAATAATTAGTATATACGTTTGTGAAGATATAGGTTAAACGTAACATTTAAAAATGATACTGCAAATAAGATAAATGCCTTGCACATGGTTGCCAACTTACAACATACAATTAGAACTTACATTGGACGACACGGGTAAAACAAGGTTGAACCGTCTGCTGGTTTAGACATTGGTAAACAGCGACTTTCTTTCACTCTGCCTTCTCTCTCGAATGGCTACGAGCGCACCGATTTTGACTTATTCACTTGCACTGATAGAAAGCTGCGCATTACATATGCAAATAATGAGTCCTCTATTCATGTATTTAATTCGTTATTAGGCTCGAAGTACCATGTTTGCTTCTGTTTATCAATGTTCGCATGATTGCTTGCCGTGACTGCGCACCTGATAGCGCTGACATAGTGGGATAGTATGCTGTGTTGTGTTTTTCTTTTTTTCAATACAGTTTTATGTCTGCTGTTCCGAAGTGCATAAACGGCCGTTAACTTCTCAAGCTATCCATACAGATTTTTTTTTTCAAGTACCCCTCTGTTTGCATTTTCTTATAGACAGAAAATTAAGATTGATAGATTGACTCATTAATATCTGGTACCGACCAATCGGGTCGCCGTAATTCACACTATATCCCGTGTTTCTTTACACTACGCTTTGTACTGACCAATCGCGTTGCCTTATTTTGCACCATATCCTGCCTTTGTTTAGGCTAAGTCTAGCGGCGTTTCGCGCTTAACTATCACCAGGACTGGCCTATATTTTCGGCGACAAAATTGGCACGCCGTTGGTCGTGACCACGACCTGACATCAGCTCCGATTATGGCAATGAGATGCTTTGCATTTTAAAAATGCGCCGTTATTCGACTAATGTTCTGTCGCTCGTGAAATTATAAATTTTCTTTCTTTTCAGGCAGACGAGACTCTTAAGAGTGCGAACTCAAACTTTTTAGTGGGGTACAAATATTTTGGAGAAGAGCGTCACAGCTAAACACTACAAAAAGACGTCTGACTTGTGCATATTCCTGTTGCCCTGTAGCTAGTGCATATTTTTACAAACAAGGAAGTGCTTCTAATTTCCACCCTTGATCCTCTAGTAGAACAAAATCAGAAAGACGGCAGGAAACCTAAAGCGCGACACGACGAAACCCACCTAAATCTTTAATAAAGGCAACTTAAACGTGACGCAGTGAACGACGATGCCATAAGGTTCAAACGATGTGGTCATAATAGAAGCTTAACAAGGCTTGCTACTGGGTCAGTTGGTTCGTGTTATGTATGAAATCTAAACGAGCCCCAAAAGGACACGGAGGCGAGGAAGAGCACAAGCGCTTTCGGTGTTCACTCTTGTCTGTGTTCCCTATTGCGCTCTACTAATTTTACAATTTTCGTATTAGACACTCTCGCAAAGGAACCTCCAATCAGTGAACGCTGGGTTGTCCTTTTCTTTGAGTTGTCCTATGAAGTAGTCTGTAACCTTTAAAATAAGAAAAAGAGAGCACTAGCTATGTTAGCCCTAATTTAAACTGCCCAACTACGTTCACTGTTCGATGCTACGCCCAGTTGGTTACAGCAAGACGTCTGTCTGGTTTTATTTCGTTATGTTCATTCCCTCTGACTAAGAGCATCGGAGGGATTGGAAACCTGTTGATGACTTTGCGATTACAAAAGAACACGTCTCACATTAATCCAAACCAAAACCTTGCTCCCCTCCCCCGCCTCCTACAAGAACATGTCATGTTATAATTCAAGTGGACGACACAATTTTTGTATATTGTTCAACTTAGTGGTTTTAGGTAGCTGCAGCTACTCGAAGCGTTGGGCATAAGGTTTCGCTTGAGCTTAAGCGCTAATTCTGAATTTAAAAGGACGGAAGTATGAGGAAACGATCCAACGTTGAGGATTGGGGGGCACTAAGCAAGCGCGCAAAGCATGGTGAAAGGTACTATCCATCGAAAGCAGTTTGTCATTTATTCATTCATGAAAAGAAATATTGAATGGGAAATATAACGTACGGACAAGGAAAATAAATTTGTGGGTAACGTCATTGGTATAACCAGAAGTGTATTGTTATCGTTAGACCGATGACATCATTTCTATGTGTCTTCCGTTAAACTTAGAATAAGCTAGAACAGTGTTAAATTTATCAGCGCAGGTATTTTGCCTCTGATTTCCTTTTGTTCCGTTCACTCAAATGAAAAAACTGGAAATGTTTCCCTTTGAACGTGTACCTTGTGCGAAGAGCATTCTTCCGCTTGCCACAGTATCAGCGCCGATGTTTACGCGAAATCGGGTTACGGATTCACTATATATTTGAATGAGCAAAGAAGTTTTTGAGCGGTGTGTAACACGTGCCTTGTGCACAATACCTGTAAGCTAAGACAAAATGTATTTCCCATTTCTTAGTAAATGTTTTGGCCTCGTAAGCGCTTACACCACAATTTCAACGATCTCGATGCCTAGTTTGTTTCTTAATCCTTTGTTTGTTTGTTTTGGTCGGTTTATTCGTACCTACATACAAGACGATCGAGCGTTGTTTACAATTCGTTCCTCAACAGCTCTCAATGCTACCGCTTCAAGGAAGCCCAAAAGAGGAACACCCTCCCCCCCCCCTCTCTCCCCGTTTTCCCTTTGTTATTTCACACTGCTTTCTCTTTCTCATAGCTTTAGTTCTCTCGATCTGCCCGCTTCATTCCTGGGGGCCACAGTGAAAAGGAAAGCAAGCGACCAAAGGAGAACGTCTCTGGCGAGGTGTCGTGCATCTAAACGAAGCAAAATTCGACCGTGTCTACGGTCGATGTTGTGTGCCCATGCGTTGTATCGTGTAGCTCGCTCGTCTTGAGCAAAATATCTTCGTAGTGATTCTTTTCTTCTTTGTTTGTTGGCCATCGTTGTCCCCAGAGAGTATCGCTCCATTTCGATGATGTGGCTAGGGCGCAATAATCTTGGAAAGCGAAAACACGCCATGCGGAGGAAGGCGCCTACAAAGCGTGGGCGCAGCTGTTTAAGGCACACGGCTATAAGAGCACGTAGATGTTCTTTTTTCTTTGATTTTGTTATTTTTTTTTCACGCACCCTGCAGAGGCCACGCCAACAAAACAGGAAAACATGGCAGTGGTGCGCGCCGAGGTCCTTCTGATGTGCTTCTTTTCTACGACACACACCAGCAAATCGGATGAAAGGTGCCACAAACTAGAGACCTCTGAATCCTTGTTGAATGTCCTTTGCTCAAGAAGGTTGCCATGCTGACCGCAAGATTTGTATAAAACGAAAATAAGTGTTCAAGAAGTCGGCCTTCTTGACGCGGTATCTCTGCCCTTCTAGCTCACTCCCAATGTCCCTGAGGTTTTCTTCTTCGTAGGCTAACGGCAGGCGCTACAATATCCAAAAGAAATGCTTGCGGTCATGTCGTTTCTTTATGCTTTTAATGCGAGGGCATTATATGCCTCATTCAGTGAAAGTCTGGCGTTGTACAGTGGGGGCGGCGTGACCGAATAATGGTACCAAAAATGCCGTCGGCATAGAGTACCGGGGTGCGAGACGAACACGCTTACCCGATGCCACGGCGGCTCCACGATTCTGACTAAATGTGGGACTAGTGCGTGCGTGCTTGCGCACGTAACGCGCAGCCAATGGGTAGTAGGTGGCGCCACGTCATGAGCGTATAAAATTGCCGTTTGAAGGAGCCCTGAACCACTTTTTATCGAAGCGGAGATAGGCACTTGAAATAAAAATAGGCTATTTCAGTAATAATTCGCCGCGTAAAGTACATCGATGCGTTCAGCAGAAGCGGAGTTATTGGCAATCAAACAAGGCCTCCGCTCTGCCCCGTTGCTTCTTCAATGCTTTGCACTGCGACAGCGATGGCGCAATGGGGCGTGTCCACAACGCTCCGCATTCTAAATGTCAGCGTGGCGTCTAGTTAAAATTTCATTTTGGAGACGCCTCGACTTTCGCCTTTCGTACCTACGACGCGCTAAACAAAAGACAAACGCAGTTGTCTTCAGTGGGCCACAGGGTGCTTAGCCAGTGGACTCGTGGCGGCAGCTCGCGGTTGCCGCGGTATCTACGCATGTAACCGAGCGCAGCATGATGTCGGCTACCAGCCAATAGCAGCCGTCTAAGGGAATGACGAAATAGTGTGTCCGATGACGAAATAATGCGTCTATATAGAAGAGAGTGAAGACAGGGCTTTGTGTTGAAAAGAGAGCGTTGGAGAGAAAGGTGACTTCGCGATCCACTTGCGAGCTACGCGCACCGCGTACAACAACAAAACTTGGCTGAGTTGTTCACAGCAGCCTAAGATACCCACGGACTATGTCATTTCACCAAGCCCAAGGGGTGCTTTAGGGCCCCTGTAAAATGAAAGCACTATTGTCCAGTTGAGGGCCACTCAGCAGCCCTTCAGGTTTTGAACTTTTCGCGGGCAACCGAGCGCGTTCACACGCTTGGCAAGTTTTCATTTGGCCTTACCGAGGCGCAGTAAAAACACAGGCGAGAGCTTGTGCGGATAAAGAATGCGCATATAAAAACATTTCAGCAAAGCCACTACAATGCTTTCCCATTCCCACACGTAAGCTGTCCTAAGTGGCTCTGTCGAATTTTTTTAGCTATTAGCTTGTCATTTTGGCAGTTATAAATTAGCTGTTCAAAACAACGATTGTTTACAAAAGAATAGTTGTCACGAGTACAGGTAAATGAAATGGCTGAACAAAGTCTGAACTCCTTGTTTGTTCAGTGTTATTTTGCTCATATTGTACTTTATTGATGGCCATGTGCCCACTCCTCTAATAATCCCTATCGGGATTGACAGTATTGTGAAATAAATAAATAAATAAATAAATAAATAAATAAATAAATAAATAAATAAATAAATAAATAAACAAAAACAAATCTGGTAAAACATCGATTTCAAATCAATAACGCTCAACAAAGAGACGAGAATATCACTCAGCGCGCCATGTATTTTATTAGACATACCCTAAATGAATAATTTATCGACATAGACTGATTTGACATTGCAGTGACAGTAGTTTTCAGAGAAAATCTACGTAGATGTCCCTAAGGCAGGAGGGCCTGTTCAGCTAGGCGCTAAAAGAGCTCGTTTCATATATGTGTCATTAGCCTTGTGCGACGTACCTAATCAGAAAACGACAGCGCAGTACTGAATTTGAAGGAAGAAATTTACAGTTTCGTCCGACAGGTGATGCATTTAATGGGAAAACAAATTATTAGGCGGTTATACGAAGTAAGGTTAGTCCTTTTCCCAGCTGCGTAAACTGCGGTAAACATTCGTTTACTAACTGAATAACCAAAGCAACTTGTCACGTGCGCATAGGCAAACACGAATGCAGCTCACTCGATGCCGGACGACACTTGCTCTCAGAACACTGGCGTAACGAACAGTGGCAGCATCGTCGAGAGAATTCCCCATCGTGCTGCCTCTTTTTGAGGAGCGCTCAATTATTTGAGGAGCGCTATGTCATTGCTTCGCAACTAAATTTTCAGGTGATTTAGAGTATCGCACGTAGGCTGTTTTCTAACATAGCTGGAAACTAAGTTTGGTAGTCCAAAGAAAGAACCAAGATACTGTTCGTTTATACGAAAGCTCGGAGAGAAAGCGGCTAGGACAGCTTAGGACTGCACTATTTCCACGCACAAGGGTACATGCCCCGTCTGTAAAATCGGTGAGTATAAGTCGGAGGACGCAAAGCTGGGAGAGGGAAGCGAGCACCAGAAGAAGCGGCCGCCTTGAGGTGGAGAGCAGAGTATATAGGAGGTGTTGAACGTGTCGGGGAAGGTGTGAAGAAGCGTATGGCGGATGGGGGAGGATGAAGGAGACGGCGCGTCGCAGAGAAGGAGGGTAGAGTGAGGCGCACTGGATGGCTAAATCCCCGTTCTCTGGCAGTTGCTAGGGGCTCTGTGTGCGCTTTGAATGTACCGGGTTGGGATGCTGATCGAGAAGCCGAGCGCCGAGCCAAAACTACCGACCAGCAACGCAAGCGGCAGCAGGCAGAGAGAGAATGTCGATCGGCCCTGAAGTCGTTGGCAGCGCCGGGCACGAGCTGAACAGGACCAGCAAAAGCTGCGGGCTAGGCGCGCCCAGAGGACCCCCAATGAACGTGATAGGTGGCTTGGGACAATACGAGTGCGCCAAGCAAGACTTATTGCTTAGAATTTCCGGAACAGCACCAATACGCTAGCACGTAATCGGCATTCACGGAGTGAAGTGTCAATATAATTTTATACCACCTAGTGCATACCATCGTGTTTGTCTCAAATACTCGCCAATGTGCAGGTCAGAATGATTTGCTTGGCTTTCGGATTACGATTTCAAGTTGTGTTTTGTGGGCCGGAGCTATGTGAAATGCACATTTCGTCTTCGTGTTGGAGCCGCTGTAAATTAAACTCCAAGTTACTGAAGTTACAAGAAGTATGCGAGCTCGTCTGATCGTTGCGGTTTGCGATAGTGGCTGCTGTTAACGTCGGACAAAATATCTAAAAAATTATATTACAAAAAATATTCCAGCAGAACCATCCTAGTTTTGATACCTTCATAAGCGAAAACGTAGGCATTACGACAAGGCATGCGTTCCAGATTACAGTGACAAACGCTTCCCTCAACCACCACGGTGCAGAAAAAGCGGTACTTTCATTCAGGATTAAAATGTGTTCAATCACAAGAATAGACGTGCATGACCTTGTGGAATCGAGCCACAGCGCCTCCGTACGATAACAGACGCGCAGAGAATTCTGTTCTAAACCAACTATCGGGCACTTTATTTATTTAGCTGATTTGTTGCGGTAACTAATGACATCTGCCATGCAATGTTCGCCGTAAGTGGCGAGAAAAATACAAACCACAGACTGAGAAGAAGGGGCAAGCAGTTTATAACTTTAAAATTCACTTCAGTGCTGTGTAAAGTTTGTGTGTCTGCTGCTTATAGTACGGACATTCGCACCTATACCGGCACCGGAACAGCAGCAGCTCCTGTTCAATGCAATCTGGGAAGGATACAACTAAGCTGCCCTTCTATATGTCCTTTTACTTAACACGTTTCTTCACTGTAAGCGACGCACCTATGGTTACGCGCAAACCTATGGTTACTGTAAAACCTTTCTATTTGGTTTGCTCCTGGATCCTTGAAAGTTGCACAAATCCCGATATTAAACCAGTATTTCAAACTTCTTGCTGAAGTGTCTTTCTCGCTTTAGTTCCAGAGCAGCGTGAATATGAAAAACGTCAGCTAGCTGCTTTGCTTTCGAACTTAGAAAGTCGTTTTCTTACAGTTCGGCCGTAAGTTTGTCTGTTGGTTTAGAAGCCACCGGCATGAGTAGTACTGCCTTGCATCATACTAAGCCCCTCTAAGGGAACTATTGTGCTTTCTACGCCCTTATATGAGGGTGATGTCCTTCTACTTATCGCTAACACCTTTGCCCATGAAAGTGTGTATTTCTTCCTCTGCGGATCTTCGCTAAACCTATTCGCATTCGCTAAACCTACCATATAACGTTGTGGCATATTTCGCAGAATTACAAAAGAAAGTGACGAACAGTATTCGATAAACCCGCTTTATCCTTTGCATCGCAAGGTAGTTATAGCCCAATAGACGCTGTGTCTTTAAAGATGCTGTGGCGGAGAGTGAGAGTAATGCAACTGCAGAGTAAGAGCTGCTGAAACCACGCTATAGCACACAAAAATATATCGCTGCATTGGTCGATGACCAATCATCGGCGTAAAAAAATTAAAAAAAGTAGAAGAAACGAAGAAAGAAGGACGCTTACAGTAGAACACCCGAACAAAATGTGCAATGACTGCCCTACCACACCTTGTCGTTAAATCGGCGGGAGATTACAAACTAAACAATTTTCTTTCATATCATCATTTCGACCGGGGAGAAACATGGAAAAAGAAGTAAGACTTTATTGGCCGCGCCAGCAGAAGTAAATTTCACGCTGTGTCTGCAGCATGGAACTAATGAAAAGAACCTGATAGTACATAGAAGACATGCGAACCACTATAAGCAGTCACTAGACCATATCCTTATATATGTGCACCCCAATTGCCACAGATTACGTCGGGTCGAGTGCTCGCATAACATAGTGGCCCAATAATTTATGTCGATAGCGCACTGCTCGCTTCGTGCCACAGCAATCAAATATTAAAAACAAAAGCCTGCTGGCTCGACTACGAAGCAATTCCGCATTGCTGAAGCAAATATACAAAAGCACTTCACGGACGAGTCACATGAATAATATAATAAAGAAGCAAAAAATGGTGTACTGGACAGCGATCGTATTTTTCACCCCAGCGATGTCCGTAAAAAAATATTCTGTTCCTGATACCGAGAGTCGCCATTACATTTTGCAAATGACGCTACTAAATCTACACCTCCTCGACATTGATTACAATCTGCTTGCGCAAATGGACTGGACCATTGATATCGCGGTATTCTTCGGTACTAACTACAGAGTACATTATAATGCTGACAGGTGGATTTCTGGCCGTACCACTTAAGTCTTACAAGACGTAAAAACAAAGGGCAATACCATTGGGAAAGGAAAAAGTACGGACAGAACTGCTTTCTTTCTTTCTTTTTTCTTTTTTTTTTGTGGTGTTAGTGCGGACGGAGCCTTTCAAGGTTAAAAAAAATTTCGCCTCTCAAGCAGTGCCGTACCAAGCTTGTATTTCAATACCTACAGTGGCTCAGCACTAGAACCCTCTCGCCCCTGCAATTCTCTACAAGAGGATATGCGATCGTAAGAGCAACAAACGCTTTTTTCGAAAAACGCCTATATATCCAACTCTCTCACCAAGAATCAAATAATATATGGGTAGGAGAATATACGACAGACCATTACGTAGCTGAGTAAGTAAACAAAATGGTTTGTGAAAGAATAATAGACAAGAAACTTTGGGAATATGGATAGCTGTGCTCTACCAGGCTGCCACATTTAACCGTTGCAGTTTGTATTGTAATTCTTATAACAAATAAAATCTAGAGCCCCCTTTAATACGCTACTACCGTGCTTGAGAGATGAATGGCTACATTTTTTTTTTCTCTCGAAACGGAACTTCTATTTGCAATATACGTTTTAAGTTTATTGACGTTGTGACCTGGTATGGGAACGTTCAGCGCGTGCTTTTGGAAGTTTCTTGTCTTGCCACATGCGCACGGCATCCGTTAACTCTAACACTGCTCTTACGCCGATATATTGTTCGTGGCATAACAAACATTCGAGCGCATGCATCAAACTGCAGTTGCTGCACACAAAGCTGGATTTATTTTTGTGCACTCGTATTTAGCGGTGCAAATTTGGTGACATTTTGAAGGCTCTTACACTTCACCTGGAGCCGAAACAACGCCGCTATATGGGCATTGCGCGGACGGGTGATATTTACGTAATCGGACACGTACTCAAAGTTGCATGCCGCACTTAGGCGCACAAGTAGTCTCAGGAATGCCTTAATTATTTGAGGAGCGCTATGTCATTGCTTCGCAACTAAAGTTTCAGGGGATTTAGAGTATCGCCCCTAGGCTGTTTTCTAACATAGCTGGTAACTAAGTTTTGTAGTCCAAAGAAAGAACCAATATACTTTTCGTTCATAAGAAAACTCGGAGAGAAAGCGGCTAGGACAGCTTAGGACTGTACTATTTTCACGCACAAGGGTACATGCCCCGTCTGTAAAATCCGTGAGTATAAGTCGGAGGACGCAAAGCTGGGAGAGGGAAGCGAGCACCAGAAGAAGCGGCCGCCTTGAGGTGGACAGCAGAGTATATAGGAGGTGTTGACCGTGTCGAGGAAGGTGTGAAGAAGCGCATGGCGGATGGGGGAGAATGAAGGAGACGGCGCGTCGCAGAGAAGGAGGGTAGAGTGAGGTGCACTGGATGGCTAAGTCGCCGTTCTCTGGCAGTTGCTAGGGGCTCTGTGTGCCCTGTGAATGTACCGGGTTGGGATGCTGATCGAGAAGCCGAGCCAAAACTACCGACCAGCAACGCAAGCGGCAGCAGGCAGAGAGAGAATGTCGATCGGCCCTGAAGTCGTTGGCAGCGCCGGGCACGAGCTGAACAGGACCAGCAAAAGCTGCGGGCTAGGTGCGCCCAGAGGACCCCCAATGAACGTGATAGGTGGCTTGGGACAATACGAGTGCGCCAAGCAAGACTTATTGCTTAGAATTTCCGGAACAGCACCAATACCCTAGCACGTAATTGGCATTCACGGAGTGAAGTGTCAATATAATTTTATACCACCTAGTGCGTACCATCGTGTTTGTCTCAAATACTCGCCGATGTTCAAAAGTCAGAATGATTTGCTTAGCTTTCGGATTATGATTTGAAGTTGTGTTTCGTGGGCTGGAGCTATGTGAAATGCCCATTTAGTCTTCATGTTGGAGCCGCTGTAAATTAAACTCCAAGTTACTGAAGTTACAACAAGTATGCGAGCTCGTCTGATCGTTGCGGTTTGCGATAGTGGCTGCTGTTGACGTTGGACAAAATATCTAAGAAATTATATTACAAAAAATATTCCAGCAGAACCATCCTAGTTTTGATACCTTCATAAGCGAAAACGTAGGCATTACGACAAGGCATGCGTTCCAGATTACAGTGACAAACGCTTCCCTCAACCACCACGGTGCAGAAAAAGCGGTACTTTCATTCAGGATTAAAATGTGTTCAATCACAAGAATAGACGTGCATGACCTTGTGGAATCGAGCCACAGCGCCTCCGTACGATAACAGACGCGCAGAGAATTCTGTTCTAAACCAACTATCGGGCACTTTATTTATTTAGCTGATTTGTTGCGGTAACTAATGACATCTCCCATGCAATGTTCGCCGTAAGTGGCCAGAAAAATACAAACCACAGACTGAGAAGACGGGGCAAGCAGTTTATAGCTTTAAAATTCACTTCAGTGCTGTGTAAAGTTTGTGTTTCTGCTGCTTATAGTACGGACATTCGCACCTATACCGGCACCGCAACAGCAGCAGCTCCTGTTCAATGCAATCTGGGAAGGATACAACTAAGCTGCCCTTCTATATGTCCTTTTACTTAACACGTTTCTTCACTGTAAGCGACGCACCTATGGTTACTGTAAAACCTTTCTATATGGTTTGCTCCTGGATCATTGAAAGTTGCACAAATCCCGATATTAAACCAGTATTTCAAACTTCTTGCTGAAGTGTCTTTCTCGCTTTAGTTCCAGAGCAGCGTGAATATGAAAAACGTCAGCTAGCTGCTTTGCTTTTGAACTTAGAAAGTCGTTTTCTTACAGTTCGGCCGTAAGTTTGTCTGTTGGTTTAGAAGCCACCGGCATGAGTAGTACTGCCTTGCATCATACTAAGCCCCTCTAAGGGAACTATTGTGCTTTCTACGCCCTTATATGAGGGTGATGTCCTTCTACTTATCGCTAACCCCTTTGCCCATAAAAGTGTGTATTTCTTCCTCTGCGGCTATTCGCTAAACCTATTCGCATTCGCTAAACCTACCATATAGCGTTGTGGCATATTTCGCGGAATTACAAAAGAAAGTGACGAACAGTATTCGATAAACCCGCTTTATCCTTTGCATCGCAAGGTAGTTATAGCCCAATAGCCGCTGTGTCTTTAAAGATGCTGTGGCGGAGATTGAGAGTAATGCAACTGCAGAGTAAGAGCTGCTGAAACCACGCTATAGCACACAAAAATATATCGCTGCATTGGTCGATGACCAATCATCGGTGTAAAAAAATTAAAAAAAGTAGAAGAAACGAAGAAAGAAGGACGCTTACAGTAGAACACCCGAACAAAATGTGCAATGACTGCCCTACCACACCTTGTCGTTAAATCGGCGAGAGATTACAAACTAAACAATTTTCTTTCATATCATCATTTCGACCGGGGAGAAACATGGAAAAAGAAGTAAGACATTATTGGCCGCGCCAGCAGAAGTAAATTTCACGCTGTGTCTGCAGCATGGAACTAATGAAAAGAACCTGATAGTACATAGAAGACATGCGAACCACTATAAGCAGTCACTAGACCATATCCTTATATATGTGCACCCCAATTGCCACAGATTACGTCGGGTCGAGTGCTCGCATAACATAGTGGCCCAATAATTTATGTCGATAGCGCACTGCTCGCTTCGTGCCACAGCAATCAAATATTAAAAACAAAAGCCTGCTGGCTCGACTACGAAGCAATTCCGCATTGCTAAAGCAAATATACAAAAGCACTTCACGGACGAGTCACATGAATAATATAATAAAGAAGCAAAAAA
Source organism: Dermacentor andersoni (assembly GCF_023375885.2). Classification (NCBI taxonomy): domain Eukaryota; kingdom Metazoa; phylum Arthropoda; class Arachnida; order Ixodida; family Ixodidae; genus Dermacentor; species Dermacentor andersoni. The sequence goes on from NC_092819.1 coordinate 72,131,232, forward strand.
TGGTGTACTGGACAGCGATCGTATTTTTCACCCCAACGATGTCCGTAAAAAAATATTCTGTTCCTGATACCGAGATTCGCCATTACGTTTTGCAAATGACGCTACTAAATCTACACCTCCTCGACATTGATTACTATCTGCTTGCGCAAATGGACTGGACCATTGATATCGCGGTATTCTTCGGTACTAACTACAGAGTACATTATAATTCTGACAGGTGGATTTCTGGCCGTACCACTTAAGTCTTACAAGACGTAAAAACAAAGGACAATACCATTGGGAAAGGAAAAAGTACGGACAGAACTGCTTTCTTTCTTTCTTTTTTCTTTCTTTTTGTGGTGTTAGTGCGGACGGAGCCGTTCAAGGTTAAAAAAAATTTCGCCTCTCAAGCAATGCCGTACCAAGCTTGTATTTCAATACCTACAGTGGCTCAGCACTAGAACCCTCTCGCCCCTGCAATTCTCTACAAGAGGATATGCGATCGTAAGAGCAACAAACGCTTTTTTCGAAAAACGCCTATATATCCAACTCTCTCACCAAGAATCAAATAATATATGGGTAGGAGAATATACGACAGACCATTACGTAGCTGAGTAAGTAAACAAAATGGTTTGTGAAAGAATAATAGACAGGAAACTTTGGGAATATGGATAGTTGTGCTCTACCAGGCTGCCACATTTAACCGTTGCAGTTTGTATTGTAATTCTTATAACAAATATAATCTAGAGCCCCCTTTAATACGCTACTACCGTGCTTGAGAGATGAATGGCTACATTTTTTTTTTCTCTCGAAACGGAACTTCGATTTGCAATATACGTTTTAAGTTTATTGACGTTGTGACCTGGTATGGGAACGTTCAGCGCGTGCTTTAGGAAGTTTTTTGTCTTGCCACATGCGCACGGCATCCGTTAACTCTAACACTGCTCTTACGCCGATATATTGTTCGTGGCATAACAAACATTCGAGCGCACGCATCAAACTGCAGTTGCTACACACAAAGCTGGATTTATTTTTGTGCACTCGTATTTAGCGGTGCAAATTTGGTGACATTTTGAAGGCTCTTACACTTCACCTGGAGCCGAAACAAAGCGGCTATATGGGCATTGCGCGGACGGGTGATATTTACGTAATCGGACACGTACTCAATGTTTCTTGCTAGGAACTAGCTAGCCGTTGTTATCTCCGGAATGGCCTTTCTGAGGACCGCATTGTTAAGTACTGTGGAATAGTATTTCAGTACAATACCTGTCTTTGGGTCTATGGTAATACTTGGTTACAATGGTTAGTGGCCTATTTAAGAGTAATTTAGTTTTAATGTGTGTTCCCTAAGCAAATTGAACGTGCCTCGTCGCCCTGACTTGGAGATGTTTACGGATATTTTCCCACTGTGAATTTAATTCTGTTAGGTGATGGACGCATTCATCATTCCTTACAGAACCTTATGATGTGGTCCCTTTCCCCGGCAGGGATATATCAGTTAATGTGGCGAAATACCATGGCTAGAGCATATTCTAAACTTTACTGGGTATCCATAGGATTTCCGAAAAGCGTTGTTTCGAGATTTCCATGCATGCAAATGGTAATATGGAAGGAGCCTACAAAAATATTGTAGATGGTTAAATATAAGCTACAGTAACATCAGCTAAATTGACTAATGAATTCGTTTACTATAGGGAAAATATGTTTTCATATACTGAAGACGTCATCGATGCAGCGCAGACACTCATGAAGTTTTTGAAACCACAGTTCATTTAAGAGATCTGATTACGACTGTACAATAATAATAGTAGCACATGTCAGCGCTAACGGGGTTTCGATGTGGAAGCGAAAGTTACATATAGTAGGTTGAATGAAGTTTATCATCAGTAAAAATAAGAGCTGTGTCCTGAAATTAACGGTAAGCTTTAGAAGAATGCGCTTGAAGCAATATTAAATGGATTCGAAGACACCTTATTTTTCTTCTGTGATAGGTATTGTTGTACACAGAGTGAATGCATCCAAAAGGACAAGAATACCCTGTTCAAAATGTGTTTGTTCCGTGTTAATATAATTTACAACTTGAACGATATCGGGCGCATTGTAAATGAAGAATGGGATGAATTTTAATCAGTTCTTCATTTATTTTATAGGTACTCAGTACACGTGCCATTATGAGAGAATATTGCTCTACCACGGATTTATGCTGGGAATAATTATTTTGCGAAAACCTCAAGTGCTTTATGAAGTTGATAGAACCGGTGTGTTTGTTAAAAATTGTGTATCATAAAGCGGGGCTTAGAATGGGTGAATGTTTTCCTGGTTTCAAAACATTCCTGGTTCTTGTTGTCAGTATCAATTTGCTGTCCTTGGACGTTGCATTATATTTTAATTTTCTGCAATGAATGTCATTGCTGAATGGTCGGAAAGCTTCCTTTTTATATTTCTGCATCGCGAAGTTAATATATATGTATACTACCACATTGGTTCGTTGGTTATAATACCGTTTCCTTTCTACACACGGAATGTTCAAAACTTTCGAGCTGACATGGTGATTAGCTTATGCGCTTGGAAGGATGCCTGGGCGTTCTTAAATTTTCGTTGTCGTTGCATATTTTCAGTCATAAAGCAATGCTAACAAGATATAGATGAACTTGGGCCCCGTGTCAGTGGAGCCAATATTCTATATATATATATATATATATATATATATATATATATATATATATATATATATATATATATATATATATATATATATATATATATATGGGGAGGGAGAGAGAGAGAAAATACCGCCACAAACGCTGTTGTCCCACGACATATTTCAGACGATATGAGTGGCTCACCAGCTTTCGTCAACACATACTGCACCTCAAGGGGAAGCTTGATTTACACACTGTATTACTACAAATATATATATGCTATATATATTGTGCGTGAACGAGAAGAAACGGGGTTAACCGACGCAGAGGGCCTATATTTATTAAGCACATCATAGGGAGTCAACAAACAACGAAACCAAGGACAACGTGGGAGAATTTACTTGTACCTGCTAATTGAATTACAGAAAATTATAAATTACGAGCAACAAAAGTGGATGTAAAAACAACTTGCCGCCAGCCGGCAACTATCCGACGTGCTCGCATTATGCTTCGGACTTCAATTGCCAATAATTTATCATTTTCTTTAAACCATTGAGTAAGTACAAGTAATTTCCCCTACGTAGTCCTTGATGTCTTTGTTTGTTGGCTTCTGTTTATATATATATATATATATATCTATACCCGCCGTGGTTGCTCAGTGGCTATGGTGTCGGGCTGCTGAGCACGAGGTCGCGGGATCGAATCCCGGCCATGGCGGCCGCATTTCTATGGGGGCGAAATGCGAAGACACCCGTGTACTTAGATTTAGGTGCACGTTAAAGAACCCCAGGTAGTCGAAATTTCCGGAGTCCTCCCCTACGGCGTGCCTCATAATCAGAATGTTGTTTTGGCACGTAAAAGTCCATAATTTTATTTCTAATATATATATATATATATATATATATATATATATATATATATATATATATATATATATATATATATATATATGTATATACTGTTCAGAAATGTAGTAAAATATTATACATAGGCAATATCTATATCAGGAAAACAGGATTGGATTTGTTTTGTGCGTTCACAGTTGAAAGCAAATTCCTCTGGTTAATGGTTAGTGAAAGCCTGTGACAAATAGCTCCGTCTAGGCTTCATTTCTTCTATGAATGTTATTCAAGCGCTCTTCCATCATCAGCCGATTCCTTACCAGTATGGAAGGACAACAAAGACGGGGCCTGTGACGAGTTTCCCTCGCATTAATAACAGCTTACATCTCAGTGCTACCTTCTGCCGTATTTGAACCAATATTAGTCATAACATATCACCTGTTCAAATCCCGCACCCACTCATGCATTCTAATTATATTTTGTGATTTGAATACTATAAGCATAACTCGCACTGCAGTCTGCAGACAAGGGCTCACAACTATGGGCCGTCCAGCAGGCCCGGGGTGCGCTCGAAAAGCACAAGCCTCATGACCCACTACAAACGGGCCCAACTGGGCTAGTGCAGAGTAGGGTATAACCCCGGGTCGACGCTTGGCCAGCGTCACGACTCGTTAAATCGTCGTTTGCCGGCACTTTATTAAAGTTATTCCTATCCTATCCTCCTCACACAAAGCTTGCAACATCCATTTATCTGAAAGCTTTCAGTGGAAACACGTTTTCGTTGTCACGTATAAGGAAAAAAATTATTCACATACCTACTAAATGCTCGTTAACCCGACGTTAAATAGGAATTGTGAACCTGTTTTTACTCCTAGGAACGCCATACACTTTATTAAAGTGTTGTTATGGTCTAGAAGGGTGACTGGATGGGAAATGAAAATGTACGCGGGTGAATCAGAAAGTATTCGCCCCTATTTTTCAATAGCCAAAATAAGGTACATGCAGCTAGTTACAGATATACCTACTATTCTACGTACCTTAGACTATTCTTCCACATAGTCGCCGCATCGGTTCAGACATTTGTTCCATCTCAGCACTAATCTCGTCAGTCAGCGATGCGTGCGGCCTCACCGAACGCTCATTATCATGCAAGTCTTCATGGCCTTTTGCGAACTCACAACACCACCATATCATACTTCTCAAAGCGAGACACTTTTCCCCATACGTGGGCTGCATATCCCTCTGGATTTCGATAGGCGTTCGTCAATTGCTCCACAGAAAACGAATCACATTTACTTGCCCTTACGCCATGCACGTGTGAAGCACAACCGCCATCTTCAACAACTGACAGCAGCGCCATGCCTGGAAACTACGGGCAAATAAGGTCGGACCGGTTCAAAGAAAGGTCCACCGTTGGGCATGGACCTGTTGACTTCGCATGTACAGCTGTAACTAGGCTAAAGAAAAATTAGGGCCAAAGACTTTCTGATTCGCACTTGTACTTGAGCAGCATACATAACAATAAATTCCCATCTGATGATACGTGATAGTAACAAGGGAGTTTACCATGTTGTTGCTTGACGCAGCCATGCGACCAAGAAATATCACAGGACAGTAGGCATGAATAATATAAGCAAAGTCAAACTGATCAAATTTTGGGAGCGCCGTGCCGCTGTTACTTCCGCGGCAGTATTGTAATAGCTCACGTCGAGCGTCGGCTAGCCTTACTACCGCGTTTACTGGAGAAAGCAATTACCGTTTCACTTGCCGTTCGTTTGGCCTTCTTCCTGCAGCTTTGGGTAGTACTTTCATACGTGACTAGCATATTACGAGTTCTTGTGATGGAAACTCCGCAGGCCATATAAGGGGGTCAATATTTTTATTCGCTGCTCCCATCAGCTTCTGTTTGTTTTTGCTGAAGAGAAACCTACTATGCTGCACCGAAGAGGAAGACTGTTCTTGGTTCGAAAGTGCAAGACGTTACAATCTGAGAAAACAGGAGGGAGCACAGCTTTGAGTTCATCATTCACTGTATGTTATATTGCGTGTCTTTCTATTACGTTTAACATGAGTGAACCAATAACCATGTTTCCTAAAAGGATGTACTCCAGTAGAGCGTGGGGTGCAGTAAGTCGTAGACAAGCAGTGCTTGGCAGTATTGAACATACGTGTGTCTTATATATTGTCTGAGATACACTTTGCGTATCATCTATCTGCATCATGTTACGTCTGAGAAGACGTGTGTCAGCATCTGTATTTCCGATACATGATCGAATATATCGTGCATCCTAAGAGACAAGACACTCCTATGGCAACATCACCGAGCGAAGCTATAAACGTTGGCGGAACTCCACTTGTCAAGCTGATACTGCTGCCAATAAGGCACTTGAATAATAAGAAATCAGCAACATTTTTTTTATCTTTCCGCTAGAGCCCTCCAGCGCGTGCACACGGTGAGGTCTGCGCGTCCTTAATGGTGGATCAGAGTCACGTGGTGGCATTCGCTCTGTCTTCACAAAAACACGCACACAAACGTCTGCACGCAGCCAACCTTTCGTTTCCTTGACTTTTACAGCGAAGCTGTATATGACTAGCTGATTCGTCCGTCCGCCCGTATGTCGCCTGTGCACCGAAAAGTCCTCGGCGCAGCCCCACGCGCATGCGCGAAAGAAGAAAGAGATAGAGAGGCGCGCGATTGGTTGCGCCAGTAGTGATGTCTTTGCTTTCCGTTGCATGCGAGCGCGCGCGCAGCAGTTTCTCTCCGGCTGCGAAATGGGTAGGCCACGCTTCGTACGTGCTCCTGAGGGGCAGGCAGCTTTCGATCAGGAACGCCGCGAGCAGAACCGATAACGAGCTCGTCGACGCCGTGCTGATGCTGCAGCCCAGGCATAAGTACAGGCTCGTGCAGCCGAGCGGAAGCAGCAGCTGCGTATCAAGGATCAGTTAGCCTACTAAGCGGTCGTTTAATGAACCGTCGGGATTAATCCAGTGATAAACTTCATGGCCGCATGTACCAGCTTCGCTTGTTAACCATATGTACGGAGTGCTTGGCCGGTGATTTTTTTGCAGCGAAGCTGCATATATCTAGCCGATTCGCCTCCACGCCGAAATCTCCTCCGGCGCAACCCCATGCGCATGCGCGAAAAAAAAAACGAGTCGCAGCGGTCGCTCTCAATGTTATCTTATCGAACATGTTACTACGCATGACCTTAATGGCTCTATCAAGAACGTGGGATGGCGGCCTTCCTTCTTTCCCATTGGAGGCTCGAAAAGAATAATAAAACGCAATAGTGTACCCAACAATTGTCGACATTAAAGTAGACCTAGCGCGCCCCGACGGAAAGTGAGCTGGGGCGCTATAACGCAAAACTATTCCAATATATTTCTATTCCAATCTCGTGACGTCAAATTTGCGTAACCGCCAACGCAAACACCGGGCGGTCACCCGCAGGGTTGTCAGAACGGACCAGTCAAACGCTTTCCTCGTTCATAGGAGGTCACTTTTGTTTGCTTGAAAAACGAATAAGATTGCCTACACTGAGCGGCTTGTCGTATCTAATTGGCTGACAAGGGGCGACGAGAACGCTTAAGTGGAGAGGGATTCGATGGGGCCGAGCCACTGCACTGAAAGTCGATAACCGGACGAAGACGGTGGTGCCGGCGTCTACGATTGGTCGGCTTTCCCTTACTTAGCTTGCGGTGGCTGGTCGAAAATCGCGGCGGCATGCAACGGAAGCTCAAGAATGACGCTAAAACGGACCCTCAGCAAAGAAGAGTTAGCAGAATGAGGGGGTAAACGTGCCGAAAGTGCTCGAAAACGTTACACGGCCACGCAAAAAGCTTTATTATACGCAAATACACCCATGCTCTCCGGCAGGTGCGAGTAGCCAGCGTCTGAGCGATCGGCGGCAGCCATCTTCTATTCCATTTGGAACGGGGCAGCCTGCGGCTATTCCGAAGAAAATTCAGTTTCGTTCGGCATATTAATGCATCTTTATCGCGTACACGTCTCTTTGACGCGGTGAGTTCTTGCGATTTTGTGACGTCGCGTGACAGGCAGGTGAAGTGGGTGCAGCCCGAAAACTTTTTACCAATAGCCGAGGGCTAATAGCGAAAAGGGGTCGAATCAGAAATAACTGTTTTTCTTTTTTCTGTCAAATCATGCATAATCAGAGTGTACACATCCTATCAGATGGGGAGGTATCGCGGTTTTCGTAACGTCACGTGACAGACAGGTGAAGTGGGGGTGGTCGAAAAGAGTTTTTGACCAATCGTGGAGGGCTGATAGCAGAATTGAAATAGAAAAGTTTGGAATAGTTTTACGTTATAGCACCCCTGTATTCTTCCTGTTGGAACGGTTTGGAATTGAGTGCTAGACGGACGTCAATGTGCCGACCACGCGTCACCGGTCGTGTATAGATTTAACCTTTGGCAAGAACTCATGTAGCCTAGCAGTACAACCGGTCACGGTGTACCACAGCGACCACAGAGCTCTGGACATTGTGGTAGCGAATGAGAAAAAATAAAGACGGTAAAAACCAGGAAGTTAGGGCATGTGTGTCTATTCAATCAATATAGCAATCATATAGCAATCAATCTAAATCCACACAGTATTCAATATATTTCAATATAGTTTCGTTGGTTATCCTTCTTCACAGAGTGGAAGGGCACTAATTTTTTTTTTAGTTGCGGCTGTGTCATGGCCCTCGTTCCTAGCCACTGTACTTTGCTGCGTATTAGGCCAACGTGTGCGGTTTCTTTCGCGCAAACTCTGACGCCACTATAGTGTCATGTTCGAAGTGTGTGTTGCGTGGTGCTTTGTTGGGAAGTCTGAAGAATGCAAGAATGGGGGTTGCCTTGCTTCTAGTGGCTTTCACACTTTGGTTCGGCGTGAAAGTAAAATGCGTTGAGCAAGAAAGACAATAATTTTGTGATACTAACAGACATTTCGTTCAAATCAAACAAGGTTGGCCGCAGTTTGATCGGATTCTTGCGCGACGGAAGATGGCACGCTTACTCCCCGCTTTCCCCCAGTGCGCGCGCGAGATCGAGCCGCCATCGTCGGCTCACCCTCGCACGCTTTCACTTGCGCGTACAGCATACGATAAGCGCGGACGATGTTATCACGATCGGACTTTATACGAAACATCATAGCGACGGTGAAGACGACAGAATAAATGCTCCTTGAGTCTCCATATAATTGATATTGCAAAAGGAATAAATTTCTACTGACAACAGAGCCTCTAACCGACGACCAGGGTGCGCTGGACTGAAGCATTGAAGTTATTACAGCACAGACATGGCAGCGCAACACTAAATGCTGCTGTTAATGGTAAATAAGAATGGTAGAAAACTTTTCCGAGTGCCCGTCTACCCTTCCCAAAAAAATATAACGGGAAAAAATATTTGCGACATAAGCACTTCGTACGTGCACTGCTGCATGCCAATAGTTACCACAGAAATTTAGCTGTGACCCATACTTCAAACGGATTGCCAGGTGGCGACTTGGACTGTTCCATCTAGCGGTGAATACCGTACTAGAATGTATCTTACCCTGTAGTGCAAACTTGAAGATTCACATGGTTTTTATAACTCGAGAAGGTAGGTAGGCCCACTGCGTCAAGCAAACTTCACATATACTGAGTACTCGCGTGGCAGAGGCAGCGACCACCCCAGGTAACGTCACATGTGAGAGGATGCCACTCAAATGTCTACATCCGAACACCTACTGTGGAGGTACTTTTTAAAATGCGAGAGTTTAGGTTAGGAAAAAGTCAAGCCGAATTAGCACCACGGACTCATTCGTTTTGACGGAGCATATATGCACGTAAGCAGCTGCGGAAAAGATTGACCTCAAAACTCAACCTCACTGAGCATCGGGCCTCACCAAACCTCAAATTGATGCCTGAGATTGAGGTGAAATATGTAACTTCACGCGCAGAATTTTTTCCAAGCCGGCAACCTCACCTCACTTTCTGGGGTTGATGTTCAACTGAAGTTCAGGTCGACCACACGAAGTGAGAGCGTCGAGAGGTTGCCCATGGTTGGTGCTTGGGTCTATATAGTTCTGATGCTTACTTCGTTCTGCAGGCAGAAACGCTAAAACTCCAAGATGGCAACATTCCGAAGACGTTTCCCACTATGCGGCCCTGCCCCTTGCCCCGCCTCCATAGACTCCCTTGTCGTAGCATTCTGCTATCCGCCTTTGTTAATTGTGTTAAATGAAAAGAAAGAGAGATGGAAAAAAGATGTGCGAAGTTCACGTTTATTTCAAACCGTTCGTGATATTTTGAATGTCGAAAATGGGCGCAAATGCCACCCCAGCTGTTCATTATGTGTATTTTTTTTAATTACTTCATCTTTCGAGATGGGTATTCGTTAAAAAGGCCAAATTGGTGGTGCCCATACTTCATTTCTGCATACAGCTGGGGCGCTATAACGTAAAATTATTGCAAACTTTTCTATTCCAATTCTGCAATCAGCCCACCGTGATTGGTCAAAAACATTTTGGACCACCCCCCCTTCACCTGTCTGTCACGGGACGTCACGAAAACCGCGATAGATCCCCATCTGATATGACGTCCACACACTGATTATGCATAATTTGACCGAACAAAACAAAAATGGTGATATCTGATTTGACGCCTTTTCGCCATTAGCCGCCGGCTCTTGGTCAAAAGTTTTCGGGCTGCACCCACTTCACCTGCCTCTCACGCGACGTCATCAAACCGCAAAAATTTGCCGCGTCAAAGTGACGTGTACGCATTAAAGATGCAATAAAATGCCAAAAAAACGTGAATTTTCTTCTGAATAGCCGAAGGCTGCCCCGTTCCGAAAGGAATAAAAGATGGCTGCCGCCGATCACTCCGGCACTGGATACTCGCCTCTGCCGGAGAGCATGGGTTTATTTGCGTGTAATAAAACTTCTTGCGTGGCCGTGTAACGTTTTCGTGAACTTTCGGCACGTTAACGACCTCGTTGTGCCAACTCTTCTTTGCTGAGGATCCATTTTAGCGTCATTCTTAAGCTTAAAACTCTACAGAGGATTTGCTGCAGTAGTCGGCAATGCAGCACCACCTCCGAGAGCTGCATTTCGTAGTTTCCGAAAGGGTGCGGCCAAAATCCACATGGGATGAGAGGCGATGTGTTTGCGGTGAACGAGACTGGGGTCCGCGCGGCGATGGTGAGCGGCTGTACCATGTGTTGCTAGCAGATTTGTCAGCGCTGTTAGACAAGGCGGTGGGTGAAACGTCGCGGGCATTTTCATCAAAACGGCTCAGGTTGGTCGGCGCGCGAGGTGTTGAGGGCCACGAGTTGCGACAGTATCGGGCGACATGACTAATGCCGCGACAGGGGAAACATATCGGCTGGTCATCCGCCTTTCTCCACTCAGTCGGGTTGCGATAACGCGGAGAGAAGCGTCGGGGTGGAGCGAAAATAGTAGAAGGGCATTCATTAGCTCTAGGAATGGCGACAGCACACACAGAATGTAAACCAATGTTTTCAAGTTCCTGGCGAACGATGGCTTGTACGAGGTGAACTGAAATTGTGGTAGCATCACGGCTACAAGAACAGAAAGCTGCGGGCGCCATCGCATCCTGTTCACGTCTAACGATTCGCACAACGTCCGCTGATGGCGATGCATGCTGCTGCGCGGGTTGATCTTCACACGTCGACGTCGCGGCAGTATTGAGAAGTCGGGCGAATGGTTGCAAGACGCGACGGCTTTTGGCCTGCTCGAATTGTCGGCACTCTTTACTGATTGCATCAGCTGTAGAGCAGCTTTTGCACATAGGCAGATTAAATGCGTCCTCAGAAATGCCCTTAAGCACGTGCCCGACCTTCTCAGCTTCTGTCATATCGCGATCAGCTTTACGACAAAGTGCGAGTACGTCCTAGATGTACGAGACATAGGACTCCGTGGGGGATTGGGCACGGTAGGCGAGTTCCTGCTTTGCGGCAATTTTACGGCCGGCTGGTTTGCCAAACGACTCTGTAAATTTTCCTTTGCCTAGGTCTCAGCTGGTTAGCTAGTCTTCGTGATTTCCGCACCACACCTTTGCCGTGCCTTTTAGGTGCAACAACAGGTTAGCTAGCACAAGCGTAGGGTCCCATCTCTTGATTCCACTCACGCGTTCGTACATGGCCACCCACTCTTCAACGTCGGCGCCATCGGTCCCGCAGAAAGTTCCAGGATCCTTGGGTCGCACAACTACAACCGAAGGTGACAGTGACGTAGCGTGCGGCGGTGACGTAGGAGGCGGCAACGACGTTGATGCCGAATGCTCACCGCCATTCATGGTGCGGACGGCGATGCGACGTCCACTGCGGAGCTCAGTTTCCAGCCATGGTACCCCGCGGTGTTACAGGGATGTTGGGAGTATAGGAGATTTTATTTACAATATATATACAAAATGAGTAAGATTAGATAAGATGGCTGACCACCATCAACACGAAACAGCCAGTGTGCCGGGATCTTCTCCTTCCTCTCTTCTTTCATCCTCCCGTAACGATATTTATCAATTCTTACCTCACAATGTTCTCCTTCATTTCCGTTGCTATTCTTCGTTTAAGAAATATAGGCTTATGCTTTGTTAAGCCAATTTTTGCAGCTGTGAAAGGCTGAAATAAGCCCTATTTAAAATGAGGGGCTCCTTTTTTTTCGACCAACTCGCCATTTCACACCAACGTTTCGTTTAATTGACACCTAAGGCAGCAGCTGTATTATGGGCTAGATGTCACCGAACCAAATTCTAGGGTGTCGCCCAAAAAAAGATTTGCGCGCGTTAAGCAGCCTTGGCCGAATATGTAGTAACGCATATGTCAGAATGATAGAGCTCTGTAATCGAGAAAACGCGGGACATTACGACAACACCGCAAATGGCGAGACTGCGCCACGGTTTCTCTATCACTTCTGCCGACCCCATGCTTCTGTCAGGGTTTGACATTTTACTCTCTCCGGATGCCATCAAGAGGAGCGCACATAGAGTCCTCTAATGTGATAGCCATTCTTAGGAACGTGGTTTTAACTGTCGAAAGGAGTAGTTACATTTGACAGGTTCGTTTTTGTGCCAACTGTCGTGAAAAAAAAAAATGTGACGACGCAGTTTCTAGGCTGTCCCAAGCATTTTACAAATAATCGCTCAGCACCTATGCAATATAGGAGAAAGATTTGCAACTGAGCACAAGAGAAACAAGGAAGTAGGCTACAACACATGTTGCAGAACACCTGTAAAACCACTCCAAGGAGCAGTTCAAACGACGATATCAACGGAACTGAGGAGCAAAGTGAAAAATGCGACGTTGGAGCTGGCAATTTGATCTATACGGCATGTTTGCTCAGAACTAGTCAAACATAACAAACTAACTCTTTAAAATTTTTCTTTTTCTTTTCGATTTACTTGTAATGCGTGAGCAGGTTCCGCATTTGCACGAAGTTTACTCTCGAGCTTTGTGCCATCGAGCTCGCTTGCTTTTGAACTCATCTCGCTCCTATAGAATTCAATCCCCATTAATTTAAGTTCGAAGCAGACAGTCCTGATATGCACAACTTGCGCAAGCGAGGCACCGAAGCAATACCAGCATGGAAATGGATAGGCGATGCACCTGTGTACCCATTGCGCCTCGATTGCATGAGGAGGCATTGTTGCACGCGCGAGTGCTCTTCGGAGTGAAGGTGGCGTTGTGCGACCGTGTAAAGAGGCCGCCATGCTGCGGAGAATATTTTTTAATTGGACAATAAATTCATACAAGACTGAACGGTCAACGCGCAGATACAAAACAAAATTTACCTGAAGTAGTAGCCAGCCACTTCAACGAACATGGTCATATATTCGCCAAAGCCCCCAAGGCTCTATATACTACAAACAAATTTCTTTCACCTTGCGAGAGGAAATATACGTCACCATACCTCATACACAAGTTTAAATGCCTACACCCGACGGGAATTAATTTGGGACGTGGCAACTTGGAATCTTTAAAAGCTGTACCTTAAATCTGGAATTATCATATCATCAGCCAAGGCAGAAAACACATTGTGCCACCAGCTAAACTTAATTATTAACTTCACCTATTCCTTCATTTCCAATATTTCCCTGCCTACTACTGAATTTATTACACTCTTTCATGCTTTTACATTTTTTTCAACTTGACGACCCCTTGTTTTATGTACACTCTTCACTTCTAAAGCCATACTAACGTGGCGCCAACAACACCCCTGCATGCTCCCTAACCTCTCCCTTCCCCAACACAATCTCACGCCCTTTTTTTATTCTTGTTCTTTTCCCTCAATCGCTGCAACAAGCCGGTCGTCATTAGAGGGGAAGCGATAACCGACGGGTCAGTCGGAAGCGCCCAGGGTTCCGGATGTGGCCCGAAGGCCAGGGTTAGGAAACGCCTCTATGGCACGAGCTTGTGCATATGCATACTCTAAAAACGTGCGTACTTTTAGGCACACGATGTTTTCACTACGTTTTAAGCAAAGATCAAAAAATTATTTTTCTACAGACGAACTTAACAAAATAATACTTACCTAAGGAAACGGTTACTTATTCACAAGCATCAACTTTATTACACCACGAAAGCACTTTGCCCGTGATTTTGTTGGCCACATGTGGCAGCACGCCGGTCACATTTAAGACGATAGTATCGTACGCGAACGGTGCCATAACACACCAGAAGTACGATACTTAGAGTGTAGAAAGCCGGAAATATAATGCTTAGTTCAACAAAATTCTGATCACTTCTCCTTATAGGTTCGCATGCACAAAACGCTTCCGACGCCGACAATATTGCTGAGCTAGGTTACGTGCTTTGCAAAAGCCCACGAGAATATTCAATAGCGTTCTCGCATGCGTCCGTCGTGCTAAAGCTACGTTTGTAGGTACTACTAATTCATTGCTTGTTTCTTGGCCCGCTTTGTGGAACGAAAATGTTCCGCAGCATGTTACACTCCTGTAACGCATGTAGGCGAAAGCCTGCTGCATACTTGGCAATTCATTCATTTACACGATCGGAGGGGTCAGACTTCTTGCAAGGCATAAGAAGCCGCAGTGTTATGTGTGGCTAGCCTTTGTCTGAGAGTTTAGGCCTCCTCTCTGCGTTGCCGTCTCGCATCGTAGCCTAGTTGCTTTCGCAGTTTGGCTTCTTCGGCTCGTTTTCGACACTTAGCTGCGGCTTCACGCACGCCTATAGAGGGCTCAGACTTGCTCCAACGAAGTTTCTCTTCGACTTCACGTTGCATCCGCTCAGCAGGGGAAAGCAGGGGAAATCAGCACTGGCGGTCGAACGCCTTGCTCCCGCCGCTTCACACGTCGCACTCCGTTTTTCGCTTGGCGAGCATCATTGTACCATAATATAGTCACCTGCCATGTACCTCTCCCTGTATATCCCACTTCCCCTTACCCAAGTGAGGATAGAAGGCTAGACACACACTCTCCAGACATGCATCTCCTGCTTTCTCCTACTTAAAACCTGCTCCTCCTCCCTCCCCCTCGGCTGTATTGCACTATGGAGGGAGGTATGCAACGCTTTATTGATGGTTCATATGCTTGTTTTGAGCTTGTTCTTTATTGAAAGATATGCTCTAATGCGTGTTGTATGGTTGATATCAATGAATATTTATTGTTTCCTTCAATTCGCTGAGCGCTTGTAGCCTCGGCCTTAAGGGGCTATGAGCCATTGCATTTTTTTACTTGCTTACGGAGGTAAGAGTCTCTCCATTTTTGCTTGCTTATAGGGGTATGCGCCATTGCTGATATTTTTTGTACTACTAGACTTGACGCCGCATTTTTAAAGGGCCCCTCACCAGGCTTCATAGCCAATTTTGGTTATACACTGGAAGTTGTTACGTGTCCTCTAGGGAGCGTTCTGCCGCAAACATTTTTCAAATCGGCTCATTAATAACCGAGGCAGAATTATTTCAGTGCCGCGAACCTGTGATTTCAGCAGGGGCGCTCCTCTGCCAAGAAAGATTCTCTCTCCACTCGCCCCGTCTAGACTACGCAAACGAAATTCCTTCGCTGCGTTCTCCTATGCCGCACCTCGAGGTTGGCGTGACGCATACGTCACAGGCCCCGCCTTCATTTCTTTTCGTCCTCACTCTTTTTTCCGGCGCTATGCACTTCCGCCGACGTCGTCGCGCGCGAGCTGTTATCTCGTTCGCGCAGCGCACCATTTTGCGCGCTCTGCACAAGGAAACATGAATAGCGGTATAATTCAGTGCTACACGAATACTGAGGCAGAACAGGCGATTCGCAGAGCATGATCACGCGCTGGAACATCGTAAAAAAATGTCATAGTTTCGGTACCTGCGCACGTGACCGCACGATAGTGGGAACAAGCAGACGAATCGGAAGTGCACCTCTCTTGCTTCGGGGCAAACTCAAACAAGAGACACGCAGACATTTCCTTTGTGTGTTTTAATATTTCTCTAAACTTCAATTCGTCAATTCAAGCAACAGATCGCACAGATAACAGATGTTGTCTTGAATAATTTTCGAAGTCACGTGTTACCACGAGCGACGCCACACTGCGGACACAAGAATGTAGGCGCAGGCACACGAGTACGTCATCCTCCGGTTTGGAGAGCGGCGGCCACGAGGAGAAGCAAAAAAGGCCCTCGGTTTGAAATTTCAGATCTTTACGCGGCGCGTAGCGATGTAATACTTTGCAGACACGATAGTGTCCGCGCATTGTATGATCTGCGTTTGTCAGCTCAAAATGGCCAGACCTGGTGAGGGGCCCTTTAAGGCCATTGCAACGAACCACTTGCGGTTTTCGCCTTACAAAAATGCAGCAGTAATTTGCCGGCAATTTCGAGAGAAGTGCGTGAGCATTTAGCCGCACCTGCTTTATGTCCCAGATCATTGATTTAAAGTTCGTTCACCACATTGCAAAATACAAACACACAAATATATATATATATATATATACATATCGTGCGCGTATTGCAAAGACGTGAGATCGTTCCCCACCTGCGGAAAGTTGTTTTTTCATCCACTGCCGTTGCCATTAATTATGGCTTGTTATGATATGTATATAAACATATATATATATATATATATATATATATATATATATATATATATATATATATATATATATATATATATATAGAGAGAGAGAGAGAGAGAGAGAGAGAGAGAAAAAGCTTCACCCCCTTTCTCTCTCAACCACGTGACCAGCTTCGCACACTTCGCACACAAACTTTTCTTCACATTGACACTCCTGATGCTAACGCAATAATAACAAAAACAATGTTCGACAGCATGACCGTCTCTTTACACGGTCGCACAATTACGTTTGCACGCCGCCTTCACTCCGAAAAGCACTCGGGCGTGCCAACAATGCCTCCTCGATCGAGGCACTGTGCGTACATTGGTGCATCGCCTATCCCCTTCTATTTTACTATTGCTTCGGTACCTCGCTTGCGCAGGTGGAGCGTAACACGACTGTCTGCTTCGAGCGTAAGCTAATGGCGATCGAATTCTATAGGAGTGCAATGCGTTCAAAAGGACACGAGCTCGATCGCACAAAGCTCGGGTCCAAACTTAGCGCAAATGTGTAACATGCTCTCGCATTACAGGTAAATCGCAAAAGAAAAAAGAAATTAAAGAGTTAGTCTGTTATGTTTGACTAGTTCTGAGCAAACATGCCTTAGAGCTCAAATCGCCAGCTCCAACGACGCATTTTCACTTTGATCCTAAGTTTCGTTGATATGGTCGTTTGAGCTGCGCACCCGAAAGGTTTTACAGGTGTTCTGCAACATGTGGTGTAGCCTGCTTCCTTGTTTCTGTTGTGCTAAGTTGCCAGCGTTTCTCCCATATTGCATACGTGCTCAGCGATTCTTTGTAAAACGTATGGTACAGCCTAGAAGCTGTGTCATCACATTTTCTTTTTCTCGAAAGTTGGCACAATAACGAACCTCTCCAATGTAACTACTCCTTCCGACCGTTAAAACGACGTTCCTAACTCTATGTGCGCTCCTCTTGATGGCATCCGGAGAGAGTGAAATGTCAAAACCTCACAGAAGCATGGAGCTGGCAGAACTGATCGTGAAACCGTTTCGCAGTCTCGCCCTCTCCGGTGTTGTCGTAATGTCTTGCGTTCCTTTAGTTACAAAGCTCTATCATTCTGACATATGCGTTACTACATATGCGGCCAGGGCTGCTTAACGCGCGCAAGTTAATTTTTATCGACACGCTAGAATTTAATTTGGTGACATCTAGCCCATAATACAGCTGCTGCGTTAGGTGTCAATTAAACGACACGTTGATGTGAAATGGCGAGTTGGTCGAAAAAATAACGAGCCCCTCAGTTTAAATAGGGCTCTATTGAGCCTTATTTAAACGATACGCCATGATACCTATTTCAGCGCCTCAGCCACACAGGGTATCGCCACTTCTGTATACCGCGGTGACGACACCTACGTTGAGCTACTGGGGCCAACGTCCAATGAAAGACCATGCCGCTGCCTTCCAGCTACCCCATGCATTGCACCCCATACTCCTTGTCGCCATCTTAACTCCTTCAAAATTACCCGACAGACTGCTACTACGCTACCCAAATCATTCTTTCAACTGATGTCTTTTTGGGTCTTTGGCGTTACTCGCGCACTGACCGCCTTACCGGCTCTTCTAGAGCCGCAAAAACATGCCGCCAACGCCCCCTAATGCTACCTAACCTCTTGCTTCCCCAACACCCTCCCATGATCTTTTTGTTTTCTTGTTCTTTTTTCCCCTCTTGGTGCCTTTTTTTTTCTCCGTTCTTTTCTTCCTTTTCTTTTTTCCTCGCCTTCCCCGTCCGCCGCTCTTGTCCCCTCGTCTTAGGAACCACACTTACAGACGTCAGGCGATAGTGGTCCCTCTCTTTGCAGTGTTTCCTTTTACAGCCAGCCGCCAGGGACAACAAGCACACGTAACGTCACTCTACTAACCCATTAAAACTAACATGCCGAGGATGACGAGGCCGCCTTTGAAGAAGATAGGTCCTCCTATCGAAACGTTTGCCAGCCTTTCGGAGGCACTTTATCCCTATTTATAACCTTGATACCACATTGTGATGCCAAGCATTTTAAGTATTTTATTGTGTTGCAATAGGCATTGTAATGCCAAACATAGTCAACAGGTTTCTGATGCGTTCCAGTCAATGGTTCCAGAATCCTTCAAAAGCAGCAGGAAGCATGTCATAGAGCTGTTCAGCGAAGCTGTAATACTTCCTCCGCGGTTAAAGTGACGAAGTTTTTTTTCATGATTGTTAGTAATGATACTCGCGCGTGAAAACAAACCAACTGCTGAAGGAGACGTAGGCCAGACATCCTGCAAATTCGCTTTGCATTATCTCCTTGCGCCCTTTTAGTGCCAGTTGAAGATGCCACACACTTTGAAGCCTAATTTTTCTTTGCCGAATTAAGCCGCACAGTGGCTATGATAGGGATCCTAAAACTTGTGAGATTGGGCAAACCGAAGACTGTACTTCAAGAATTTCATTTTCTGTACTTCTGTAACACAAATTTCAAAAAAAGATTCACCCTGAGAAATGTTCGTGACAAGGAATAATTTCACAAGGAAAAAGAATATCTGTTATAATCATCAGCATATCCTGCTCTCCTTCTCCTTCTCTCTCTCTCTCTCTCTATATATATATATATATATAGAAGTTTCCAGCTACACGTGTCCCAATATATATATATATATTGGGACACGTGTAGCTGGAAACTTCTGAGCTGGGGGCGGCGGTAAAATAAGTACGGGTGTGGAGTTTGAATTATGGTACAAGAACTCACGAGGAAACTTTGCCACCTGAGGCAAAACGCCCAGTCTTCAAATTTCCGTATTTCTTTAGGTATTTGCAGCGGCATCTCATCCAAGAAAGACCACGCGTAGATGAATTCTCGTGTTTGCCTATATTGTCGAAGTTTTATCCTCGGTAAAGTAAGCTTGCAATTCAAAGGCGAAACAAGGCTATATTGCGAAGTAGGGAGCGTGTAGAGAACGCCTAGTAAAGAAGAAGAAAAACATTTCATGTCACATTCAATTTCGGCGTACCCTACTTCTTTTAATGTCATACTTAGTTAGAGTCCCCGTGATTGCAAAGCTTAGGAAACTTCTAGACGTCGAAGACAGATCGGCCAGAAAAAGTTGGATAGACAAATACTGAGGACATGTCTGTACAAGTTCCCTAGAAAAGCTCGCACCGAGTACACGTTCTATATAAAAACATTGGCATTCGCAGTGTTCGAGCTCCACGTCAAAAATGAAGAAAAGCAAGTTTTCACTACATCATTTTACTGCCCTACACCATGCAGACGGGCATAAAGAATTAGCAATAACGACGTGAATACTCGAGCAGAAAGAAATTGCTTGTTCATCAGCAAGAAATTGTCTTAGAATGCTCTCGGTTAGGAGGTAGGGATGTGTACGAGAGAAAAACCAAAATTCCTTGAAAATTGGTATCAGTGTACATTTTGTTTGTAGCAGCTGCAGCACAGAATGACTGCATATGAAGCTGTATGATTTATTATTTATTAGATTTTTTTTCGGAAATGTAGCTGCACTCGAAGTATTTGCGAAGAGCTCGAAAAATTTGTCCTCTCTTATATCACTTCTTTATTCAAAATCAGGAAGTGCTCAAACACAGTAAGCGTTCTGGCGCTGACTGCGAATTTGTTAGGTCTTCCGCCAAGAAGCATTCGACTGTTCAAAAACTGCTCACTCATGATAGCGGCTAGAGTTAATCGGGGCTCATTGAGTAGAGCAATAGAAAAGCTTGAATCCTGCTACTTGTAAAAGAGAAAATCGCACTTCTCCCAAAAAATCACATCTGTCCTGATTCGAACACGGTTCGCGATCCGTCATTGTTTAGCAAGTGCGATATACACGTGTTGACATTACCGTCGGAATGAAGCAAATAATTCGCTGCTCCAAATGCAACATCAATAATGTCTATACATAGGTGAATCAGCGCAGGCTTCGTATAACGCAGCAAGCGCGTCGTTGCGAATACGGTAAATGATTCGTATTCTTCTCCTCTCCATATGCAAGAAATGAATAACAATTTCTCTTAGAGTGCCCAGCCTGTAGAAGTGAAATAACTTTTTGAGGAAACAAAATGGTAAAAATTAGTCAAGCACCACATGCGCTGACAAGCACATTAGGCACCACCTTGTCTTTCTAGGCCCCCGCAGTAGGCTTTAAGCTGCTTGTTGGCTTATCTTCGGGATATTGCCTTGTCTTGCAAGCTCAGTAAATGCTATATTTGCCTATTGGAATCCCCAGCCTTGATTTTCACGGGGCCTTGATTGTGAATGTAACACACCAACGGTTATTTTGCATGGAAATACACAGTGTATGTTTTTGGCACCTTTTTTTTCCCTTTTATTTCCGCCTCTCTCGTAAAATATTCAATGCCTCATTTCTCCTCCGATGCATCGTAGCATGTAGGCGACTTTAGAAACGACAACAGAAATGCCGCCTTGAAGAAGACAAGTCCACTTGTCGAAACTTTGGCTACTGCTTTCACATCGTTCTCGTTTTGCTCATCGTCTAGAATTTCCACCTCCCACCTTCCACGTGTTTTCCCAGCAGACATGTATGTGTTTTATAGAAGAACACTCTCTCTGTGCCGTGAAGTTTGTTTTTGCAGTTGCTTTAGAATGGTTGCTGTTTGGTCAGCTATCTTAATGCAGGCGTGGAAGGATGTCGTGCGGTTTTAAGCACAGGGAATACATAATGGAACGTTTAAAATATATCTACCTCGATTTGAGTCATTTTAAGGTCACTTTTTGGTTTAAAACACATGCACGTTACACTGTTATGACTATGTAATTAGATTCCTGCTAAACAAATCGCTACGTATACATTCCGTCGCATAACAGTGTGTTCTTGAATTGCAATATCAATTGACTTCTAGTCAAGGAAGCGATGCTAACCAGAAAAAATAGTGTCGTTTGTTATCCATGTGTGCGAGAAAAGCGATATCGAAAGATTGCAGAGAGAAAGAGACAGAGGAAGCAAGTACGCGGTGAATCCGCGCATGCGCGAAGGAGAAACCACTAAATCGAAGGCGTTCATGCAGGCTGGTCACGCTTAAGAAGCACAAAAAAGACTTCGGTGTGCATTGTGGGCAGGCAAACTACGAAAATGGTCTTCGCGAAGCGCATGCATGAACAGCAGCTGATCGTCCAGCTGCCGCATGTTCCTGTGAATCGGTGAGCATGGTCTCCCGTTTTCGTGTGGGGTTTTTTGACAATAAGGTGATCTTCTGTAAAGAATATCCACGACGTTTGAAGGCGCAACGTCCCGCTGTCGTGCTCTGTAGCCTTTCCTTCTGGCTTACCAGGTGGGCCTCCATGACTTGTGGTGCCTTGTTCTACACCCCTGTCAACTGAAGGCGAAAAGTGGCCGTTACGGGTGGGTGTCCAAGCCCCTGTTTATACGCCTTGCGTATGAATTGGTCGAGTGCCTCCACTTCCGAATCACCCAAATTTAAATATGGTGCCGAACACGCAATGCGGCTCACAATCAGATCGCGCACTAGTAAGATAAGGTCCTGTTCTTCGACTCCACTCTTCCTGCTGGTAATATCAAATCTGGTGTCGAAGAAACGACCAAGCATCTCCTGTGTGGCTGCCTTACATACGAATACGAGAGGAGTGCCCTTCGTACAGCCTTGGAGCACTTAGACGACCATCCTTTCAGAGAGGAGATCTTGGGCCCGTAGCCTCCTGCGTCTTGTAAGTGCAAGGCCACAAAGGCGCTGGTGCGTTTCTTGAAATTCGTTAGCCTGTATGACCACCTGTGACTGACTCAGTGATGAACGCTTGTGCGCGTAAGAGCACAACCTGTAAACTTCTTTTTTCTTTCTCCTCTTTCAACCCGATTTTCCCCTTCCCCAATGCAGGGTAGCCTACCGCGCTCAGCCTGGTTAACCTCCCTGTGTTTCCCTTACGACTTCTCTCTCTTGTTGATTCATGCGCAGGATCTGCGTGGTCATATGTTGTAGGTTCTGCATGGCGCATCCTTCGCCCCCATCTTTTTGTAAGTGTAAGCCGATGATACGAAGCCTATACTTCCCTCCTAACATGAGTAACTTGAATTTTTCTGAAGATATAAATAATTTAGTTGAACTTATTGATGTTGTAAAATATAATGTCCGGGTAGCTGGCGATTTCAATTTTCCGTCTATCGTTTGGGATTTTTCTCGCGCGACACCTATGCGTTTATCATCCCCTCGCTGTGATGGGCTGTTCTTCTATATCTAATTTCTGGGATTAACGAAGTTTAACACGGTTCGAAATTCCGCTGTTAATGTTTTAGATCTGATTCTGTCTAATTTCCGCGTTGCTGATTTTTCAGTTGCTTTTAGCGGTGTGGTTCCTGTTGACCATTGGTATGTTCCGCTCGAATTTGCAGTTTTCCTAGAGGCGATTCATGTTTTCAGCGAGCCGTTTCGCTCATTTGTTTTTCCATACAGTGACTACCTAGTTCTTTACCACTATTTTAATGGTGCCGACTGGTCTGAATTGTACCGTCCCACAGATATCAACAAAGCAGTTAGCATCCTTACTGATAATGTACAATGTGCTTCGGAAGCCTTCCTTCCCTGCTAAGAGTTTCGTCCTCCTCGCTGCCCAACGTGGTTTTTTAAGGAATTACGTGGTCGACTGCGTAAAAACGAAGGGGCCAGAGGAAGTTCAAGAAAACAAAATGATCGGAGTGGTACGAAACATTTAGTGTCTTGCGAAGTCAGGTGAAATTCATAATGCGCCGAGACAGTGATGCATAGGTTAACCTTGTCGAAGAGCCCGTAAAATGCGATCCAAAACGTTTATGGTCCTATGTAAAGGATTACAGTTCTGAGCGGGCTGAGATTATTGTCATAAATCATCCATCACGTGGCTTTTTTAGAAACTGCAATAATATCGCCAATGCATTCGCTGAACATTTTCCCCCAGTTTTCCTTAATACAGCGCATGCTAATAGCTCTGGTGACTGTCTGGATAGCTTCAGTGACCACTTCGACATTTCAAGTTTTACCGAACAAGATATCGCGGCGGCCGTAGATAAGATGAAACCAAAGCATTATCTTGCTTACGACCATACACCAAGTTTTGTTATCAAAGGCTGTCCTATTTTTGTTCCTCTCCCTAGGTACATCTTTAATCTTGCTTTGCGTAGAAGTGTTTTTCCTTCTTCTTGGAAGAACGCAATGGTTGTGCAAGTGTATAAATGTGGCAGTATGAGTGACATCAAAAATCATCGCCCAGTGTCACTCTTGTCTCCGTTTGCAAAATTGTTTGAAATAGCTATGTTTACACATCTGTCGTTTTTCTTTAAGCATAATATTAGTGTATACCAACATGGATTTGTTTATGGTAGGTCTGTGGAAACAAACCTAGTTTCTTTTCTTAATGCTGCAAGACCCGCTGTTGCTAACCGAAAACAGTTAGACACCGTATACTTCGACTTGTCAAAAGCATTTGATGTTGTTTCTCATGATCTTCTTATCCACAAACTCTTAAGTTACGGCATTAGTACTAGCCTATGCACGCTTATTATATATTAATTAATATTAATTATTAATGACCACCTGCCAACTCGGTTCAATTATGTTCGCGTTGGTGCTAAGTATTCTTCACCTTATGAATGAACTTCCAGTGTTTGGCAGGGGTCGATCTTAGGCCCAATATTTTTAAATATCTTTGTTAGTAACCTTGAAGAATGTTTGTGTTATTCGCGTCTCCTTTTATACGCTGATAATATTAAACTTGACCGTGAACTAGAATCAGAGCATGATTGTGAATTATTACAACAAGAAGTTAATTCTGTTCCGGTGTGGTGTGCTCGCCACTTTTTGCGCATTAATACAACTAAAACACTTGTTTGCTTCAATCGCAAAATGTGCCCTTAACTATACGAATACTCACTTGACAACATTCGTTTGAAAAGAGCGACTTGTACGCGCGACTTAGTAATATTGGTTGACTCCTCGCTAACTTTCTAAGAACGTGCTTCAAGCATCGTTAATGTATCGTACAGGAAGTTAGGCCTCATATCAAGGATGACTAAAACGTTTACGAATGTGAACTGTGTTATTCTTATTTATTCTTTTTATGTCTGCTCGAAGCTAGAGTTTAATTCTGCCATATGGAACTGTATTAATTTGACCAATGTTGCAAGAATTGAATGCGTTCAGCGATGTTTCATTCGTATTGTGTACGATCGATTTCTCGGACGCCGTGTATTTTATGCCTATGAGCGTGTACTGCGCATGCTTAATGTTATTCCCCTAGAAGTAAGGCGGAATTACCGGATTACTTCTTTTTGTATAAACTAATTCACGACCAATTTTTCTGTCCGCGGTTAATGTTTGCCGTAACGTTCTGCGTGCCTCTCCCTGACCTACATAATCCTAGCATTTTCTACGTGAATTGCTCTTGCACCTCTCACGCTATATAACACGTCTTGTAACACAGGAAAATACCGTGCGTGATGACCTTGATATATTCAGTTCTACTACTTGCTCATTATCTGACTTCTGTCTCTGAATTATTCAATTTTTTGTTGCACCTTGTACCACTGTTTGAGATATTCTGTTTTGTTGTTCAATTTTGTGTTCTTTATGTAACACAAGTGCACCAATTATAGGGCGCGAAGCTGTTTTTGGGCATTTTAGTAAAAATAAACAAAAAAATAGTTAGTTCTACAACGAGGTAATGTATAAGTATGTCGTTTTCTAGTTTCATATGGTGTAATATGCGGGGTGAGTTTCACTCGGCGAAATTGTATCGGCTTAACGACATTCCTGTGGTAACTTTGTGTCTGCGACAGTGACGGGGCCACATTATCTTCCGCGACCAGGATTAAGTGAGCTAGAACAGTTCGTGATAACTGAACTCAACTCTCTGTGCACATTCAGAAGCTTGGACACTTCTAAACAGGGCATTGATATTTACGTGCAATTCTAAATTGAGTAAGTCGTCTGTGATAAGAAGTGAATTGAACGGCGCTAATGTCGAGACTATAGAGCGCCGAATTATGCTGAATGTTACCGTTGTAAGCTCAGCAACCTCTGAAAATTATGCAGTCTGTCGCTTGGTCATTTATCACCCCCGTCTTCACTGCCTTGATCCGTCACAAATAATCAAGCTTTCAAGCAATTGAGGATACGTTGCTCGCGTCTATCAGAATCACCGTCGTCATCGTACAGAATAATCATGTTTTGTCTGAACTTGCGGGCGCCAGGACATATAAATTGTCTAGCGACCTCCACCAACCCATTTCTTGCGTCAACTGAAGCCATCAGCCGAGAGATGCTCATTTAAACAATGACCTGTGGATGCGTTTCCTTGCCTCTATCTCTTATTCAACTAAAGATGGCAATCTTTTTTTCATCGCAGTATGAATTTCAGATAAATACTTTCACACATTTTTTGCACTTATGTCATTTTGCCCACTTAAATTGCATAGATAGTGTGCTTTCGTTGCTGGTGCCCGTAGGGGTACGCATTGTGGGATTAGTCTGTATAATGCCCGTTCTTCATGCATTTTTCGTTTTCGTTCTTTCCCGAGCAGCAGATCTTGCTTTTTGGAATAGCTGACTCTTACGAGAGCCAACGTATATTCTTTTTCGACATCTGAAATAATAAAAGTAGTATATTGCACCATTTTAGGCTGTGTTTCTCTGTAATGAGGATTCGCGCATTCACGGTGATGAGGTTTCGCGTTATGTTGCTCTACCATATTATAATGCGTTCCTTTTTCCTTTGGGGCATTTTGTGATTTGCGATGTATTCTTGTAGTTACTGCAAGTTGAGCAAGTCGATATTCATTTATTGTGACTAATGCGCAAGTGGGAGAAGGATAAGAGTAGAGAAATAACCACAAAGACGTTGCGTTCGCTCGGTCCTTGTTGTTTACTTCTCTACCTGTATTCTCGTCCTCCTTGGGGGTTAGTCATAATGTATATACACTGTGGGTGCTTTTAGCGTGGCTCGCCGTTTTTATTCGTATATAATCGTCATCATTATCGTATATCTTCTTGGCGGGTGCTATTTGCGGCCTCGCCTAATAAAGGCCTTCGGTCTGGTTCCGTTCTTTCAAGTGATGTAGGTTGTCCTCAATCCCAACGCCGTACCAGCTTCCCGCTCTTACCGGGTGCTGCGCTGAGGCCGCTGGGATTGTCCGCCTACAAGCAAAACGTTGGACTCCAGCGGCTATGATTCTACTAGCCCTACAACTCCAGAAGCCCCATGCACCCTAGTGTGGACTGTTAATATTTGTCAGCGTGATCTCGAAGTGTCCGCAGGACTCCGTGGTGACGACGTTGAAGGCTGGAAAGACAGCAACAACAGTCAGCGACATAACAAGTGAGACGACCCTGACAGTTAAGAAACGTTGCATTCTACTTCAATCACGTCGTGAAAACATGGTTTCGTGGCCAAGAACAGGAAATCGCTGATTTTACCCCACTTACTGAGAAGATCCGACAGCTGTTCGGCACTACTTCTGGCCGATCTGATGTCGCCAATATGAACCTCGCCCACCGCTGCCAAGATGAAGCCGAGTTGTATACTTCGTGCATTGAAGTCGTCTTGGCGCTTTGCCGATGCGCGATAAGCGAAATGGCAAAGTGATAACGTCGTGGCGACAACGATAAGCGACATAACAAGCGATAAACGCCTTGGTGGTTCAAAATCTGACTGTGGTTACTTACATCACCGCTACATAGCGGCTTGAGGAGCATCACTCCCATCAGGCACAGTGTCTCTACAACATTGCGCATCTTCCAGGTGAGGAAGGAAGGAAGGAAGGAA
Organism: Dermacentor andersoni; assembly: GCF_023375885.2. Taxonomy (NCBI): domain Eukaryota; kingdom Metazoa; phylum Arthropoda; class Arachnida; order Ixodida; family Ixodidae; genus Dermacentor; species Dermacentor andersoni. The sequence goes on from NC_092819.1 coordinate 72,158,510, forward strand.
AAAGTGGAGAAGGAAGGCAGGGAGGTTAACCAGTTTTGCCTAACCGGTTTGCTACCCTACACATGGGAGGGGGATGGGGGGGATGAAAGATGGGGAGAAGAGATAGAGGGCACATAACACGGCACACACATCGTTGGTTACAGTCTGTCACTCTTGTGTGGTACGTGACATCACTGTCACAGTCGCTTGTCCAAGCCCGTATCCTTCATAAACCGAAGTAGTCCCTTCGTCGCCTTCAGCTGCGATGTCTTCAGTCGGCGATATGTGAAAATGGTTGCAACTGACAATGGTCTACTGTCAAGGTGCGCTAGAACGGACGCCATGGACTGTCTCTGAACATTATATTCAGGACAGTCGCACAGAATGTGTTCCAGCGTCTCCTCGCAAAGACAGGCATTGCAGAGAGCGTTGTCGGCCATTCCAATGCGAAACGAGTAAGATTTCGTGAAGGCCACCCCTAGCCATAAGCGATAAAGCAGGGTGGCCTCACTTCGGCGGAGTCCGGTTGGCATACAGAGATGCATCAAGGAGGGCAGGTCGTGTTGATGATCGCTGCGGTTGGTCTGGCTGCTTGGTGTGCACCATAGAGAGAGCGTGATCTCCTGTGCAAGCACTTGAAGTCTGCTGGCTGCGTCGGAACGTGAAAGTGGTATGGCCTCTTCCTGTGTGTCTTCAAGAGCTGTCCGAGCGGCTTTATCGGCGTCTTCATTTCCGATGACGCCGCAGTGACTTGGCAGCCACTGAAACGTCACGTGATGTCCTTTCTCATGTGATGTATGAAGTAGGCATCTAATATCGAATACGAGCTGTTCAGATGGCCCGCGACGCAGAGCTGATAGTACAGATTGTAGGGCTGCCTTTGAGTCGCTGAAAATTGACCATTGTCGAGGTGGTTCCCGATTGACAAAACAAAGTGCAGCTCGAAGAGCAGCTAGTTCCGCAGATGTAGATGTCGTTGGGTGGTCAGTCCTAAAGCTGATGGTAATACCTCTTTCTGGGACGACTGCAGCACCGGACGAACACTGGATGTTTGTGGAACCGTCAGTATAAATATGTGCACTGTCTGCGTACCTCTCGTGCAGAAGAAGCAGAGACAGTTGTTTCAGCACAGGCGACGACAGCTCAGACTTTTTCCCGATTCCTGGCACGTTGAGATGGACTGTGGGGCTGACAAGGCACCAAGGGGGCATCGATGGTTTACATGCAGCGGTGAAGCCCGAGGGAAGTTTGTCTTTGTACTTGACAATAGTTTTTGAGAATGATGCTTGGTGCCTGTCTGAAGGTAGTGTTGCAAGGTGGTGATAGGGGGCCCGTGCCAAATGTCTGATATGCGTTCTCAGGGTTTCCACCGTGATGTGAGTCTGCATTGGATGGTCCCGAGCAATCGCAATAGTTGCCTCAGTTGACGTGCATCTCGGCAAACCAAGACAAACTCTGAGTGCTTGAGCTTGCGCTGCTTGCAGAACACGAATATTTGTCTTGCAGGTGTTGTTCAGTACAGGTAGACTGTATCTTAAAAAACCGAGAAAGAGAGCTCTGTAGAGTCTCGGCATTGCGTCTACTGACATCCCCCACGTCTTTCCTGTCAGGTATTTAAACAACTGGGAGGTTGCTGTTAGGCGTCGTTTCATGTAAGCCACGTGCGGGCTCCAACAGAGGTCTCGGTCGATAATTACGCCTAGAAATCTGTAGGTTCTGACATAGGAAATGGTCCGCCCGTTGATTGAGATGACATAAGGCGTCATTGGTTTGCGAGTAAACGCCGCTAGGGCGCATTTTTCTGGCGATATGCTGAGACCTTGTTCACACAAGTAGCTCGCTGTCAAAGTAGCCGCTCTCTGAAGCCGTGCACGTATCTGAGGACGTGTGACTGCCGAAGTCCAGAGACAGATGTCGTCTGCGTATACTGAAATTTTGGTGGTAGTTGGCAAGTGTTCAGCAAGCCCAATAAGAGCGAGGTTGAATAGCGTCGGGCTGAGAGCACCGCCTTGAGGAACGCCCTTGCTGGTATAGCGTCGCGTAGTTGGGCCATCGTCAGTTAATACATAGAATGATCTTGCAGATAGGTAACTTGCAATCCATAAAAATACTCGGCCACCTAGGCCAACCGTCACAAGAGCGTCGAGAATAGCCTCATGCAATACGTTATCGTATGCCCCTTTCACATCCAAGAATAAAGCTGCAGATAAACGTTTACGGGACCTTTCGTGCTGGACATATGAAACGAGATCAACTACATTGTCGATGGAAGAGCGGTCACGTCGGAAACCAGCCATGGAACTCGGATAAATCTTGTAGTGTTCAAGGTACCATTCCAGGCGGCCAAGGATCATCCGTTCCATTATCTTTCCTACACAGCTGGCCAACGCTATCGGGCGGTAAGAGCTGAGCTCTAGTGGGGATTTGCCCTGCTTCAATATTGGCACCAGGCGGCTCACTTTCCATTCGTCAGGAACATTTCCCTCCTGCCATGAGGTGTTGTAGAGACTCAATAGTGCTGTCCGTGCGGATTCTCCGAGATAGCACAAGGCTCGGTATGATATACCATCTGGACCCGGAGATGATGAGCGCCTGCAGAGAGCTAGTGCCGCATCGAGCTCCTCCATTGTAAAAGGAAGGTCCATGCGGCAATCTCGGGAATGGGGGACATCATCTCGGGCTGGAGGATCTGGGCGTGTCGCTTGGTCTGCCATTCGCACACAAAAGTCTTCTGCGACATCGATGTCTTGCCGCCCTTGGAAAAGCGCGAGTGCCTTGAATGGAAAACGCTGTTCCGGAAGGCAACGCAGACCTTGCACCGTTTTCCAAATGTGAGACAGCGGCTTGCGGGGGTCGAGTGTTTGGCAAAACGTTGCCCAACGTTCCGACGCTAATCTATTCATTCGACGCTGAATCTTCTTTTGTATCCTCCTGGCTGCCCTAAGGTCATGGATTGATCTTGTACGCCGATATCGACGTTCCGCCCGGCGACGAAGTGCGCGAAGTCGCTCTAATTCTATGTCGAAGTCGTTTCGCGTGTGAGAGATCGTCAGTATGCGAGTGGCGTTCCGCATCGTATTTTTAATTGTTTGTTCTAACCCAGAGGGCAGGCCCTCGCTGCAGGCATCTTCCATATCAGATTTGAAGTTGGCCCATTGAATCGTCCGAATGGTATTCCGTGGGCCAGATCTAGACATCAAGCCTTTGATGTTCAGATAGGTGGGAATGTGATCACTCCCATGGGTCTCAATATCTGGAAACCACTTCACATATCTGGCGAGAGAGTTGGAGACAAAAGCAAGGTCGAGGCAGCTGCCGTATGTCACGCCTCGAAGAAAGGTGGGGCTACCATCGTTCAAGAGAGTAAGGCCATAGTTGTAGGCGATGCTTGATAATCTTCGTCCTCTTGCATTTGTCTTTGTGCTTCCCCATGCTGGATGGTGTGCATTGAAATCTCCTATGATGACCCATGGAGCGGGGCAAACACTCAAGATATCCGCTAATCTTTTAGTGTCGAAATTGTTGGAAGGCGATATATACACGCCTATGAGAGTAAACAAGAGTTTGTTCTTTTTAACTGTGACGCATATATACTGATTGTCGTCGTGGGGCGCAATCGGTTGCAAAACATAGGTGAGTTCCCGACGAACAAAAATGATGATTTTGCTGCATGCACTAATTGTTGATGACATGAAACATTCGTACCCTGACAGTCTGATTGGTTTCGACAAGTTGGGCTCACAAATGACGATGAGTGGAAACACATTGGTGTACACATACTGACGGAAATCTGAAATTCGTGATTTTAGCCCTCTGGCGTTCCACTGCATGACGGACGCTGCCTTGACTTCTTTTCGGAAGGATGGGGTATGGGTAGCCATCTTTCCAGGTGAGGCTGATCTGTCTGATTTACGGGCTCTTTTATCTGTTTCTTTCCATACATCCTCGTTCAGTCGCACCTATATACTCTATCATATATACTCTGCATTCAACCAAGTTACTACGATGGGACTAGAGCCCCTTATCACCCAATATAAGGCTGATGTACCTGTACGCCCACCCTTGCCGACTGCTTCTGCTTGTACTCACCTAACTCAGATGGCAACTCACGCACGGCTCACGACTTATACATCTTCGCGTCAATGCCGACTAACGTACTGCTACTCCTGCATACGGGGGCACATTTCTAGCTTCTACCGTCGGCGTCAGCTGGACGAACGCAAAGGTTACGTGACGTTTGGGCGTGACCCGTACGTCTACTTGACGTTTACCAAACACGTGTGTACTCTGCCCCCTTTCACACCACTCCATCCGCTATAAACTCTGTGGATAAACCCCGCCATTGTCGTTCGTCTCGCCGCCATTCTTCTTCGCCCCTTCGTGCCACCATGCCGCTTCACAATCGTCACTCGGAAGACTGGAACACTCAGATTCTGGAGAGGAAAAGGCTTTTCGTCGAACTATGCGAATACTTCGTGCCTGTTATGCCAATTTACTATTTGTGTGTGTTGAAGGTGTTCCTGTACCTGCGCTCATTGACACAGGTGTGGCTATCTTAAGTCAGTCGACAATACTCATATACCCTTGTTCGGAAGCTGCACACACCACATGTATGTTCCGTTCTCCACGGCGCTAATGATGTTTTGATCCATCCGGCTGGACAGTTCATCGCTCGTGTCTTCATCGGCGGCATTCGCCACCACATTGCGTTCATCGTGCTTCAGGAATGCACATGTACATCACGTTACTCTTGGTTGGAATTTTCTCTCCTCTGCCTCTGCGCTCATTTCGTGTCATGATTGAGCTTACCAACACAACGCCATTGCTCGCTTTGGATCGCTGGGGCCTCAGTATTGGCCTCCTGAGCGACCGATGGCAGTGCTGTGAACGCACGCTCCGGTGAGTTCAGTCGGGGTACCCGCGTCTGTCGTCCGCTACGGTTTGGGTGTGGAATAGCTTTATTCTCATGTGTGTTCTCGCGCTCTGACTGCATCTCTCGTAGCACGGTACCCTCCAATTACCGCCTGTATTTTTATAGTGTTAGTTCTACAAATGACCGCATTAGGAAGACACTAAAGTATGTATATTTAATGTTTCTGCTATATCACCACTTGATTTGGTAGCCCAGTGGCTATGGCGTTGCGCTGCTAAGGTCGCGTATTCGACTCCGGTCATGGCGGCCACATTTCAATGGGGGCGAAATGCGAAAACGGTGCCCTACATTTAAATTTAGGTACACTTTGAAGAACTACGGGAAGTCAAAATGAATCCGGAGTCCTCCATAACGGCGTGCCTCAAGCTCACATGATGGCTTTGGCACGTAAAATCCCAGCAGAGACAAGATTTCTCACAGGCAGGGGCAATATCTCGTGAGGTATTTCTCAAGCATCACACTGAGCTGCTAAGTAAGACTCTGCACAGCTTTTCAAGGGAAGCATGGTCGCAGGACTCTCGAACTTTAGTCTATCTTGAACAATAGTTGAACCCTGCTCTATCATTTTTCGCAATCGTCAAGCATGCTTTACACTATTTTCTTGCAAGTCAATCTGATTAGCACTTTCTAATGTAAAATATAATAGGTTGTTTTGGATAGCATTGTACTGTTTCTGTTCAACGCACTTTCAAGCTACCGGAGACAATTCAGACGACAGCATTCTATTAGCGTGGAAATTAAAATAATGTTAAAAAAAGAAAACGTTGGAGAGGCTGTGGACATTTTATTGCGCCTTTGTACGTGACATGCGGGAAAGCGCCACTCAAACATCTCGGCGTCAATAGTAGTAGTCATCGACTGTGTTATCCCTCCTGGCCAAAAACAAATTGTCATCGTATCATGTCCCTCTATGATCGACGGTGATGTGGTCATTATGCCCTCAGCCCGATGCATTTCTCGGAACACTGCCATCGCTTCCTGCCGAGTCCACCTTTCACGTGGTCGTGCCCTTCTGGTAGCCTTAAACACAAACCGCGCACACGTGCTGCTTGCTGCCTGTGGGCACAACTGGTGCCCGTATTGCGCACGCTACGTTACCATCGGTCGTGGCTTTTTTTTTTTTCAGTCCTTATGTTAGCGCTAGTGCTCGCGCTACTATTAGCTCGAATCTCTAAGCCCGATCCGACGCAACCATTGCAGCACTGATGAAACACAAAGCCTTCTTCGATGTTTGTTCACGAGCTTTGGTACAGAAGTCCCTCCTCGCAACCCGTATTCAGACGGACGGATGCCTTGTTAATTGTCGTTGCCTCTACAGTGTTTCATCGTCCGAGCAGAAGGTCATCCAAAATGAAGTTGTCACAAAACATCGTATACGACCATCGGTGGGCTCTTGGCCTTCTCCCGTTGTCCTCGTTAAAGAAGGGATGGCTCTGCTTGCGTTTGCATAGACTATGCGGCACTAAAGAAAATCATTCGCAATTATGCCTTTCCCATGCCTCGCACTTATGACGTTCCGTGCTCGTTGCAAGCTGTTGAATACTTTTCGAGCCTAGGTGTCCGATCCGCATATTGGCAGATATATACCAATGCACGAGGACGACAAAGAAAAGATTGAGTTCTTTACACCTGCTGGCCTGTCCGAATTCAGGGTAATGCATTTTTGTCTATGTAACGCTCCGGCCACATTCGAATGAACGATAAACACGGTGCTGGGGGGCTTAAAATAGGACGCATGCATTTGGTACCTGGACAGCATCTTCATTTTTAGAGCGCAGATTTTAGGCCCCTGTTCCTGCGTGGATCGTCAGTACTCCCGGCGTAACCGAGCGAACGAATACAGCTGGTGAAAGAGCGAACGAGGAGCGAACCGGGGGATAAAAAAAATATCGGTTTCGCCCGAAAGGCGAAGCATCGGTTGCGAGACCAAATTAGTACACATCTTTGCGAAGTGAAGCTAGTAGGTTTATCGGCCGTATAAACTTGGAAGCATTCGCCTACTAAGTGAATTAACAGGCATGGTGTGAGCGCGCACAATCAACCGTGAACACATCACATTCGATGAGCGTTGACACTCGCTGCAAAACGCCGGACGCTGGGGTGAGCAAGTCGGAAGCAGCATCGAGGGAAGTGAGCTTTGTGGGGTCTCTCGCTTCAACGTAAAAACAGCAAGAACACAGCGCGTACAAACGTATGAACAGCCTACAGATTGCTTTCGAGATACGGCCATAGAGAAGGAAATACGGCGCGCGCAACCGCGCGCGGCCGTCTAAAGCACACACATATATTGACGGAGTCGAAGCCGCCGCCACTCCCTCCGCCGCTGTCTTCCCGCGTTTCTCCATATATGGCGCGCGAGATTGAGCCGTGATCCTCAGTTCCTCTTGCGCCGGTCACGATGAGCACTTCCTGCCGGAGCACAACGCCGCCCCCCTCCCGGCATTGCGCGCGACGGAAGACGGCGTGCTTTTGTCTCCACTTTCTCCTTCACACGCACCAGATTGAGCCGTGAACGCCGGCTTCCCTTTCATGCTTTCGCTCGCACATACAGCGTACGACGCGCGGCGACGGTGTTATCGCCCTTGCATTTATAAGGAACATCAGGGCGACAGCGACGTCAAAAATGAGTCAGGAATGTCCGCATAATTACTATCGCAATAAAAGCGTCCAGAGCGAAGAGAGCGCAAGGAAGAAAGCGGAGGAGGTAGATATAGCGAAAGCGTGAGAAGAAAAGCGTAGTGCCTAGCGGAAAGCGGATGAGGAGGCTATGGCGACAGCGTGAGAGGAAAAGCGTTGTGCCGCTCATGACGCTCTGCGGCGACGACCGCTACGAGATTGCACCAGAGTAGTGCGCTGTCGACTGCTCACCGATGACTTCTTAATCCTATTCCTGCTGCTGCTTTTCACCCGCTAACAAATGTGAAACGTTATCCGTTGACACACGACGACCCTGCGTGTATCAGAAGTTTCTCGAATGTTATCGATAGCTCTATCTGTTGCCTGCTGTCACCAAAGCTTTTCGTAATTAGATTGTATGAGCGTCGGTAACTGTGTATTTCTCGCTGGAAGCCTGCGTATACCAGCGACTACGCTTGAACCTTCATCGTGTCATGTATGGAAGCCCACGCACTCGACCCGCATGTCAGAAATTTGACGATCGCCGACTCTGCTACCTGTCTCTCTCAAATTTTGTGTCTAAATATATCGCAAAAGGAAAGCCCGCACAAGGCTGTGCTGAAATTTCTCATTAGGGAGTACCGTTACCTTCGGTGAATTTTCTTTCGTCTACTTTTCCCTGCATTTTCAACGCTTAAATGAACTCCTGACGTGATTTGTCCGCGCCGGCCTCCAACTAAATGAATGAAATGCCGCTTTCCCAGCAAAAACAATAAAGCAAGCCTCGGAAGGCAAGTGCTAGTTTCGGTTTCAAGTAACGTGCGCGCTCCTAGCGGTTGCCGGGCATCCTAATATCTCGCGCAACGAAGTAGATGTGGGTGTTCACATTTCCTGTAACTCACAAGTTTTCATAACTAAAGAAATTTAAGTGAACGTCAAGCAACTTTCTGTTTAGGTTTTTTTTTTATTCTTTCTGCGAATTTTAAATCGGTCGAAGCGCGGAAAGTGGTTGACTTCGTGTGTCGGTCCAGCTTCCCTCCGCTCACACTCTCCACTCGCTCAGCGATATAACTGGGATCACGCTCGGTCATCGGCTACGGTTGTCGTGCAAAGTATGAAGCCGAAAGATAAAGCAGAGACGCTTGATCAGGCATGCAAAGAACGGTTGGACGGCCTACCAAGCAATATGCGAAGACGGTTAAATCGGCGCATCACATGTCATGTGCGGCTCTGTGGTGTTCTAACACCGGGATTTCCAGTTCTGCGAAGTTTTGCAGCTTTCTTGTGACAGCAGGTAAGCACAAGTATTTCACTCTATTTTATGAGCAGCTATTCATTTTGCGTGAGTAAACCAGTCCTGTGTGAGCCGATGTGAACCGACACAAGAGCAGTGTTACTCGACTCATTCCTTTTGACGGCAGCCCGTCTGCTGCCGGTGAACTACTTGTAATGCAGGGCTTGCGTGCATCTTTGTTGGGCTATATATTTTGTTCACTCTTTGTCGACATGAATAGGCAACGTTAAAGTAAAAAAAAAACACTGCAGTGATATTGTATGAAATTTGAAGAGCAATGACGGCGAAACGATGCACGCACGTAACTCCTTGTTGCGTTTTGCTGCACCCATCATTGTAAGGAATGAAGTTTAAGCTGTGTATTTCCTGAGAATTTTTTTGCAGATTGACACTTTCGCACACCGTGGAATCCAGTTTATTTTAGCACAAAAAGTGTGCATAATAACAAAAGCGTTTAACTTTTACTTACGTTGAGTTTTGGCTGGCAGAGAAATAGGCCAGCTTTAGTTAATTTATTTTGCAACACACGAACAAAACTAATGAATGTTGTTGCCAAGGCGTTGTTTTCTTTGTGCTAGCTCCCACTAAATCTGATTACTAGTTGAACTATAGTCCTAAACTTAAGTCAGGAGTTTCAGAGCGACTGATTTAAAGAAATGACAAAATCTAACATGCAACAGCGAACAATATGGTAGTTAACGACGGTTTCCTATATATATATATATATATATATATATATATATATATATATATATATATATATATATATATATATATATATATATGAGCATTTCTCATTAGTTGCTTGGCGCTGACGTGTGCCACCAATGTCTCAGTGCCCTAAAGATGCACTGAAGCTTGCAAGCCAAAATGCGGCAGAAAAAAAAAGCGTTTTGTAAAGATTGCGCACTGCAGCGGGTCCGAGCTGCTCCGCAATTAGGCCAAAGTCGCCGCGCGGCCAATGGGCCTACAAGAGAGCACAAAGCCATCCCGCTTGCATGCGAAGTGGAGAGAAGGGCTACCGCGGCAACCCTCCTCCTCCCGGCAGCGCGCCCTGTCCGTTTACCTTCTGACCTCACCAGTGGCGTCATGAAGGCACTGTTTTGTTTGTGAAATATTTCCAGTTGCACATACGGCAGCCGCGAGTGGTGGTAGCGGCGCTGCCGCCACGTATCGGCATGCGGCCGAGTGTCCCAAGGGAGGTACAGGGAGTTTCCGCACCCTGATTAAAGTACTCGATCATATCGTCAACAAAGACGGAATTCACCAGACGCAGATAAGATTGCTACCGTGCTCTTGTTCCCTCTGCCGTGCCACCAGTAACAGCTTCACAGTTTCCTGGGCGTTGCGTCGTAAATCTCGCGATTGTTACGCGAGTTCGATACTACTGCAGCCTTCATTTACAGCATTGTTACTTCGTGCACTCGCTTCGTGTGGTCTGATGACTGCAACGTATCATATGACACTTGAAAGCACGTCCTTAAAAATTTATTAAATTATAGGGTTTAACGTGCCAAAACCACTTTCTGATTATGAGGCACGCCGTAGTGGAGGACTCCGGAAATTTCGACCACCTGGGGATCTTTAACGTGCACCTAAATCTAAGTACACGGGGGTTTTCGCATTTCGCCCCCATCGAAATGCGGCCGCCGTGGCCGGGATTCGATCCCGCAGCCTCGTGCTCAGCAGCCCAACACCATAGCCACTGAGCAACTACGGCGGGTAGCACGTCCTTACCTCAAGCCGAAATCCTGCGTCCCTTTTCTTGCCTTCGTAGAGACCGCCTGAAACGTTTTCTGAAGTTATAATCACCCATACAGATTGTCTTCCACTAGGATACATACCAGCAGCAAGGCCTTCATTACCCTTGGGGTGTCTGCAACAGCCTCAGGTGCGCCTAAGTATTCCGGGTGTGGAGGAGGCCAATCACTCAACAATAGCTCTGAAACAGATGACGCTGCTATTAATCAATTTGACATACGGAGACCGAATATACATGTGTACTGATGGTTCGGAATCACCTACCAGCTCTTCAGGTGCCGTTGTCATTCCAGCTACGGAAACCCGAATCAAATATAAGCTGTCCCACATGACAACATCAACAGTGGCAGAACCTGCTGCTTCCAAATATCTCCTGCAAGAGACACCTCAGAAATGGGTAATTTTTTGCGACTCTAAAGCCACACTTCAGAGTCTGCGTTTAGCCCTATATCACAGGACTCCTATGCTGGCATAGAAATAAGACATAGACATAGAAATGGACAGAGAAATATGCTCGCAGTCGACATATCAAATAAGAGAAGATCGCCATCAAGCTATCGATAAAGGGCAGGAAATTATATTCCAGTGGCTACCTGCACATGCTGGCATTGCTGGTCATGACCTCGCCGACGAAGCCGTCCGGCCTGCCCATATGAATGCCCGACCAGTTACAATTGCCTTATCAAGAACCGAAGCTGCAAGCAAGCTTCAGATTGTGAATAAAGCTATGACACACAAATACTGGTCTTCTCCCAACCTCCCGAAGTGTCTTCTTCATAGGTTGGATCCATCCTTAAAGCTACAAGTGCCATCAAAAATTTCCCGCTCTGAGGCGACATTATTGTGCCGCCTCTGGCTCGGGGTGGCATTTACGAAGGCCTACTCATTCTGGAGGTTGGAATGCGCAACTTTTTGACGAGACACACAGAAGAGACACACACCACAGAGCGCTACTTGCAACTATCGTTTTATTCCCTTGTCAGTGGAATAAATACAGGAAGATACTCAGGGGGGAGGGCGGTAGCGACAAAAAAACAAACAAAAAACAAAAAACAAAAATAGTTTTGACAAATATTGCCATCTACCAATGCCAAGCCGGCTTTGTCATGTGATCGTTTTCGTTGCACTCGACATCACAAAAAACCCGGATACGAAATATCCGATTAGCGCTTGAGGAAATCTAATTCCTTTGCACTAAGGGATACTGAGGGCGTGCTCACGCACATACTACCCAAACGCAATCTCAGCAGCTTCGATTATCTCCCGCGTTATTTGGCTGCCATCTTTGCTCACAATCTTACAATTCTTGAATAATGGCCGACATCCGCAATCTCTACAATGTATCCCAAGGTGTCCGGCGACTGTTCTGGAAACGTTATAATCGTGTTCCTTTAATCTTTCGTTTAAACATCGTCCAGTCTGTCCGATGTACTTTCTGCCGCACTGAAGTGGAATGGAATATACCACTCCCTCAGTGCAGTCGACGAACTTCCTTCTGTGTTGTGTTTCACAGCCTCGTTTCTGTGTGGCACCTGGGTTAACCTTTGCACACATGCTCAGCAATTTCTCCGGTGCGGAAAACACCACTTTTACCTCGCATCTTTTACCAATTTTCTTTACTCGGTGCGCGATCGAATGAATGTACGGCATCACCACTATTTTTTGTCGTGTGCTTGGACCGCAAGGCTCCTTCCCAGATAACTGCGCCCTGGTTCCGATTTCCTTGAGCAAACATTGTGCCACAGATACTAATAGTTGTAAAGGATAACCTGCCTCCGTGAGCCTGCGCGTTTGCTCCCGAAAGCTGTCAGCAATGCTATGATGGCACGATTTTTGCAACGCGTTTCTGTAACATGACTTAACTATGCCTCGTTTTACGATTTTGGAATGCGCAGATTCGAAGGGCAAAAGAGGCTTATTTGCACGCGGTTCGTATTGCCAACAACAATGACTGGAGCCCAGACTTAGTTTTAAGTCAAGAAACCTAATTGCTCCACCGTCTGGCTCTTCACTTGTAATCACCAATGGCTCTAGCCCCTATCTGAAAATACTTTCAAGGTTTGTCAACAGCGACTGATTCTTGTTATCAACGTTGTCCACTAAAACTAAGTAATCATCAACAAACCTGAACACACGAGCAACCCGTGAATTCATGAGGCGTGCGGCTAGGGATCTGTCAATGTT